>NW_024581112.1:8979212-9456435 GCF_017639235.1 Corvus kubaryi | reverse complement strand
TGAGGCCGGGGAGGGGGGTGAGTCGGAGTGGAGGGGAGGGCGCTGAAGGGGCTTCATGCAGCACCTCGGGTGGGGCCCGGGGGGAGCCCGGCCGTGGGCGGCGGGGACGAGTGACGGGGACCGCGCTGCCGCAGCGCCTCGGGACCCGGTGCGCCGGGGTGCGCCGGCCGCGGCGTCCGAGCACCGGGCGCTGCTGCCTCGGAGTCCCGCTCGCCCCGCGCGGCCGCCGCCCTGCCGCTCCCGGCTGCAGCCTGAAGCAGCGACGTGGCAGGAGGCTGTCGGTAAAGCCCGGCGGGTGTTCCTCCTCTGGTGAGGAGGAGGCGGCGAGGTGGGTGTCCCCCCGCATCGGTTCGCCGCGCTCCGGCCGCCCCGGCGGCATGGGACGGAGCGTCACCATGGGACGGACCCCAGCCCGCAGCTGGCCCCCAGGGGCTCCCCGCCCTGCTCCTCCCTCGGGCGGCTCTTGAGGCCCCGGAGCCCGTTAACGGGTCGGGCGAGTAACGGCGGCGCTGGAGGCGGAGAACGCGGCTCTGGTGCTCGGCTCTGGCTGCCCTGTGCCTCCGCCGCCGCGGGGAACGAGCCGGCGCCAGGTCAGCTCTGAGGGGTTGGTCTCGCTCCGCTGCTGTAGCGCTTCTCCATGCTGGGATTAGGAGCAAGAGCACTTAAAAATATATTAAAGAAAAATAAGCGTGTGAAGTACTTAATCCTTTTAGCTAATCTGTATGCCGTAGACGGAGACTTCTCAGGAGCCAGCCTCCTTGTGCTACCTTCAGAGTCCCTGTGTGTACATTGTTTATCCCCCTTTGGTGGTCCTTGTAGCTTATCCTTCTCTCAGGGGTGACCTTATTACTCCTTGCCTGAAAGGAGGGTGTAGCCAGGTGGGGGTCAGCCTCTTCTCCCAGGCAGCCAGCAACAGGACGAGAGGACGCGATTTAAGCTGTGCCACGGCAGTTTTAGGTTGGACATCAGGAAGAATTTCTTCACAGAAGGGATGATTATACATTGGAATGGGTTGCTCAGGGGAGGTGTTGGTCCTGGAGGTGTTTTAAGTAAAGACTGGATGTCGCTTTTGGTGCCATGGTCTAGTTGACATGGCGGTGTTCAGTCATGGGTTGAACTCGATCTTTTTTTTTTTAAGTAAGTAAAAAATAGTTTGTAGAACAAGGCTTGTTCTATGATGTAAGCATCTTTTGTATAAATTAACACAAAGCAGTAAAATACACTTATTTTGTCTTGTGTAACCAGTTTTTGGAAGTACTGCTTATAGTGGTTTTTTATCCTGCCGTCCGAAGGGCGCTGACAGCAAGGCAGCAGAATGAAGTTGGAGTGGTGTAGTCGATTTGCCCTTTGCTCCAAGACAACCAGCCAGACCTTTCTGCTTGGAGGAATGTTCATTGCGTTGGGCTCAAGTCGAATCCTCCTCATGAAGTATTCTGCCAATGAAGGTACTGTTGGGCAATACCCCTGATGCACCTCGAATAAGAAAGCATTGGTGTTTGGTCTGAAACAGATACCCAAAAACCTGCTTCTTCACCTGCAGCGTTCTTTGCATAAACCTCCTATTATATTTATAGAGACATGTGTTTCTGCACTGAAAAATGTCTAGCCAGTGGTCTACCATAATGTTGTAACTTGGGTTGCCAGGTGTATAATCTGTAAAAGATGAAGCAGGTGATTTATTTTATAGCTGACACTTTGAAGACTAGATTGTTGTTTAAGCACTATTGATGGTACATGATTTGATTGAACTGTTTTTCCTGCAACAGGCTGAGGAGAGAAGTGGTATCCTAGTGGGCATGCTAAAGCTGGCTGGTGTTGCCAGTCCTAAAAGAAGGCTATGTCATCCTGGAAGCCATTTTTTTGTGAGGGTTAAAAAATACCATATTGTTCTTTGGGGAAAACATTCCTGTTCTAATTTTTTTTTAAAAACAGTGATGTTCTTAAGTTCTTCCAAAAAAGTTCTGCTGTAAACTGGGACCAAATGAGGAAAGATTTCAACTCAGAAAAGAGGCCATTCAGGAAGTTGTATATCATAAGTATCGAAACATTTATAACAGAAGTTCTGACAAAGACTTTTGTGACTAAAATTGTGATTGGAGTGGTTAAAATAGGTTCTTGCTCTAATTATGAATACAGGAGGCAGAAACTGATTGTGTACTCTCTGATTTGCTGAATCCCACAGATAACAAGTATGATTACCTTCCTACGACAGTGAACATGTGTTCTGAAGTAGTGAAAGTGGTCCTCTGTGTGGTGTTGGCACTCTGGAATAGGAAAAAAGGTAAGTACCTATGTTTAAAATAACTAAAATGTGTTGACCCTCTAAGATTTGCTGTCCTACAAATACTTTTTTTTTTAATGATAGGTGACACTCTGCTTGCCACAGGTTTTGCATTGCAGGTGATTTTTGTTTTTTCTTTCTGTCCTTATGTAAAAAGTATGAGAGATGAACTTCATAGCATTTTAAAATGGTAGAGAACAAATATTTAAATTGGAAGAGGATGTCAGGCACTGGAGGTTCGTGTTAAATTGAACTGTTGGCTTTGTCTACTTCTCCAGGAAACAGTCATGGCTCTGGCAAGCTAATAAAATTTTCACCTCCACCATTTAGTACAGACTTACCTAAGACAGTAAATATATTCTAGCAATGTTTGCCATCATTGCCTACTGCTGACTGCATGTTTTCTGTCTTTCTGTCTTTCTGTCTTTCTGTCTTTCTGTCTTTCTGTCTGTCTTTCTGTCTGTCTTTCTGTCTGTCTTTCTGTCTGTCTTTCTGTCTGTCTTTCTGTCTGTCTTTCTGTCTGTCTTTCTGTCTGTCTTTCTGTCTGTCTTTCTGTCTCTTTTTTTTTTTAATCCAGATGTCTGAGTATTGCTGAAGTCAGTGTGTTGGTGCTTCAGGAGAGGATTAGATAACATTGGGTAGTTTTAAATCTGTGCTAATAAAGTACTTTTGGCACCAGCTCTGGGGTAGTCTGAAGTTTATCAGAGTTTTCCTCTTAAAGTTTGTGTCCTGAATATCTAAGTAAATGTCATTCTTTGTGCTTTGTCCTTTCTTTCTTCTTTCTTCCTAAATGCTCTCTTTTTACCCAGATCACATGCTGTGGTCTACAGATACTGAGTTCTGGTTTATTTTGTACTTCTGACTTAACTGGCTGACCTTTGGGTGCTCTGTGAAGAAATCTACTGTCTGTGTCATTGTTCCTATTGTAGATTTGATCAAAAATCAACAGAAAGTCACACCCAGTAAGGATGTTGCTATTGTGTGGGGACTCTGGGGTGCTTTTTGGCCTTGAAAGAATGGTTGACAATTGAATTTTTGCTCCTAGTGGACAAATGATCTGATGGATGTAACAGGTTCTGTGACGTTTTCTCTGCCGAAGCAAGGAGGTGAACACCGCAGACACAGGACTGCTGCTCCAGCTGTGTGTTCTGCCCTGGAACACAGGTTTCTGTGTTGCCAGAGGACTGTGGAACCCAAGTGTTTTCAGTCTAATGGTGTTCCTGAAAAGACAACAGTGGTACTTATTCTCTTACGTTCTTCAATAGTAAGAATGATGTCCTTCTTACTGATTTCTTTTCCTTTCAGAAAAGGGTTGTATGGATCATCTCTCTGAATGTTTTTCCTGGAAGAATGTATGTAATTCCATGAAATGGTCCATCCCTGCCTTTCTTTACTTTCTGGATAATTTGATTGTCTTCTACGTACTGTCCTACCTCCAGCCAGTAAGTATACTTTTACTGAATAACATGGCTTCCAATGTCTTAGTGGGTAATACTGCTCTTAGGCTATCTAGCATGGTAACACTGGCAAGGCAAGGTTGTAACTGAGGCTATCTGCTGTTTTAACACTGGCAGGTGAAAGAATAATCTGTTACCTGACCCCCCAGACCTTCCCATTCTCTTGCCCACTGGTCAGTGTCGTATAGCTTTCAGCAGAGAAGAGTCTTTATGTTTTCTCCATCCAAAGTGATTTAGAAATAGGGTGAAGTGCTTAAGAAGTGGGTGAGTTTTTAGTACTTTTCCTCCTTTGCCTTCTTCAACTCTGTATTTCTCTTATTTCTCTTTCAATCCTTTTTTTTTTTTATTTTTGCTATTATTTGAGCTGCACTTTTCTATGTGGTTTGTACCGCTCCATGCATGTGGCATAAAGTGAGTAAATGTAATCTGACAAAGGGAGTAAGTGTGACAGAAACTGAGGAGGGGAGGAAAAAAACTGACTTAATTTTTGCATTTGTTTGTTCGCTATGTTTAGGTACAAAATTTAGTTGGTACTTTCTTCTAGCTACCCTCATCCTTTTGGATGAACCTACATATGCTTGGGAAATTGTACAGGTTTTGTGTTTGCTTTTATTTTTGTATCATGATACTTTTTGGTTCAGAATCTATGTTTCAATAAGATGGAAAGAGATGGTTTGTGCTTGCTATAAAATACTGTGGTTTCCCCTGTTGAACATTAAAAATAAATGATTTTCTGCCTCCTCTATCAGAATTTCTCTTTAAAATATTGTTCTCTTAGGTGTACATTTCTGTCAGGGACAGACCAGTTCAGAGTCTAGAACTGGACTCAGCTGAAAAAACCTAATAAAGTCAAGAGTCAGATATCTTAAAATAGCATGCACAGCTGCTTGGTTCTGTGGTTTGTAGTAGGGGGTTTTTCTGTTGGTGGACTTTTTTGTTGTTGTTTGTGGTGGGGGTGATTTTTGTTTGGTTGGGATTTGGTTTGTTTATTTGTTTTGTTTTTTGTTTGTTTGTGGGTTGTTTCAGTTTTTAGTTTTAGGAAGGAAATTCAGCTATAACATTTGTAAAAGCAAAGCCTGATGCGTAGGAGGTTACATAAATGTTATTTCTCTCTAAAGCAATTTCATTTGGTTCAGTTAAGGTAATCCTTTGTAATATGCACAGCTTTTCTTTTACATACACATACACCCAGATATACACTGTCTCTCTCCCCTCAGAACATGTGCTCTAAGATTCCTCTTTTTAGAACTTCTAGCATCTTTTAATTGGAGAAATCCTATGATGGTTAGCTGAAACTGTAACATTATTATGATAAATACGTATTAAAAGAGATAACTAAACACCTCTAAGATAGAGTATCTTGGTGCTATACAAGACCACGAATGTGAAAAGGTGAAAATGCTTAAGAGGAAGATGGCCATACCTGACTGAACTTGGTCATGTGACTTTAAATACAACATAGTTTTGGGACTGAGTAGTACCTGGGTGAGCAGTTGCTGGAAGTATAAAGTTGCTTTGGTGAGATTTTTTTGCTTGAAACTTCAGCTATAACTGTGGATACTTTTTAGTGGCTAAATTTCCTAGGGACTTACCTTTTGAGACTTTGCTTTTCATGTGCAGATTAGTGGCATTGGGAACTTTGATATTCATATTCTTTTTCATCTAGAACAGAGGTCTCTTGAAGTTTCAGAGAACAAAGCGACTCAAAATTAATTTTTTTTAACTATTCTTTTAAAGATTTTGATCATGTTATGTTACCAGAGATATTGGATGGACTGTAAAGCAAAACCAGAGTGTGCATGGAACATTTCTACGTTTTGAATAAAGACTCTTTTTTTCCAGAGTGATTTCTGCCAAATTTCCTTGTTTATTCAGTTTTTTTCTCCTTCCACAGTGTTCACCTAACATGAATATTTACTGAGTTTTAATTTTGCAAAGTGGAAAATTCAGATGTGTTTTCTTAGGCAGATGTCTCATTGTCAGTAAGTCTTCAGCTTACTTGAGACCCTGTGTTGTGCTGTTTCATTAGAATTATTGTTCAGCACACAGTATGTTGGGGTCGAGTGGAATGAAGATAGGAAGAGTCTGTGCTTTTCCTCTGGTAAATGAAAAAGATTCTGTTATAGCACAGTTGGGAATGTGGAAATGACGAGAAAATTCAAGATAAAGTCTATGTTTTGTACTCCTGAATCCATATATGCTTTTGTGTAAAATTGTCTAAAAAGGGGAGCTCACTCTGAGGCTCAATTGGACCAAAAACTTCAGATGCCTGGATCTTTTGTACATGTACTGACTATGCAGGGCAGTCCTAAATAACATAGTTTGAAAAACATCCCCACCCTGAAAAAGAGGATTTTTTTCCTACTGGTGCTGGTGGATTCTGATCTTTAGTGGTAACTGGAGTGCCTAAAAGAGCCTCTTCTTGGTTTGGTGTCCCAGTATAGAGTGTCTAATACAGAGACAAAACAGACAATCCTTGCCACAAGGAGTTTTTAGCTTTGGATCATGGCCATGGATTAGAGCACTGATGTTATTATATAGTTATTCCCAAATTAAACAGAAGCTTTAGAGTTGTCTTCAGTTTACTTTGAAATAGATGGGGTTTTTTTATTACAGTTGCAGTATTGAGAAATCAAGCCAAGTACCTCATTATCTTTGATAAACTCAACAGCAAATGCACTTGACATACACAAAGTTTGTTTTCTGCTAGTGCCTTGTCCTAGTCTGGAATTACATGAACACTGCAAATGGCACTGCAGCCAGGAGCAGCCTCACCTTGCTTTGTTTTTTGTTTATTCTCGTTTTGGAGCAACTTCCTCCTTCGTGGCAACGCAGCTGTTTTTGCAGCTGACTGGTCAGCCTGGCTGGGGAACTGATCTGACAGAAAACTGAACTGTTCTCTGTTAAGTAAGTTTTCTGTTGCGTTGGTTTCCTCACATCTTCATTTCAGTACAGCTTTCCCCACCGCAGTGGAGCTTGGGCTCTGTGGTTTCCTTGAGATTTTGAAACGGGACCTGAGTATCATTTTATGGGTGTGTTATTGTACCTCTTGGGTGAAGAAGAAAATTAAGTACCAGTGCTTTTCACTCTGGTGCCTCGCAGGAAGGTGAACACTTGAAGTCTGTAGGTTTTTGGTGCCCACAGTGTGTCTAGAGTATAATTTTGTTCCTCTCCTTCTCTTTCAAGGCAATGGCTGTACTCTTCTCAAATTTTGTCATTATAACAACAGCTCTTCTCTTCAGGATAGTGCTAAAGTAAGTAGTGTTTGCTAAAGTAAATGAAATTTAAATCTTCCTAGCTTTGATAAAGTTAAGCTACATTTTCTCTCTTTGTGTGATGGGAACAGTAATTCTCTTTCCTTGTGGCTGTATCAACTTGGAGAGATGGTTTTGTTTTCTCCATCTGAAATAATAGATTATTAGGACTCCCTTCATACGTCTACACATTTGGTCAATTCTAGTAGAAAACAGTTGAAATCATGATTATATAGTCATTGAATAGTAAGAAGAAAGCTTTAATTTTTACATTAAATCTCTTCATGTTTGCCAGTACTTCTTAATAGTCTGTTGCAGTTCTTAGTTGAGTGTAAATGTGGTTTAGTAAGAGGGCATGAGATACAGAAGAGTGAAAGATAGAGGTGTGTTTGGTGCCAGTCCTGATGTGTTTCTGGTCAACTGCATAGTATGTTTTGAAAAGTAGTTATGTGTCCTTTCATTATTCATGTGACAAAAGCTAGACGATGTGTTCCAGTTTGCCAAATTTGTGCTCTTTATAGTATGATTTAGATTCAAAAAAGACTGTCAGGGAAATGGGTATTAACTTTACACTGTAAAAGTTGCTTGTGTTGAATGTGGCACAAATAAGCCTTTCCTATAGATGTTAAATATACCAAAACAGTGCCTGGTAGTCTGACTTGAAATGCTTTTCCTCATTTTAGTTTTGTGTCTCATGATGTCACAGTTCACTTAATCTTCACATTTTTGGTTTTTGCCAAGATAAGCAGGCTTTATTTGAGTGGAAAAACAGTATAAATAATTCTAATAGTTTTATGAATTACATTTGTAGACTTACAAGAGTTACCATCATAAAATACTAGAAAAGGGCTCCAGATCATGGGGGGAAAGAGCAGTATAGTGAACCTTTTCCCAAGAAAGATGGTAATTATTTGGATGTCTGTGATTTTTTTACTTTATTCATCAGACCTTTGTTCCCATGGAGACAAGAGTTGCTTTTAACTTGTTAGACAATCAGTATCTAGAAATAACTTGATCTTGAAAGACCTTCCTTTTCCTTATTTCTTCAGAATACTTCATTTTGTGCTTCTTTGATTGCCAGACTCAGCCCCCTTCACCATAGAAAAATGTGTCGCATTTTGGCATGTTACTGTTTTCTGAAAAGACTTTTCTTTACACCTGTCTGTCTCCTTATCTGTGGCATGATGTCTTTTATATGTTTTATAGATCTGGATGTTCTGTCATTTAATTTATGCCACTGTGTTTCTAAACTTAGTGGCTTTTTTGTGTACTAGGCGAAGACTCTCTTGGGTACAATGGGCGTCTCTGGTGATTTTATTCCTGTCCATCGTTGCCCTGACTCGAGGAACTGGAGGCCATCAGCACAGCTTGGCTGCACATGGACTTCATCACAATATGTTTTTTAGGCCATCTAACCACTGCCTTCTCTCTACTGGACCTGAGGAAGCATGCGTGGAAAAGGGCGACTGCGCACCACCAAGTTTCCTTCACAGCTTCCAGTGGAATGTGACCAGTACCATGGCAGGAGCATTGAAGCCTCTCCGCCTCAGCCTGGGCCATCTGCTTATTCTAGTGCAGTGCTTTGTGTCTGCCCTGGCTAACATCTACAATGAAAAGATGCTGAAAGATGTGGATCAGCTTGGGGAAAGTATCTTCACGCAGAACAGCAAGCTCTATGCCTTTGGGGTGCTGTTCAATGGGCTCATGCTGGCGCTGCAGGCTAAGGACCGGAGACAGATAGGGAACTGTGGCTTCTTTTATGGGCACAACATCTTCTCCGTGGCTCTTATATTTGTCACAGCTTTCCTGGGGCTGTCTGTAGCCTTCATCTTGAAGTTCCGAGACAACATGTTCCATGTTATGACTGCTCAGATCAACACTGTCATCATCACCACTGTGTCTTTCATCATCTTTGACTTCAGGCCTTCTCTAGAGTTCTTTTTGGAAGCTCCTGTAGTGCTTCTCTCCATATTCATTTATAATGCCAGTAAAGCAAGAGGCTTGGAATATGCCACTCTGCGGGAAAGGGGAAAACTCATCAAAGGAGATGCCTGGGAGAGGTCAAGTGGGGTAAGGCTTTCCAGTACTTGTCTCCTGTGGTTTCTCTTTTGTTTTACCACTCTTTATGCTATGACATGTTTGGAAGAATCAACTTGTGTGTGACTGGACTCATCCCTCAACACCAAAGCTCCACAGTATTTCTTAAAATCTTTGGTATCGCTTTCCGTATGCCACTTTTTGAAATGATGAAGCTTAGGTAAGCATTGCTTTCCTGCTGTGACTGTAGACAGTCCTATGAGCAACTTCAGCTTTGTACAAATCTTTTCTTGAAAGCTTTATAACCAAGAGAGTTTACTTGCCCAGGGCATTCGGAAATTGGAATTGATGCCTGGGAAATAATTGTACCTAGGTAGAACTGGTAAGTCTGTGTAGTTTAGGCCACATAATAAGGAAGTTTATACATTTGATGTTAAGGTTCTTTCTACCATAACAGTCAAAGATAGCTGAAGACAAAAAGGTAATGTTTAAATACAGAGTTTTAACATGGTTTGGGGCTTTTTCCTTGCTATATATTTCCTCCAGGCCTGCTAGTGTATTTTGTTCTGATTTGAATAGTGATCTCGTTACCTAGAATGTGTCGGGGACGGCTTGCTCTTGGAGCTGTGGTTCAGCAGAGCTGAGCCTTCGCCTGGTGGGAAGGGTTAGTGTTTGTGTACAGCGGGCCGTGGGTGCACGTTGTAACCAGCAGAGAGCGCTGTCCCCGCGTTCCAACAAGCATTAAACTTGGAAGAGATGTTTCTCAGAAATTCCACATGGTGCCTTTTTAGCTTGTTGTTTAATGAGCAATAAATAACACAAATTCATATATTTTTGGTATGCCAGGTGTCATCTATTTTAGAACTTACAACTAAGCAGCTGTTGTAGAAATGAATAGCACTATGTGAGCATTCAAAGCCAGCTATATCTTGGGCTGCATCAAAAGCAGCATGGCAAACAGGTCAAGGTAGGTGATTCTGCCCCTCTGCTCTTGTGAGATCCCACCTGTAGTACTGTGTCCAGCTCTGGGGACTTAGATCTGCTGGAGCGAGTGCAGGGGAAGTTGATCCGAGGGCTGGAGCACCTCTCCTATGAAGGCAGGCTGAGAGAGTTGGGGATGTTCATCCTGGAGAAGAGAAGGCTCCAGGGAGACCTTCTAGCAGCCTTCCAGTACCTTTCAACCCAAACCATTTTATGATTGTATGGAAGAATGGGCTACAAGTTGTTTTAGGCAGTGAGTCACTAAAAACTGTTAAAGAAGCAGGGAATGTTTTTTATGAGTATGTATTTCTTCAACCTTGTAACACACTAGTAAGATTTAAATTACAGGGTCTTGATTTTGCTTTAAGTGATGCCTTCAGAATAAACCTCTTTTTTTTTTTTTTCTTTTTTTTTTTTGGTGGTATTCATAACAAGAGATGACTTTTGCTCATATTGTTCTCTTTTGTTTCTGGTTCCTGTAGGATGGAGAAGAATTTGAGAGGTTGAACAAACCAAGCAGTGACATCGATACAGATGAAGATTCCCTCTAGCATGAGGCTGGCTCGGAGGAGTGCAATTGCTCCTAGTGAGAGAGAGTTAATCTTTTATTAACATAGGGAAGGGTCGTTTTTCCCCACTGACAGACTGTTTGGAACTGTTTTGGGGCTGGATGTCAAGTATGGATGAGGACAGTATTCAAGCTGTATATGTCGAGAGTTGTATTCCTTTGTGCCTGTCACCCAGTGTCTGGGGAAATGGAATCTGGAATGCCTTTATAGCAGCTGGTGAATTTTACATGCAGCTTATGTGGCCTAACTTTGAAAGAGCTTGAATAAAACAGAAGTTTATTAAACAGTATGAATACATCATCTTTTTTTGTGTATGTTTAGAAAGGCTTTGTGTAGAGGCTTAGTTTGCACTGAGTCCACTTTGAAAACAAATATTATGCAACTACAGTAACGCCCTTCATCATTTGGAGCACTGAGCAAGAGAGTGCAGGTGGCAATATCATCTAGTGTTGCTCTACCCTGGCAGACTGGTAAGGTCTTGCATTCGTTTAGTAGAGAGAGAAGTCATTCTGCAGAGTGCCAGGCATAGTGATCTCAGAATTTCTGTTGAGGTATCTGCTGGATTGTATTTTGACTGAGATGAAAATGAGGTTCCAAATTATTCAGAGAATTTTGAAACAGGCAAGGGAACAGGGATGCTGATAAGGGATTCCTGGTATATTCCTAAAGCCTCTTCTCTCAGAGCAGTGGAAAAGATGTTGGTTTATAATTTCCTCCCTGCAAAAATGTCTTTCATAGTTGAAAGATACTGTCAGAAGAATTCTTAAGAAGATAAGCAATGAGTTCAGTGTCAGAGCCTCATACCAGAGTGTATAGTAAGCAGTAAGTGATGCGTTTCTCTGGACTGAAGACAGTCCTGCCTTTGTTCCTCTCTGCCATCCTGTCCAGGCTTTGTGTATAAAGCTTGTGTACTCTATTGATGGCTTATTGCTATATTAACATACCTCCTGTCATTGATCCATCAAGAGGGGCAGCCTGTTTTCATATGTGGCCCATGACTGTCAAGTTATAAACTATGAATCTAAAATTTCTATTCTTTCTGGTTTTCTGTATTTTTTTCTAGTATATATTAACTGTAAAAAATTAATATAACGTTGTTGTTGAAAAACTTTTTGCATCTAATTTCATTGTGCTTGTATAGCAGGCCGTTTCAACATAAGGAATCCTAGTTGTTTGCATCTGTAGAGAATCAAAAGAAGGCATATTTCAGTGTAAATTCCAGAATCTCAGTTGGTTTATGAGGTTTTATTTTGGGAAATGAAACTTTAAAAAAATGCTCAAACTGTCAAAAGACTTAGTAGCAAGAAGACTTTTTGTTTTCATTGCATACAGCTTTGCAATATATACCTGCCTGAGTTTGTTGTCTTTTTCAGTCACAGCTGCCAACTTTAGCAGATATTTTCAAGAGTGAAAATACTGTTAGCTTTAGATTGCTTTGCATTTATGTGAGCAGTAACTTCTTACACGAAGCTCCAAAGAGCTTTGCCTTGCATCAAGTGAGAACATAGAAATCAGCCATGATCGTCCTTCTAAAGACAGAGCATCAAACCAAAGATGAATGTCTTAAAAACCATGTTTGACACTTGTGCCTGAAATATCTGCATTATGAGACATGAAATACGGAAATGACTGATCTTCAGCTATTATAAAGTGCATTTAGTTCTTGCTTTCAACTCTTGTCCTGCTTAATGATTTTCATTTTTGTAAATTTCACCAGTGCTATCATACTTATTTGCCAAAGTCTTAGATGGCACAAAGGTATTGGTTATATAACTGTTCATCGAAGTTTTTACTCATGCTGGAGATTTGATTCTGTCTAACATGTAGAAATCTTTCTGTTGTCTTCAGGTTGGAGGTCTCAGAGAGATTATGTTGGATGGCCAGGCAGGTTTCTTATTATAATGAAGGAGAATTGTGTATCCCCTTTGCAGCAACAGGAATGCTAACTGCTGTCTAAAAATGGGTAAGGATTTGCATCCGCTTAGCAGTAAAATAGGGTAAATAGTAACCCAAAGCATAACATGCAAATCTTTGCAGCTGTACTATCCATGGCCATGGTAAAATTTAGTGTGTAGGTGAGATTTGTTAGAGGAAGTGACTGTGAGCAATTGTTAGCTGGAGAGCAGCCCTGGTGAGCAAGGGGGAGCTATTCTATAGAGTTACATGTTTCAGATTGATCATGTGAAATCCCACTTGATTAAATATTTCCACTATATGGAAACCATTCCATGTTGGAAAGCTTAACTTACATTCGCCCAAAATTACAATAGGGAAATTTATGAGGATGGTTTTGGAGAGCAGCATTAGTTTGGCACATAGTCTTTAATGAATACATTGGGCAGAGTGCTCATTCTAAGCTTTGGTTTAGAGCCCAGATTCACAAATGCTTGAACTTAATTGCTGCTGAGGGTGTTCTGTTCCTCCTTCCAGGCTTGAGGAAATAGTTCACAAAACATCCCAGGAAGAGAGGTGTGTTCGTGTTTCTCTTGCTTGTAACAAGTCAGTTAAAGCAATATTTATTTTGGTTGATTTCAGTTATTTTGTGAATGTAACAGCTTCAAAGACAGACTGTGGATAAAACCTGCCATCTTGGAGCTGAATCAAATGCCATAAATAAGTATAAGAAAAAAGTTTTTCTTTATCATGTAGTATCTTCCCACTAAGATATGTTGAAATAGGACCTTAATCTCAGTAAATCTGTCCTTGGAGTGATGCTGCAGGGACAGATCCAGTGATCTGGATTTGATTTATTTTGCCAAATGAAGTCTTCATTTGGAGAAATGTAACTCCTGAATGCTTATAGCCTGCAAGATAAAGTTGAAAGAATATTTTGGCTTGGTGTTCCTTCTGGCTTTGCTTTTAGTTTTCCATAGGGAAAAGTAGGTTGCAAAATCAGGATTTTAAATCATTGCTAAAAGTTTCTGGTGATTTCGAGTCATTTTGTAATGAAGGCAGAAATAGGCATCAGAATGTAGAATGATATAGAGTCTTCTACAAATTCTGTGAATATTTGGATGTGTAGTTTTGATTAAGAGCCCATCCCCACCTCTCTTGATAAATTGACAACTTGTTTGGAGTTGTCTTTTTAATGCAACTCCCACTGACTGACTAGGCTGGGTTTGGTACTTGCACAATTTAACTTTGAATTTCAGACAGGGGTATAAAAAAGAAAAGGCCATTTGGATCAGGTGCTGCATTCTTTTTTTTTTTTTTTTTGTGAGTTAACCCTCTCAGCACAAGACATTTAATTTATGTGATTTGTAGTGTGAGTTAAAAGGGCTTTCGTTTAAAGACTTCATATGAAAACAGGATTACTGGAAAGTTTAAATGAACTCCTGAAAGAAAGTGCCCCAAGGGCATTTTTCTTTCTGTCTACAGGAGGTGCCTGTTAGATGTCTGGTATACTTTCCTCTGCTTTTGCTTTAGGCAAGGAAAGTTAGGCAGCTGACCTTGATACAGTGATGCAGTAAGCTCTTGTTTTCTAAAAGTGAGCTACAGGACACTCCATTTTCTTCTAGAAACCCTTCCATGCTGTGATTCTTTTTGGTTTTTTGAATTTCTCTGTCCACAGCTTTCAGCTGTGGAAGTGCTGTCACTGAGAGCTCAGAAGCTCTGCAGGCAAAATCATTGTCAAATGCCTTCCCCCAACTAGCTCCAGTCACCTGAGAAAGGTAAGTCAGGAGCTGTACGCTGCACTGACTAGACCTTGTGATAGGGAGGGCAGCCTGCTCCAGAGGGTGACCAGATTTGTAAAGCTAAAGGCCTTGTGACCATCTGTCTGCCCTTCTGACATTCAGAAGGGCAAGTGATGCCTGACCTTTTGTGACTTAAATTTCTGAAGAAGGCATCTGGTTTGGAGTGAACTTGTTGCTTTAGCCAGTTTTGTTTTCATCTGGGAAAAAAAATCAGGAAAATGCTAAAAGTCAAAATGCAGAGCATGCTGTGGCCAGCTTAGAGCTGTAGTTTCTCCCTGTTCCTGTGCTACTGCTGTGATGGCGATACCCAGTACGAGTGCCCTGTTGTGTGCATCTATATGTGGTGTGCACCCACATCATGGATTATAAAAAGAAATGTGACTGGTCAGGCACACCTTCGACATCAGAAGTGACTAATGTGCCATTATAAAGGCTGACATGGTATTTTCACTTAAAGGTATTCCATAATCTTTCTGCTGCATCTTCAGTGTTTAGAAATCTAACCCCAGTGGTGTTGAAACCATGGCTATGCATGCAGTTCTTGCCACTGGTTTCAGTAGGGTAGGGTGGTATTACAGCTCCAACGCCCAAAGACATCAATAAGAAGGGAGAAAAAAACCATTTCTGAAAGTGTGGCAGAAATAGAGATGCTTTAGCAGATAAAATTAATCTCAAATACTTTTTATAAACATTTAATCCAGATCACTTTTATAGGGCAGGGTATGAGAAGAAGAGGTAAAAGAGAATTTGAAATTTAGAGTAATAGTTTAATTAAAAGCATTATTATAGAGAGCTAGTTACAACTCATTGAAAATATATGTGAATGAGATTTCTTTTTCTGATGAAAATAATGCTTTTCAGATTTTTGTATTTCAGACAGTGCTAATCCTGGTTGGTGTTCCCACTTAGCTCTCATTAACTTGGATTTAACAGTGATGTGGGCAGGACCTAAGAGAACAGGGACCCCAATTGAAAGAATAAATAGCCATGCAGTAAGCTTTGTAGTTAAGAACTTTACATTGTATTGTATTGGAACAAGTTCTGCCATAGCCATAAATCTTATTTTCATTCATAAAGTCAGCTAATTACAATGTTAATGCACTGTAGAAGGGATGCTGTCTTTTTAAACAAGATGTTTCAAAAAAATTTTATTACTGTTGTTGTTATTATTAAAGAGCATGCCCCATGCTTCTTTCTTAAATTTTTCTTCTCTGGGAGAGACCCAAAGTGTTGGTTCTTTGTTTCTTTTCGTAAGCATAATGAAATCACACTTTCCAATAAATATACTTTTTTTTTTTCCTCCTTAGAAAAAGTACTAAAAAGCACATTGTTGGACAGTTTGTTTCCTGCCCTACTGTAGTGCCCATGGAATGGGGCTATGGGGTTTTTTTTGTTTGGTTTTAATACAAACAGCACCCGCTGATGGTCTTTGTTTATAAAGGTTTAAAAATATAAAGGAGTCTTTATTGTTTAAAGCTTCAATACTACTGGTTTGAATTGCTTCACTGTAAAGGCTTCTGCATTTTTTGAGAAGGCAAATGACCAAAGTCCCTTGATTGAACAGTAGAAGAACGAGGCGTGGATATTTAGGTGGCCTGGGAAGATTTTCTGCAAGTGGCCACCTATTGCTTGGATAGCTATTGGAAGACAGACATGGGGGCGGTCAGAGGCTAAGTCGCTCTGTTCAGTATGGATATCCATGGTGGTAACTTCCGTGGTGACGGTAGTCATCTTGGTAACCTTCCTGGTAGCCCTGGTGGTAGCTGTGGTAGCCATACCCGCCATACTCATCATCGGGGCACTGCATGCCCAGCGACTGCTGGATTGTCATTTCCTGGCGCCGGAGCTGCATGGAATCAATCAGGTCATACACAATTGCCATAGACCACATTGGAGAGGGATACCAGGATTTGACGTTGCCATCTTTCCCCACTAGAAGCATGGAGAAATATTCCGGGCTAATTTGGAAATAATTTCGAATGTCTTTCACCAAATTAGCTGGGATGTCTTCTCTGTCTACAGTTGAGCTTCCTAGAAAGTGATCACATAAAATCAGCATTAATCTATTATTTAGGTGATGATGATTATTTGTAGATAAAAAAGTTAGCAACATGAGATAGGATACAGCCCAAGAGTTGGCAATATAAGATGCTTGTAATTTGCAAGTCCAGATCCATTTCCTGGATCCGAAATGAAATTGCTCTACTGTGAGCTAAGGATGTATTTTTAACAGCTTTTTCAGGTTTAGTAAACTTGTCCTTATTCTCTAGGCTGAAGCTACTGTAGTGTGGTACATCTTTTTGTCACCCAAAATCCGTGAACTTCTTTGGCTTCTTTGCAGCTAGGGTCACAAGTTTATGTATTGCAGAAGGCATATGTGAACAACAGTGAAACAAATCACGGGAATTGAAGTGTGATAGAGGCATTTCTGGATATAGAGCCTTACTCTTGAACTGTCATGGTATGTGAGGTATGGGATGTGGTAGACGTCATTTGCTCTTCAAAGTATATTTTCTAGGGTAAATCTGGTGAACTCCAGGCTTTTAAGTGTGAAGTGTGTGTTGGGTAAATGAGTAGAAACTGTAAAGCAACTAAGATCAGTGGGCACATATATGCATAGTTGGCTTGGCAACAGGACTCTTACACGGTGGCACCCTGCTTTACAGACTTGAGGTTCTCTGAAAGAGGTCAGCAAGCAGATGGTTAAGGGTAGCCTGGCTGATACAGGCTATATGAATTTTCAGAAAGCTTCAAAAGGTCCTTTGATAGGTTGGTTGAAGCAGGAGCAAGGTGGGAGTGAATGATCACCTGTATTGGAGGGAGGTCATCGGTAAAGTTCCATGGCTGTGCTGGGACTGGTGCAGTTCCATGTATGTGTAAATAACGCACACAAGATATGAGCATGGAGGTTAGTATACTGTGAGTGTGAAGGTACTTACAGTAAAGAGTGGGAGATGATTGTGAGGCATTGCAGAAGATCCTTTAAGACTGTATGACTGGTTAATAAAATTATAGAAGAAAATCTACTCAGATCAAAGTGATACACTTGGTGAAAATTTTTCTGACTTCACATAAGAAGTGGTGAAGATTGACCATTACCACTTGCCAGTGAGTTCTTAGGGCTATGAAAGAAAATTTCATGAAAGGGTACTTCAGTGCTCACTAATGGCCAAAAGCAAAACCAAATGTTATAACCATGAGGAAAATAATAACAGAACAGTATTATTATTTTACTATGGAAACCTCTTATTTGTGTGCATCTTGAACACTGCATGAAATTCTGTTTCTCTCACCTCAAAAGACTATGGTAGAACTGGGGAGAAAAGTCAGGAAGTCAACAAGGTTGATCACAGGTTTGAAATAAATTCTGTATGATTCTGTATCCAACTAAGTAAAGACTGCAATCTTTCAAATAAATGGTTTGGGGAAGACCTGCAGAATTGTCAGTGTTACTGCAGAGAAGGATAGGGATTAAATGTTTGCCTTTATCCCACACAAGAAATAAGGGGAATCAAACAAAGGTGTAGGAGCCATGCTCAGGACAAATAAAAGGTATCTCTGTAGAAGTTCTCACAGGAGAACACGTTCTAGGAGTCAACATCAATTCAAGGGGAAATTAGACAAAGATCTGTTGATCTTAACAAATAGGAACTATAAACAAAGTAATGAAGCCTCCAGTGAAAAATCAGTGGAGGCTGCAAGAGTGTTGATGGAAGAAATCTGACATCACCTTCCTCTGTTTATTTTTCTCATACACGGACTTAATGTAGAAGTGCTATAGAAGGAAGGACTAGAATGCTTTCATGCACAGAGCAGTTGGAACAGAGATGGGATAAATAAGATTCTTTCTGTCTTTGTTCCTCCACTGATGGAGGCAGTTGTTTGGATTAGGTAGAAGAGGAACCCGCAGCATTTGAAAAGTCCCCACTCTGTCAAGGATATCTACCTGGAGTAGTAGCTTGCTGGGATGCAAGTGGAATAATAAAGAGAGCTTATAAGAAAGACTGAGAAAGATGTTTTACCAGGGCCCAGAGATAGAACAAGGAGTATTAATTTTACACAGAAAGAGGGTATATTTAGATTAGATATAAGGAAGAGGGTTTTTAGGATACAGGTGGTATGACACAGGAGCAGGTTGCCCAGATGGATGCCCTGTCTCTGGAAGTGTTTGAGGATAGGTTAGATAGAGCTTTGATCAACCTGATGAAGTGAAAGGTGTCCCAGCCCATGGCAGGAGATTGGAACTAGATCATCTTTAAGAAGTCCTATTCACTCCAAGCCATTCTATGAATCCATAGAGGAGAATCTGCTGAGTGTGTGTTCTATTAACCCTACAAACTCTTGAGTGTGCAAAAGGCACATGCATCCCTGTCTTTAACAGCAAGGCTGGCAGAGGAGTGTACTGGGGACTGTAAGCTTAGGTGGGAAATCAAAATGTGAGATGACTTTCAGGTATTTGTGCTTTTCTGTCCTGAAGAACCTATATAATGTTAGCACAGAAACACCAAGAAAGCTTTTTGTTTGCTTTTGTGTCATCTTGTTTTTTAAAAGAAACAAAGCAAAAGAGGAAAACAGTCATACTCATCCCTCTAAAGAAATTACAGCAAAGAAGCACTCAGCACTGAATAATGCCCTTCATGTGTAGTACTGAAGAAACTGGAAACAGTCACTTACCATTAATTGGATACAACTCTAAAACACCTCCAATATCTTCTCCAACTCCTAGCAATTTGAGGATAGTTATGTGGCGCAGACCTGTGGAGGAAATGAAAGTTTTGGGTCAGACCAGACCTTTCTGCTTATCCTTGGGCAGATTTCAGTTTAATCAGCCAGGTCTGTGCTTGCTAAATTAAGGCCCAGTCTCAGCTAGCCCTCCAGGAGAAAGAGTTACTGACTTCTGTGGAGTCCCTGCCAGTCACATCACCTGTCCCAAACAAAAGGATAAGCTGAGGTGTTGAGTAAATGTGGTATCAGTTGCATAAAGCTGTTTCAAGGACAGCAGCATGGTGGTATGGTTCTGTAGCATAGGGATACAACCATCAGATACGCCAGTAAATTGCAGAGGCCATTCTCCAAATTCAGAATCTTCCTGTACTATTTTCTTCACTAGTAAAGCTTTTACTTACCATACACACAGCAACAAATTATTTAGAGGCAGTATAATCTATGCCAGTTAAATTCTGAATGACTATGAGGAATAGCTTATGCCAGATACTCGCTTCTTCCATTTGTTCTGCACAGAGGCTTGGACTGTTGCTTTTGCTTTGAAGAAAGACCTTAGGGACAGCAGAAACTGTTCATATAACATGAGTCAGTACAATCTACAAAATCTTTGATGTAACTGCTTTTACAGCTTGGAGGTAAGATGCTTGGAAACAAACCACTTAGTTAAAACACCCATTGACAAATGCTTTGGAAACTCACTGGATTGTGTTCAAGCTGTCCCTACCAAAGGGTGGGGATACTCAACTGTTTTGATTACATTTTATTCTTCAGAAAGCATTTTGCAGTGGTCCATGTCGCAGTTTACTTTGGTACTTTCCAAATGAAGTGGTGCTGATACTCTGAACGAAAGCCAGGTGATTATGAATAAACAATCATACTGTGAAGATCTCCCTTCTGGTGTAACTGAAATGCATTGAAATAGCAGCTTTTGAAAGGGACCTGTTTGATTCTGTTGAAGGAGTCAAGTCTAGACCATGTGTGGTGTGTGCACTGCTAGCAACTTAAGGAGTAAGGCTCTCTGCACTTCATGACAAGAAGACAGAAGAGCACCTCTGGGTCTTGCCCTTAGTTGTCTCCTAGAGGAGCCCCTCTCTCTCTACTATGTTAGTTGGATCTTAAGTACCTAGTTAGGGGTACTTAAGATCTTATCTAGGTACTTAAGTCCCTAGTCTGGGAGGGCCTTTATTGGATTAAAGTGGCTTCCATTAATATTTTTACAGATTTTGGCAATGAAGCAGTAAAAAAAAGAAAAAAACCCTGATGGCCGTGCATCTCCCTGATGCCTGGCCAGTTCTGAGTTGGGTCTTAAAGGATCTGCCCTTACCAAAGCATTTTCCTTGTGTTGTTAATTTGTGCAGTACAAAAAAACCCAAAACCAAACCAAAATAACTATTACTCTCCTGAAGTACAAGCCTGAAGAGAAGCTTTGGAGTGCTAGCATTTTCTGCTACAGTACAAATGATTCCAGGGAACACTTTGTTTAGCTGTCTTAGGTGTCAGTGTGCTGTACTACGTGCTTAGCACAATCTTCCATTTGGATCTGGAGGAAAGTTTTCAGTTGTCAGACTCCTCAGGTTCAAACTTGAGCAAAGGAATCCATCACATCACCAGGAAGGATGTGGTTTGGGGGAGCAAGAGTATGATTCCGTTTGACTCACCAAAATTGCAGGCTTGTCCACTGAGAGCAGCAAGCTGCTGGGAATAAGCCCAATCTTCATCACTGGGAGCAGAGATCACCACCAGCCGCCTTCTCCATCGGAATCTGTAAAGAGAGTGTGGCCATGGTCAAGACATGTGACTCAAGTCCTCTCAGCATTTCTGTTCTCTGTAGGCTGAGACACATCATCTCTCACAACTTCTAAGTAACAGCTGGATGGGAAATCTTCCCAGTTCTGTCCATCACTGGGAAAGGATAAAGCTTGTTTTGAGTTTTACAGCTCCAAAACTTTCAAAGAAACACCTGCGGTGCTGCTGCTTCACCAAACAAACACTGCAAAGTTTACAATCTTTGCTCAAAGCCCCCTTCAGTAGTTACAGCAATGCTGAGAAGTGTATATTCAAGAGAGAAAGATTCCTGTGGAATTCCTCACTCGGCATTTGGCTTTTACATCATTCACCACTGCTGGAACTGCACAGTTATTTTGCAGTCCAAGG
The DNA here is from genome assembly GCF_017639235.1 of Corvus kubaryi. NCBI lineage: Eukaryota > Metazoa > Chordata > Aves > Passeriformes > Corvidae > Corvus > Corvus kubaryi. The sequence continues at coordinate 9,435,282 of NW_024581112.1, read as the reverse complement.
GCTGTCTGAGAATTAGGGCGTATCTTCATTTCAGACATAACTCATACTTCTGTGTAAATAATCACTGACCTCTTTTTTATTTCCTGCACCACGTTTGCTCAAAATGCCTTTAACCTGGCTTTAAATCTGAGCTTGCTTGTAAGTGTGTGGTTGTGTCAGTCTGTGGCTATATAAGGCATGCATGGGGCAATAAGATAAATCTTGGAATCTTTCTTTAAGAGGGACTGCACCATCTACCCAAGATTTTGCACAAGGATCTCCTTCCTTTCCTGTCAAGGAAAGGCAGTGCTATAAGGACACTTGAAATCTTTAAAAATTCTAACTGTGGGGTTTTTTTAATACTCTCTCAACAACTTGTTTCTTGAATATAGGTACTTCTCCACTTAACCTAAAAAGTCAGATTTATAGGAATTTGCAAAGCTGCAGAGATATTTTTACAGCAGGAAATGATCTTTTAAATGGATGCAGATGTTACTCTGCTATAATAATAGCCTGCCTTTCTGCTGTACCATGTGAAGATCTCAAAATGAAGGCTAATGCAAAGGGTCAATTCTGCTTCACTTAAGAGAAGCTGAAGGTGTGGTGGGACTTGCTCAAAGTCAGGGAAGAAGTTGTTAGAAGAGCAGGGCATGCTGATGTCTTTGCTTGTTGATTGGTACTGGGGGTTTTTTACAGTTAGAAAAGTAAATCCTTGAAAAGCAAACCTCAATTTTAATCTTTCTCAGGAGGAACAGCAAAGAGACATGAATGTGTGTGTACAGTCAAGTGAACAGGAACGAGAAGCACTAAGGATCACATATGTGATGTGAAGAAAAGGAGGGAAATTTTGTGTCATTCTGAAAATGGGGAACAAAATAATCTTTGTGCTATTTTGTACAGAAAAGCACCTGGTTACCTATGAACAGTGAGTGAGAATGTAGCCATTGGATCGTATTTTGCCTAGGGAAAAACTGTGAGTCACTTTAAGATACTTTTCTACTGCTTTCTCGTTTTTTTTTTAATATCTCCTTTGGAGTTACACAGAGCTGAAAAGCGTTGAAAGCCACTCAAGCTGTTTATTCCCCTGCCTGAGGAGCACTTGGTGTGCTTATCTGGGACTACATCTTAGAAATTAATTCAGTTGGTCCTTCACAGCTGTTAGTTCACCATCAATAAAGTACAGATTTCTGCTTTATTTCTGACATCAGAAGCCATGGACCAATACTCCTGACAAATCTGCCGGATCCTTTCCTGTGTGGATCCTTTTTTCTTCTTCTACCTGTTTTGCATCCTGTTCTGATGTGTGAGCCCAAAGAGCAGCACAGCCAGTGTCTAGGTCTTAGGGGGAACTCAGCCCCAAACTCAAGGTTCTCCTCCTTCTACATGTGGCTTTTAAGCATTACTCAAGCTGGCTCTGGCTCTCGTGGTCTCCTTTCACACCAGGCAGGCTTGTTAAGAACAGTATTTGCATTATTGTAACTGACCTCTGCAAGGAGCAACACCAGGGAGATGATGCCAGGGCCCTTGTTCAACTGGAAACACGATCTTGGACAAAGCTGGAATTAATTTTACTGGGAATCTGACCAGTTAATGTGGCTAGAGAAGTCCACCCAATATTTAAAGCCTGATGCTTCTTTCACAGACAACAAATGCATTCTGTGCAGCAGCAGTGCGGTTTATAGATGCAACATTCTGCATTTTTTGTGCCCAGTTTTCTAATGTGTGTTTATTACTAGGGCTGTTTCCAAGCAGAGAAGGATTTGGGGCCTGTCCCTTTCCAGCATACAAGCTCTTTCTTGTGCTGATCAGCTGTTTCCAAACTGTGGTTCTTCTTGGTGGTCTCAAGGATGAATCACTGGGACCTAAACAGGAGGTGGTGAGGTGGGTGGGGTGGATCTTGTTAAAGGTTCTTTTTCTGTTGAAGTGGCCATTGAATTTTAAAATGTTTATGAACCAACAACCTATTAATTTACTTGTTGCTCCTTTCCTCCTCGTCATAATCCATCATGCTGCCTCAGTTACTTTTAAAGCTGTCTGGCATCAACAGTGTATTCCCATGGATTCTTATAGTAGGTGAGGAGGATGCAGTTGTAACAGGAAAGGTCTAGAATGATGGGGTAGCACTAATTTCATGTCAATTACCCAGTGATAATTGAGAGAGGGCTATAGCTGCACAGCTCTTCTGTGGGTCTGAATGCCCACAGTCCAGGCACATTTATTGCCTGGAATTCAGGTCTCAAGATAGAGTAATAACACAGCATATAGAGATTGCATAAACAAAATTGTCTTTCTGCAGAAAGTCTCCAACATTTTGCAAAAGACATCTGCAAGACCTTTAATCATATGCATGACTAATACTGGCAAAAACCAGCTGTTATCTCAAGCAGGATAAGAAGGAAGTCAGAATTAATTACTGATTTGAACTACATGGAAGGGATTAGAATGGGATTAATGAGATTGGGATGGTTGATGATCAAAATACATAAACACTGTGCTTCATACATTCAAAACATTGAGCTCACATCCGTGAATTAATCCTTATTTGCTCTTCTAATGCAAATCAGTTTTATTATCTCCATGTCATGATGGGGAAACTGAGGCACTGAAAATCAGTGTCCAAGGAAGGTGCAGTTAGTCAGGAAACATGCTTCCTGACTTCCAGTATTCTATACAAGACTGCATTCAGCTCTGGCTGCATCTCTGTATTTACTTAACACTGTAAATACTGAGAAATCTATATTTAAAAATCCCAGAAATAGTTACGGGTATTTTTACAGTACAACAATAATTCGTAGAGCTAGCAGCAGATAAGAACAGAAGGTGATACCTGGATAAGAAGCTCTCAAGGGATTGTTTCTTATCTTCTTTGCAGACAATGCCCTCTTTTTTCTGTCTTTCCATGTCTTTAATTCGTGATTGGAAGGTGTCAATCAAATCAAACACAGACTTCATTGCTATGGGTACTTCATAGTATTGCTGTTATGAAAAAAAACAAGACAGGTGGATATAAGGATGCTCTTATTAGCAGCCCTTCTGCATGTATCACAGCACCATAGGATATTTAGAGATCCAAGTATTCGAATTTGCACACAGGCAACAAGGCCTAAAACAGATCAGAAACTATGGAAAATATAACTGGTTTTGCAGTCAGACTGCCCTTTGGAAGTGGCGTATTTTCAGTCTTTGCCCAATGTGATAAGGCCAGGACGTTGCAGTTACTATATTCTTTTGTAAGGCCATTCAGCTAGAGGATTGTCCTTATGCAGTGTGGTGTAATCTCGCTGAGCAGCCAAGCTGTGTGTTTTAGAATGCCAGACGCTACATTAAAACCCCGTCAGCTGTGGGGAGGTCCTGTTCCTCACCATTCCAGCAGAAATACACAATTCCTGAGATCCCCTAAGTGCAGAAAATGAAGATAGCTACCTAAGTTCTGAAAATTTTGCTTACTGTTCTTTTGCTTGTCCTCCAGCAATGACCAGCTCCTGCATCAGTCTCTGATGTGCCTCACATGAAAGCCTGTAATTTCCTAAATTTTTCAATTTTTTTCATATTTTTCCAATGTGTTTTCTTTAAAGAGAGCTGAGTTCAAAGAGCTGAAACCCTCACCTTGACCTTCATGTCAGTGTCTGTCAGGACCATGAAGAAATCATTGTAGGTCATCCCATACTCTTTCCTCAACTCACTGATGAGCTGCTGGTCCACGAGATCTTCATCTTCTATCACTTTCATGGGCTTTTCATTATCTTAATGTGAGGCAAAGGAGAAATGAAAATAGTCATGGAATCACACAGCACTCTGCCTTTAATTTCACCTCAAAAGAAAGGGGAGAATTCATTTCTCAGAAGCTCTTTTCCTGCTGCAATATTCAATGTATCACAGACCATGGATGTGGCACTACGACTTTTAACTGTCCAGTTTTCCATCCCAGTATTCTTTGAAAATCAGTCTATCCTAGGCCTCATGCACTTCAGTATTCATCATGTGTACATTCTTTTGAAAAATCTTGCTTTTTCCTGGAAAGATCTTTTAGATTTTTTCAATATGCTCATACATGTATATGCATGTCCTAATCATTTCACCCACTGAAATGCAGCCACTTCTGTAATTGAAAACAGAAATTTTAACAATGTGCACCATGTGCAAATGAAACAGCCTAGGTGATTTGGGTCACTAAAATATATCTAGAACAGCTTGAGGTTGGCCAGCAAACTAGAGTTAACCTTACCAGTCTTAAAAATTTACATGGGAGATTCAGTGACTACAAGAAACCAGAAACTGTTCAACATGTCTTGAATGCTGCAGTGCTGGCAGCATACCTCTCTAGATACCCCACTTTGGTACTCCCTCCTCCTCCTGCTGGCTGATTCTAGCAGCCTGACAGGCGAAAACTTAATTTTGAGTACCCCTTGTGCCTACTCAGTGGTCCACTCTAAGAAAACATTCAGAAACAATGAGAAAAGGACTTCTGAACACAGAGATTTGAGGACAAGCCTGTGGAGGTACTGAGGTTCCTTACTTCCCATAGAACCAGGGTATATTGCAGTCAAGTCCTGAAAGTCTCCATGTCATCAGCGCAGCCTCAGCTGTAGCACCCAGCACAGCCCTATACAACTGCAACAGTGCTGAAACAAGCCTCCATATGCAATTGTGGGCCTGGAAAGCTAAAGACAGGCTAAATCACACACCAAGTGAAATGTCACCTGGGCACCAAGAGCTCCCTGCAAACATTGCTTGCCTGTGCCCTGTGACACCACTATGAATGTTATATTCATATCCTCACTTAGAAATCCCAGCCATGGCTTAAGTGACCTGCCTGAAGTCAGAGACATAGCAGGTCATCAAGAGGTGGAATCCAGAGGTACAACTCTCCAGTCCCAGAGGTACAACTTTCCAGTTCCTTGCTCCATAATTATTTGCCATCAAATAGAGATGAGATTGACTGGTTCAAGTGGGGCACACAGCAACAGGAAAGATAGGAGCCATACAACAAATAATTTAAATAATTTTCTAAATATACATAGCTTTTAAGGGTCATACTGATCTGATTCAAATTTTGCAGTACGTCCATCCTGTGTATAGACTGAATGAAACTTCTGAATTAAAATTTTGGGAAAATGTTTGAATTAGAATCTGATGTTTAGGTTTCACACCTTGAACCCACTGTTTAAAAAAAAAAGCCAAGCCAGCAAATAATAAAATTTGGTTACACTTATCAGGCTATATATCTAACTTGCATGATTTTTCATGGTTTTATATACCTCAGTTGAAAGTTTTGTAAAGAATTAACAAGCAGTGTTATCAGCTTTTGATTGGATGGGTTGCTGGATATGCTAATTGGTTATTCACTTCATAAAATGTAGGTAAATCCTGCATCAGATGCTTCACAAGTGAGATTTATGTGTTACTAATGGCAAGTATGACCATTAAGACATAGACCAAAAGTTTATGTTTAAAAGCAAAGACTGTCTCGTCGGCCTAGGTGGAGATAGAAAAGTTGTTATTGTGAAATGTGATGGAAAACAGCTACGGTACAGGAGTACCTTAGACCAACTGACCTATGGCACCCTTCTGCTTTAAACTCTAGATATCAATATGAAGTTAGAGTTTCCTTGTTAAGAGATCACAGAATCACAGAATCACAGAATGAACTAGGTTGGAAAAGACCTTTAAGATCATCTAGTCCAACCTATGACCTAACACCACCTCATCAACTAAACCATGGCACTGAGTGCCATGTCCAGTCTTTTTTTAAACACATCCAGGGACAGTGACTCCACCATCTCCCTGGGCAGACAATTCCAGCGTGCAATTACTCTTTCAGTGAAGAATTTTTTTCTAATATCTAACCTAAACTTCCCTGAATGCAGCTTAACACTGTGTCCTCTTATTCTGTCAGTGGTTGCCTGGGCAAAGAGACTGACCCCCACCTGACTACAACCACTTTTCACGTAGTTGTAGAGAGTGATAAGATTTTCTTTCAAAATCTACGATGAAAGGAAGAAAATTAAATTGCAGAGTAATACAGAAAATTCTGTATCAAGGAAAAAAGTAATGCCACAAAGGCTGTCCTGCCTTTCAAACTTGGAAACTATTTCTGTGGAGAAAAAAGAAGTTGATCTAATTTAGTCTTTCCAAGTCACTACTTGTCCCTGACCTCCACCTCATAAAGGAGTCTGGGATCCACACAAAGAACCACTGGAGCTGAGACTCTGCTGCTACCTGCAAAGTCCTTGCTCACTTTGCTTTTTCTCTGAAACAGTGGGGAAATGTTTCTCCGTACATCTTTGGCAGCTAGACAGGCTGGGAAGATGAGTTATCTTTAGAAATAATTCCAATGAGGTTACAAAGAAGGCCAGCAGGTTGTTTTAGCAGTCCAGTGGCCTAATAGATTAGGTATTAGCTTTGATTATAGGATGGGTAGCCAGGGGCTGATGTTTAGTTGATTAAAGCCCTGTTCCCATGAGCTGGGGAAAAGAGGCCACATTGCTTGGGCTTAAGAAAAGGCCTCTGCAGTGACACTCAGCTTTTGTGTCATTCCAGTGGGAAACTAGGAAATACTCTGTGGTTTCACTGTGAGCTAATCTTGACCAGTGTCACTGAGCTCTTTCATTCACTACTTCTAAATGCATTTGAAATCTCAAGTCAGAAGTCTTTTCTGTGGACTTTTCTGTTGTTATCATTTGTATTTCAGTCCCAAGATGCAGCACTCCGAGCAGACCTCATCATGCTAGGTGCTCAAGCTTCTCACTACAGCAACATACTGTGTACAAAATATTTCTTAGGAGCTTTTGCTACCTCTGATTCTCACAAAGAATAAGCCTTGAAGAGGTCATACAAGCAAGAAGGGTAGAGGAGAAGGGGAGGTAGAACAGAAAGATGTTTGTATTATTTATTTGTATTGTATATATTTCTATAAAGGTCAGGATTTGTTTTTTTGGACAAAACTGTAAAGTGAACTTCATGTAAGGTTTAATCAATACCCTTCCAAGTCTCCTGTTTTTCTTCAACAATTCCTCCTGTGAGAACTCAGCTGTTACATACACTTGTGTGGTTTGGGAAAGTTTGGATGTAGGTTAAGTTTGAAACAGGCTGAAAGAGTATGGTCTGTGTCAGAGTGAATATCTGAATATTAGCCAGACTAGAGCTAAATATAATCCTAAGCAGTCCACTGACAGGCAGATGGGTCTAGGTACACAAAAAATGACCTTGAGTAACCTTGGCCTGATATGGAAAATCCTGCACTGCTCCAGATTTGTCAGGGAGGTGCACAAATGGACAGTCTGGCAGGATTTGTTACTCACTGTCATTCAGGGACACAAGGCTAGGTCTCCTGCTAGATCCCATCCCTCTGAGAGTAACAGAGGCACGGCTGGAAGCCAGACATACATCTGTGATCTTCTGGCCATTTATATGCCAGACCTGAAACACCCTGCAGCTGGTTTGGTCCAGAGCTTTCTCATCCATCACACATCTTTTCCCAAGGTTTGGTAAAACCAGTTGAACTTTGAGGGGAAGGATGTGGTGGACTTAAAAGCAAAACTAGAAGCTTTTATTCTATTTGCAGTATAGAACTGAAGAATATTTGTATTTCTTTGACTTCATCCATCAAAGCATTCACAGTGGTGTTAATCTTTAGCTGCAGACAGGAATGAGATGGTTCACATGATTCAAGAGATACCTAAGCTTAAGTGCTTTGCTGGACTGCAATGTGAAGTCTTTGTCCAACCACTATTGCTACAAAAGGACAGGTTTTCACTGACTTTGGTGGGTGCTTCCCCAGGAACATTGACAGCAGTTGTTTAAAAGCTGCCTAAGAGACATGAATGCTCAGTGTCACCTGTTTACATGGAAACTCTGTATGTAAAGAAGGTGGCATCAAATATGTCTAAATGAGCTATTTTGCAGGTCCTGCATAGTCTTAGATTTTGACCCAAGCTGGGGCAATTTCTCCCTTTGCTGTCTGTATTGTGCCCATGAGATGGAAAGAAAATATTAAAAGAAAAAGAACCTAGCTGGAAGTGGTCAATTTTCATGCTGCTGTTGTTCATGGTGCCAAAAATCGTGATGACTGAGATCTTCCTCGTTGCCATCTTGCAGAAGCTCTCCAGGTACTCGTCTCGCTGCTGTACGTACATGGTGTTGTCCGCCTTGGGCGTTGTGATCAGCTGGTTGTTGGCAGAGACAAAAGAGCTTGTTTAGTATAAGGAATGAAGGCAGATGATTATTTTACTGAAGGAGAACTAGTCACTGTCTGCAAACTGGGCTCTCTTTCCCATAAAGCTGTTACTTATTTGTGTTTGGAGTGTACCTTCATGTCCAGGCCTGACCCGAAGACATTCAGCCAGCCACAGGAAAACATTTGGAAGCATGTAGAGCTGGTTCCACCAGGTCCTCTGCTGCTTCTACCACAATGCTGGTAGAAGAAATACCACTAGATTTTACAGAAAGCCATGTAATCTCCTTTTATCCCTCACCCTGCCAGTCCCACCAGGTCTCCCTCACAGCCTTCAGTGGTGCTTTGAATCTAAGATTTTCCCCTACTCACTCACAGTTGGAGCCCTGGGAACACGGCAGCTGCTCTGCCCTCATCCCATGGTCCAGGTGGGGCTCCCATGGCTGTTTTGACTGCCAAGGAGTGAGTACAACTAGGGCTACATGAATATTTATGTAAATGATGGCCATCTAAGAAGACCTTGAAGACTTGCTAAGTCCACTGTGACCTCATGTGAAAATTACTGATTTTGCTTTTCTTTGTTCTAAGCCACTTTGATGTCTTATGGGACTTATATTTGCTCAAAGGTACAGCTGTGGGTGAAAAGGAAGAGGAACAATTACAACAATAAAAGTATAAAAAGCTCTACATTTTACAGTACTTATTTCAAAGCCTTCTAAGGATTGCAAAGATTTCATTTTTAAAAAGTTTAGAGCACATGACTTAGATCCTTCATCAGTGACTGAGATGAAAATATTCCAGGACAGGGGTGTGTGTAACAACATTCAGTGGTGCTATGCAGCAGTTTCCAGCAAAAGATGCCTAGGAATGCTGCAGCTCTAGCAATGTAATCATTCTAACTCACAGCAGTGAGCTGCAATCAAGCACCTGCCACTGATCCCCCAAATACAAAGGGGGCTGGAATCTGGATTCAAGTTTTATGATTTAAGATCACAAATAATCACCAAAATCCTTCAACTACAAATTTGTAATTTAATTTAATTTAATCTGTAGCAGGGGTAATAATTTTCTAGCTGCCTTCTGAAGTTTATGGGGCCTGAAGGCTAATTTTTATGGTACACTCTTTATAAATCCAGTTCATCAATGTAAAAACATTTCTGGGCTTATAAAATCTGCCTCTCATTTATGCAAAGGCCCCTGGCATGACTACAGCATTGGAACATGAAGGTGAATGACAGTGACAGACACAAAGAGGATTTGATTTCTGTGCTACAGCATGTAACACACTGCCTTTAAATTGCATATAAAAATGCTTCAAATGAAAAAAAAGGATCATGAGAAGGGTTTGTGTTGGGGAAGTTTGAGGACTGAGATGAAAAACAGACCATTGGTTTGTATTGTCTCCTCCTAGTTTGGGGGGTCATAAGCTGGAATGCAGAGTCAAGCCTGAGTCTGATCCACTTCATCAAACCTTGTAGAACAAAGCAAACTTCCAATCAAAGCTTTGTGCCAGGACTGTTTTAACCAAGGCTGTCTCTATCAGTGTTTGCATCACAGAATCACAGGATGGTTTGGGTCAGAAGGGACCTTCAAGATCAACTTGTTCCAACCCTCTTGCCAAGGGCAGGGATACCTCCCACTAGACCAGGTTGTTTAAAGTCCCGTCCAGCCTGGACTTGGACACTTACAGGGGTAGAGCATCCACAACTCTCCACAACTATCACTCTCCTCCTTTTTTTATAAGCTCTCGTTAGGTACTGGAAGACTCCTGTGAGGTCTCCCTGGAGCCTTTTTTTCTCCAGGGTGAACAACCCCAACTCTTTCATCCTGTCTCCATAGGAGAGGTGCTCCAGCCCTCTGATCATCGTCCCGTTTCTCGTTTGCATGCATGCATGTGGGGGTGTGTGTGTGTGTGCATAGGCATATATGTGCATGTGGGTATATATGGAGTGTTACATGTAAACTGTCAGTCGGCATTTCACCACAGAGAAATAAACAAAAAACCCAAACTCACTAGGCCAAAGTTTCTCAACATTAGTAAGACTGCAGTAAAAGCCCCACTGTAGAGAGGTGAGGCTGTGGGACTCAAAACCCATACATTTTTTTCAGTTTCTGCACCTGAGACCTATATTTATCATTAATTGAACTTAACCCAGAATAGCCTTTAAAATTCCAGATATTTGAAATTCACACTGAGATCTGAAATTGTTGATGATATAGAACTTAAAAATGCAGGTCCCTCTCAAAAGATCTTTGGAAAAGGACTGAAACAATGTCCTTGGGAGCCAGTCTGAAAGACAAGAGTACAGCAAAGCAATGGGGAACAAGTTGGGTAGAGCCACTTCTGCAGCAATGTGGGCTAATTCTCTAGAGAGGTAGTTTGAAGACTCATGAATGACAGAGTTAATTGTAAGGACTGTTCTCCTAAGGGAACTGAACAGTTTGATAGGAAGGGATGCAAATAGGCACATGTGTGCATTCAAAGAAGCTTGAGAAGTTCTTTGTTTTCCACATGTGCTGTGCATGGCAAAGAGAAAGTAGAGTTCAGCCACTGCTTTTACTAATAACCAAACCAAACCTATTCTTCAGGGAACTTCAGAGTAAGCAGGTTGAGGATGTTATTAGATTCTGGAAAAGTGAAGTGCAGCATGGCATAATCATTTGTCTTTAGTCTGTTCTGACCTGATAACCTGAGACTGTGCAACTCTTTTCTCAGAGATCCAGCTGTGAGGTGGCCTAGTATCAGAAGGTTCAAATTTCAGGCAATCCTTTAAGTTGCCAGGACTGTGGTGGTGTTAGCAGCCTGACATCTGTGAGCTTTACTTTTGGCCCTTTTATTTTCAAATTTGTTTATACTTGTCCTGGTGTTACATATATTCTTGGAAACCACAACATTGAGACCAAATTTCAGGGATCCCAACTTCTGCATAGTTTCTTTCTCTGAGCTTTTGTTTTGGCTAAATATTAGTTAACAAGTAACTAATAGGCATTATTTGCAAAATTCATTCAAGTTCAAATTTTTTAAATATATGCCTTTTTTCCACTTCCAGTGCTAGCTCTGCAGAGTCCCTACAGCTTGAAGAACGGGGAGGGGGAGAAGAAAGTTGCCTTGTTTTCAGGCCCATGAATCATCAGCAGAATGATTCATTAAATTCCAATGGTTGAAATCTTAACTTGGCATCTTAGCTTGGCACCTTAGCTATTTGTATTGGAATATGGAGCACAGAAGTCAAAGGTGTTTGTGGCAATGACTATTGGACAATAACTGTGAAACAGGCCAGGTTGCAGTAGGATAATTTCATGAAACCAGCTCCCACAATAATATTTTTAAAGAGCTATTTTCCAAAGTGTACCTTTCAGGATATGTGTCATCTGCCAGAAAAAACATTTATACTACAACTAAAACTGTTTCCTGTCCCAGGTGAAGTGGTTTTTATGATAAGTATTTGGAAAAACATACAACGGTGTTAAACCTGGGGACAAGTAACTCCAGACCATGCTGAAGTTCTCATGCTTGAGAACTTCCTGGCGTGTTACAGTTTAATAAAAACAGCAGGAGAAGAAACAAACCAAAATAAAGTTTGCACGGGATCTCTGAAGATGTCTAAGGGATCTGAATGCCAAATTCCCATCAGATCTTAATCTTGAATTCCCCATCCCTCAGGGCGTCTGATCACAAGCCTTTGTGCATATCCTCAGTCAGCCTTGCATTAGTATTGCCAAGCCACCTGGCTTGCTTCCAGCTTTAGGACACCAGCACCAATATGAAGCAGGTGTGCCAGCTGGCAGGACATGGAGAGCACTGAAATGTGGCAACTTTGGCAAGTACCCCAAGGTGATGAATGGATGTAATCCACACTGGAACCTCATTTTATTGATCATAATGATACAGATCCTGACACCTACATATCCACTGGGAACAAGATAATCTGCTATATGGTGGCTCATGGAAGTAGCTGGGAAGAGGTTTTAGCCTAATCTCTGGATGACTGATTTTTCTAGTGCTTGTAAGATTTCCGATATGAATCTGTGAAAGCTGTTGAAAACGATCATTTGGGCCTACAGCTTTTACCTCTTGAGACAAAAGCATCAAAAAAGAGTAATACAAAACCACTATAAACTTAAAATTCCACATATTCCTACTAGGAGGGAGATGTGACTTCATTTAGGTAATAAGATTCAGATGAATGAGTTACTTACAATGAGCCGCCTCTTGCCTTCAAAATATTCCAGGAGGCTGGTTGCTGATTTCCTGGGAGGCTGTAGGAAAGTCTTCTTGTTGGGCTTGGGAAAATCCTCATTCTCAGTCCTGCTTCCCTTCTTCTTCTTGCTGCGGTCTTTGTCCTGCTTGCTCTTTTTCTCAGCTTTGACCTTCTTGGACTGCTTCTCACTCTTCTGCTGCTTGTCAGGTCTGTCCTTCTTCTTCTTCTTCTCAAGTTTATCCATTCGCTCATGCTTCTTTGATTCTTTTCCTTTCTTTGGGGGAATATTTCCAGCTGCAAACTGTTCCTCTAAATGGGAACTAGCAGGCTTGCTTGGGTCATATTTATCTTCATACTCATTACTGAGTATCTTTTCTTGGGTCTTCTTTTTTGGTGGTTTAATCTTAGTTGGTTTGTGTTGCCCAGGTGTGACATTCAGGTCCCTGTGGTTATAGTCCTTTCTGTCAGTTCTATTATCTTTAAATCTTCCCACATTTGCCTTTGTATAGTGCACTGAGGGTGCAGTTGGGACTTCTGTGAAAGTGTCATAGTGGGCAGCCTTGTTTGGTTTCCGTGTGGCTGCCGGTTGTTTCTCTGGGTGGCTGCGCTGCCGGTCCCTGCGGTTTTTTTTCCATGCAGCAGAGTAGAAGTCCTCAGAGGCTGTGACTCGTGGCGTGGTGACGTCAGGGGCTACTGGCAGCCTGTGGTACTCTGTGGTGGAATGTGACTTCATGGTCCAGGTCCTCTGTGTGCTGGGGAGGGGTGTAGTTGTTGTTGTAGACTGGCTGGCTGTTGTCATTGCACGGGTGGTGGCACGAGTAGTTGTGGTGGTGGGAGGGAGGGTAGTGGTCCTCACTGTAGGCTGAGGAGTGCCCACTGTGGTTGTCATTGGTTTCCTCACAGTTTTGGTCCTTGTTGGCTGATAATTGCTCTTCCTTGGATCCTCCTTCCTTGCTGACACCTGGACATGTTCACTGCCAGGGGTAGGCTGCATGGTGCCCCCATTATTGCCTTCCTCAACCACTTGCCCCTCCACCCCAGCTGCTTTGCAAGTCTGGATGAAGCCCTTCTGCCTCATCTTCTCAATTTTTCTGATGGGGTTCTGATCAATGACTTCATACATGGCCTCTAGCCTGACTGGATAAGGATACCTTTCCTCCACTTGAAGAGTTTTCTTCAACAGAACCATGCCAAATTTCCCTTTCTCCAGTTTCAGAAAGCTCATGAGCTTAGGTATGAGGGCAGGATCTAGTGGCTGTTCCAGGATTTTTCCTTCATTGGTTATCCTTCTAACTTTTCCGCCTTCTTCCCCTTCTTCATGGAACAACACAATCTGCTGGATGTGCCTCTCAGCCAATTCACAGTAAACGTCATTTTTCAGCAGGCTCATCATGAGCCGATAGTAGCCCTCAGAGGCATGGGGGGCAGAAATGACCCACACCCGATTTTTCCCTGCAAAGCTGGCCAGGACATTGGGAGAACTTGACCCTGAAGGGAAACGCACCACTCGTGACTGTGAGGCAGAGGATATCCCTTCGTCCTTAATCATCTCGGACTTGGAGTATTTGGCTGCAGCTGTGAGTCTCTGTACTAATCTCATTCTGGTCCCCATGCCCCTGGCCTGGGAGCGTGTTTCCCCTTGCAGGAGATTGGCAGGTGGCTTTGGAGGTGCTGAAGAATCCCTCTTGGTGACAGGGTGTTGAGGATTTGGGCTTGAATTCCTCAGGGATGCTCCAGACCTTCTTAGGAGGCTGCTTGAAGCCCTGTAAGCCAGGGGCACTTTCCTAGCTCCACGCCTCCCTCTTTCCACTAGCCTCTCTGTCTTCTCAGAGCCACACACTAACCATGCTGCCCACAGCAGGGCTAAGCTGAGAGCTGGCCTCCAGTTCATTGTGCAATCTGTGTTGGGAGGGGAGGAGAAAAATTAGATGTTAACACTATGATGATATCTTGCACAAGGGATAAAAAATGCAAAGCACAGGCTGGCTATTTTGTGTGATTTGTAAGTGCTTGATTACACCTCAGTCCTGCCCTAGTGGCTTTGTACATTTTACAGTTATTTTTGGAAAAACACAAAATGGATCACTTTATGAAAAAATGAGATCATCCTTCTGTAACACGATATTGTCTGTCTAAAACAACACCGTGATCTGCATCCTTCTCTCTCTCTTTTTCTCTCACACTCCCACTATATATACATGCAAAGACACACAGAGAAAGGGTCCCATACGTAGAGCAGAAAGACAAGAATTTGACTTGAAACTTACACTCTCAGGGAAGTTCCCCTGCCAGAGATGAGTTTTCACGTCTTTTTCCTTTAAGAGGAGACCAATGCCATACAGCTTTACTGTTGTTCAGTGATTTATCTTTACGCAGCCCAACAGGTCCCAGAGCCTGTTGTGTGTCTTGTAACTTTCTTCTTCACCTTCTTGACAGGCGGGATGAGGTTAGCGGAAATTTCCTTTGTGATCTCTGCTTCTCCATTTACCTGCAGGTCTGGATTTTTGCTGTACCGGTTACCCACACAGGCAGGGATTTCATTTAAGAAAAGGGAACTCCTGGCTGCTCCAAGTCTCTCTCTTTTAAACTTCCCAAACCTCCTTCCCACTCCTTACTTCCTCAGTCCCGTTTAGCTCCTTTGTTTCCAGAGAGGAAAGCACCAGCACTAATATATTTTCCAGGCTGAAGAAAAACACAGGAATGTGATACTGAAAAAAAAGAAAGGACGTTTCCTTTCCCCTTTCTCCACACTTCGACAAAAGCAAATTGTAAAACACCCGTCTTTTTTTCTTCTTGGCTGGCCGCGGTCCCAGAAATGTCAGGGCAACCCCAGCCCTGCTCCGAACCAGCCTCAGACAACGGTGGCCACTGGAAATGGGGGAAACTTCACTGAGGATTTAACAGCTCAGCAGAACCCGCCTCCTCCCCACTCCGACACAGGGAGGGAGGAGGAGGAAGGCTCTGGGGGTTGAAACACTGCACAGCATCACAGAGCACTTCAGAGAGGGTGACTCCAGCCTTAACTCTTTCCTTCACGCGTCCCAGCTCCCTGGTGTTCTCTGACCTCAGCTTTTTCTTTCCTCCCGCCAAATGGACATTATCTGGATAAAAACTAGCCCTGTGAGAAGTGTGTTTCTCCATCAGTGTCAATAACAGCTCTGCTGTTTAAGAATTATTATTTTAAACCTCATTATTTCTGCCTTGTCTTTCCCCTTTCCTTGTTTTTTTATTTTCTGGGAGTTCCTCAGTGAAATCTAATTTTTCTTCACTTTTCAACCAATTTGTCTTTCAGATCCTCATGTCTGTCAGAGTATTCTTTCCTCAAACATCATATGGGCATGACTGTTTGTTAATTTGTAGTTTTTAAAGAGATCAGGTTGTTTACTATTGTACTAAAATTAGAGTCATATCTATTTCCCGTGAATGGACACCAGCAATGAAAAAAATAAAAAGAGAAAAGGTACAAAAATACCTACAGAGACAAGGGTAAAGGCAGGGTCATGTCCTTTGCTCTCCTTTCACAGTGTAAATGACACCATTCTATTGAGCTGACGTAAACTGGCACAGCTTTCCTGCCAACACCTGGTCTTCAGCTGATTCACACTGGCTTCAGTGTGCTGTGCACCTTCAGTGTAAAACACCACTTAATTGCAGTTGACGAGTAACACCTAAAAATATCCAAGATCTTAATACTACTTTAACTGTTTTCCAAGATTTTCCTTATTGATAGGGATGCTGTTACATGTCCGTGGTAACACACTGGATTTGACTTCAGTTACATTGTCTGGAGGTAAAAGTGCGCTTTCTAATTTCCTTGAAATTAATGTTTTGAAGAAAAAAGCTTTCTATATTATTTTCTTCATTTTTATTTAGGTTTTCAAATACAGTGATAAACTTCAGTAGTGCTTTTGCTAATATGCGTTCCCAGTTTGTGTTTTGTGGCCAGTGGTTTGCCCTGGAGGTAGGGGAGAATGCTCAATGCCTGTGCTCATATGAACACGAGGGTAAAAATGCTCAGCCTTTCCCAAAATATCCTATCCTACATCCACTGAGAGGTAATGGAACTGTACCTCTCACAAGGATCACAAAACTGGAGTTCTGTGGGGTAAGGGTGAGCAATATTTTCCACTTAAATTAGTGTCAAACCTGCTGGTTTATTAATCTTGACAAGGAAAAAATGTCATTAAAAATGACACTGTTTCATCGTGGCATTTTAAATATACTGTGATTAAAAATGAGGTTTTCATTTCAATGTTTCATCCAGTTTCATTACAAAGATTTTAAAAAGAAGTGACCCTACAGTGCTGAAGCCAAGTATTTAGCTTGGGGTAAATTAATTAAAAACTTTAAACTACCTCAATTTTCTTGGTTTAGTAATAATTTGAAACCACACAGAGGCAAAACATCATTCATCTGTGCAAGTCCAATGATGCCAAGGAAAATACAATCAGTACATGACAGCAGAGGAAAGAAACAGATTTCCATATTAGCTTTGCTGTCTATCCTATCCAATTATAGATATGCTGAAAACTTCTGTGAGGACTTTGCCAACCTGATTAAAGAAGTAGCATGCTACAGAATCTGCCTTAAGTGTATCAAGGGTGGCAAATCAGTGAAGATGATAGATTTTAAGGCAGTTGTAGGGAGGATCTAGCACACAAGAAAACATGCAACCATGGGGATTATTCTCAAGGCTGATGTTTCATAGTATCTTTGTCCAAGGTGAGGAATAAACTTGAAATGACTGCTGGAAATATTTGACATCAGAATTTCTTAGAAATTTATACAGGCCAACAGGGGACTCCTAGTAAACTGAACATATATTTTAAAGGACCCACTGCAAGGTTATACAGCAAGAAGAAAAAATAAAGACATAAAACATACATAAGATAAAGAACAATATGCTTGAAGGCAGCTATTCAGTAAGAGACCTAAAGGTCACTGTATATAAGACCTTGGAAATAGGCTTTTGATGTAATACTGCAGCAAGGAGAAAGCCTGCCAGCAGCCCAATGGGAAACTGGGAAGTCGTATGTAGTGTCAATAACATGATTTATGCTGTACACATCAGGCTTTTCAAAAGGATTGCAAAGGGTTCAAAAAGTGATGTGATGGCTGGATATGATCCTACTGAAAGGGAGGTGGGGAATTACCTATGTGGAAGGCACAGCCACACATTGTTCGTGATCTCCTCATGCATACACAGAAAAGAGATATCTGCAAATAAATTGCTTTTTAATCCAGCAGAGGAAGGCAGAAGGATAACCCATGATTAGGAATTAAATCTTGCTAAATGTGGAGTTGAAGTAATTGCAATTACTTGACATTTTTACTAATGATCTTAGTTAACCCTGGGATAATTTCCCCAAGAATGTAGCTGTTTTCTGTGGCTTAGTCTTCAAATCAAGGCTTTAAGACACCTTCTTGGCTGGACTGGAAGTAATCACAAAATGATGGAATGAAATCCCCCTGGACACATCTACACGGAAAATCTCAGATCAGAATGATACCCATCCCTGAAAAGTGCAGCTCTCTGGAGGCTTATGGAGGTGAATTCTGTAGCCCACTGAACTGAAATGAGCAGTCTGAGAAAGGTGGAATGCAATGTACAAAACCTGTAGCCCTGTAGAGTGCTTTTAATAAGGAACTGAAAGTTAATGCTATGTCCATAAAGGGAAATTATTTATCTGTTGAAGGATGGCAGTACTGCAAGTCTTTTTATACTATGCTTTAGGTATCAGACTTAAATATATCAAATGTGTCAAGAAGTGTGCACACAGCTACACTACTTCAGCTGCTAAAGAATTAATAGGAAAGTCAACTACGCCATGAACTAGGATTCTTTCTCAGTCCTGCAAAACCTGGAGAAATAAGGTAGCAGCAAGAAGGAGACAGCCAGAGGAGCAATTGAGAACTTTCCTTTCAGTAGACTTCAAGGCGATTCTCCAGGAAGTGTGGGAGAAACCGCTCCCAAGAAAAGTGAAAGGACACAAGGGGCTTAGGAAAGCTGGCATCGTCTGCTTTGTACAGTGCTGGGAAGCTGGGAGCCAGATAAGCAGGTGTAGGTTCTCCTGCTGATGCCAGTGGGGGGTTATTAGAGTGGAGAGCACCAGAGCCTGAAAACTGTGAAGCCAGACATTGTTGACGCTCTAAGAAGGGACAGGTTTCTTGAACCCTGCTGGGTCCTCACTTTCCTGAGGGGGAAAGAGGCTATTATTAGTAATCTGACTGGGGTCATAACCCAGCCAGCAGCTGGAGAAATAACAACTAGTAGTGTAAACAGGGGAACTGTGCTTCAGCCCCCTGTATGTAAGCAGGAAAGGGAGTCAGTACAGGGAGGCTTGCAAATGCAGTGACCCATAATAAAAAGAGCAGTGCCTGGTTAGTCAGATCAAGCTCCTAAAATAGAAGGGAGCTTTTGATAAATAGGTTGGCTGGCCTCATTTGAATCTTCACTTTTTAAATATACATTTTTCTGTGGAGTACTCAAGAATGTTGCTGAGAAACTGGTGATGCAATGTGACACTCAAGCTTTAAAAATAAATATTACAAACTGTAACATTAAATGTTTTAAACTAAGGCTAAGCTTCCTAGGTACTGATAGGGTTGCAGCCCCAAAGGCTCAGGCTATAGTTGAGATGCAGGGAAATTCTGATGCCTGGATGTTATTACTGGCCTGTGCTCAAGCTGACCTTGACTTTAGCACCTCTGCTTGTCCAGTTTACAGAGCTTCCTGGTGAGACGAAGGCTCTCACATAGACCCATTTCTTGTTCTACATCTGGTTGACATCTGGGATGGAAACATCAGCCAGGGAGAACAAAACATCTTATGGACAGGACTGACACAAGTTCTACACCAAACTGACTGATGCAACTGGTGTTATGTTCACTAAGATGAAAGTGTTATACAGAGAGCAAATGAATACAAAGATTGCCATCTGCCGGCCTTGCAATTGGTGTTACCCAGCCACGGGCTGGGGGAGTGGTAAAGCCACTGCAATGTGCTGCAAGTGGTCTCTACAGCTGCTGAGATGCAGCGTTTAGAAAACCACAGGAACAGTCTCAGAATAGTTAGAGACAGACAGACAGTCACAGAAATAGTTCTTGAGATGATAAGGAAAAAAAGGCTTTAATTAGCTTAAATTGTCACTGGGTGAGGCCAACCCTGTTACAGTGGTATAACCCTGCTGGGAAGCTGTACTACAGGCATCTCATAATGCTGATGTTGAAGACTGTCCCATGAAGTGCTGTTAGTTACAGCTCCAGAGTCACATGCCTGCACAGCCAAATGAATTTGGCCACAGCAGTGAAGTCACCAGCTGCAAGGGCTTGGATTCCCATCTCAATTTCACACCTCTGTAGCAGAGGGCTTTATGCTAGCACAGGTCTGAACACTGATCCATGCCACGTCCTTTCTCTGGTGTGCTTTCTTTGTCCTTCTCCCTTTGTCTGGGGGACTGCCAGCTGATGTTGAGTCTTTCTGAATAAGAGGGGGAATTGTCTCCTGGCTCTCGCAGCCCCACTTTGTCGCACAAAGCAGATTCAAGCAGGATAGAAGCTGGTGCTTATGCAACTTCTCTCTGCACAAATACTAGTACTTGGTTTCTTAAGGCAGAGCTCCCAGGTCTGATCTCTTTGACAGCTGTTTTGCCCAAATACAATCACTTATGGCTTTGCACACTTGGAATAAGGTCAAGTAGAAATTGTCCTGCAATACAATCAGCTCATTCACTTACCAGGGAAAACTCAGCTCTCCTCTCCACTGGTAAAGGAACTTCAATGAGATTCTGCCAGGAAACAAAGCCCACTGATTCAGGAGGGATTGTTCCTTATGTATTTGTAGGTCTCATTGTCTATCCTAAAATATCCAGCCTTACAAATTTTTTCTTGCACCCTGTAATTTAAATTTTAAAAATGTTGGTTTGTTTGTTTGGGTTTTTTTTTTTTTGAAGGCTTGTTTTGATTATGTAATTGAAGGGGTAGGAATGGAGGAGTATCATGTTTAAAAAACAGACTGTGCCACAGTTCATCTATGAAAGAGTCTTCCAAAACAGGGCTGTGCACAGTGATTACTCTTGGGGAATATATGTCAGAATGCTTTGGGGATGAATATAAGAAATTACTAGTTATGTGGCTGCACACATTCTTGACTAACATTCATTGGTAGTCAGTGGAGAAGATTCAAATTCTCTGATGGTTTTAAGTCAGAAAAGCAATTAAGCATATACTGAAGTACCTCACTTTGCTGCTTGCATGGCTTAGTGGAGGGAAGGCAAGGCAAGGCAAGGCAAGGCAAAAGATTGAGGTAGAATGAGAATTTAGCATTTATGTCCCTTTACTTCAGGTCAGACTGAGGACAGTTCAAGCCTGAAAGTGACAGCGGGAAATATCATGTGCAGATAATGTACCACTCTTTTTGTCAGGCTGTTTATGTTCACTGGCAAGCACTCATGGCCTTGTCTTTATTTATATGTTATCAGGTACATTTAATCTTTGGTGGAGCCACTCTTTTCCCTTTTCTTCATGTAAATAGGCACTTCTGTGTCTCACTCAGTGGCAACCTTTGGCTCTCCCTCATCTCCTCTGGCCTGAACCAGATCTTCTCCACCAGACGCTTTTGGAATCTTTCCTTGATGGATGGCAGAGGAAGGGAGCACCCATTGCAGCCCTTACTCTGTCAGGTGCTCCACAGGCCAGGTGTCTGTAGGTGGAATCATAAAACTGGGGAAAAGGAGTACAAATAGTTGGAAAGTCAGGGCTCTTCAGTTCTTTTCTTGAAGTAGTTTTCAGCAGCAGTGTCTACTATCCAACATCCACTGGGAGACAGAGAAGAAGGGGACAAAGATCAGCTGTGTAGGGGCAGAACCTACACACGTGGGAGAGGGGGACAATGGCTAATCTGGTTAGTGTCATCATTCTACAGACAGGGACATGAATCCTGTGACCTCCCTGTGCTACTTCTGGAAGTAGAAGCGTGCACAGAATGATGTAGGTAGCTGGTTCTTAAACCATAATTAATGAGCTGATGGCGAGTGGTCAGCAGCTGCCAACAGAGTAATGCTGACTACTCTGGTGCTTTCAGCTGGTAATATATGAAGAGTGTGAAAAATAGTCTGAGAAGTCATGACATTGGCCCAAAGGGTTGGGAATTAGTTCTCTTGTCTGTTTTTTTAAGGCCTTTGACACAATCTCAGCTCAGGTTGGAACTCAACCCTGGTGTCATGTGGATAGATCCTCACCAGGCCAGAACCTAAGAATACAGTTGAATCCTAATGGTTTCCGTAGCAGAAAAAAAGCAAAGAATAAAAAGGACTTGTGGTCCCTGATAGAGTGTCTCACATTGAAGAGATGTACATAGGCATCTCTTTCCTGATTGGTAATACTACTACTACTTTTTAATCAAACAATAATAGAAAATCTGGGGTTTTTGATGTTGTTGATGTAGTTACTTTGCAGGCAATAAATTCACATAAACAAAATTGGTGCAGAAGGGATTAAGATATACAGCAGAGGTAGAGAGTGGTCTCTGCCAGGCACAATCAGTGTCAGTATTTTCATTCAAGATAAAATACTTTTAAAGGGTGGAAGAACTTATGCACATAAATTCCACAGCTCAATTTTGCACTCCAGGGTAAGAGACATTTTTCACAGTTATTGACAAAGGACATTCCAGCAACTAGTGAGATCTGGATTTCATTATGTATTTTGGGCTACAGTGCAAAAGTATTATCTGCCAGAAAAAATGTGGTCAAAGCATGTTTTATTAATATATTGCTGCTGTTCTTGGATTATACCCCTGTAGAGGCTCACATCTGAAATGACACACCTGATAATCTATATATTAGATAGCATTTCAAGGTTTATGTTTTTGGATGAGTTTCCCTTACAATATACAGAGGCCATGCATATTCCTATTTTTAAGCATTCAGAGACAAACCCTCACTGCACTTCTCCAACAGATCATTGCTGTGGGCTGTTCGTGGAGCACATTAGTGCTAGAAGCACAACTATGACTACAGTGCAGCTAGTTCTTATTATTGAGTTTGGTACCTCTGTATGTATTTTACTACTAGAGAATGACTTTCTAGTCCAGGCAGCTTCTGTCTAAATACATGGAATAAAGCAGTTCAGTGCTGTCAACATTTCTGTCCAATGAAGGGCTGAGTCACTGGAAGTGTCAGGAGGCCCAAGAAGACCTGGAAGACCATCACCTCAGTGTCACCTCACCTTAGAGTGTTATGTTAATGACAAAAACTCCCTGAAAATTCACAATCTTCAAAAATAACAAAAAAGAGAGGGAAATCTGTATAACAGATTTCTTCAGAGAAATACACAGTAAGGACTGATATTTCCATTGCTGGTTTTGCTTTCTTGTCTTCATGTTAAAGGCAGCCTTGTATGTGAAGCCACACGTGCTCCTGATATATGGAACCAAGCTGCCTTGAAATCAATGGCAAGGTTCCTGTGTTCAGTGAAGACTGTTGGATTTTGCTCATATTTATAGGATACAATTAAGCTGAAAAGTTAAGAGAGACACAGCCTTCCAAAAATGAAAGAGGAGAGAGAAAGAAATGAGAAAACAAATATGTGGTGAAAGAGATCCCAGGTGAAATAATTGGTCCAAGTTTTCATGTCTGGATGTTGTTATTTTTTCCATAATTACTATAAAAAACTCCTGGTTCCACTGAGGGGAGGTGACCTGGGATTTTTCCAGTAGCACTGGAAATTTAATGACACAAATGACCAGAATTGTTAAAGCTTTTTCACTCATGTATGTCAGCACTGGGAGATTCAAGATATATCAGACACCGTTTAGTCAAAAGCAAAATTTTATGAGTGTATTTGTGTGTCCATGCACTCAAAATGGAGACCAAGGAACTGAAAACCTCTATCTACCAAGAAGAGATTGTCTTAAGTACCAAGAAATGCACAGTAATGTAGGCATGAGTAAAACATGGTTTAGATATCTTATTTCATTCAGTTATCTTTGAAAGTCACATTGTTGGAGTAAGGAAGTCTAATTTACAGTGGTACCGCCTTCAGCTGGCACAGCACATCTGCTGCTTTGAAAATGCCATTGTATTTGTAGCTCCAGTTCTCTTCAGTATCCTTTCTCCAGAGGTGACTAATACTAAATGGTTACATGACACAGATGCTTACACGGTTGCCAACTCACTTCACCTCCCATAATGAATGGTTTTCTAATCTGCAGAAACATAAGCACATACCCATGCTCTCCAAAACCATTTGGGATCTGTCTCATCTCTGCTGGATACAAAGGAGATGGTCAGATACCCAGTCCATTTAATTCCTTTTCCACAGACTTTCTTCTCTGATTTTCATTGTGTCACTAGGATTATGGTTCCTAACCCTTTCAGAGGAAAAACAAAAAACCACCGAAAAACAAACAGAGAAAGCAACCCAGTCCTATTATGGACTAACAACGCTGCAATTTATCAAAAAACTACCTACGGAAAAGTACTGTTCCACTTGTCCACTAATGCCCCCCTACCCCACCTTGAAAACTGTCTGCAAGTATCTCTTGCCAACACTTGTCTGGTGCTAAAATTGTGGCCAGCACTCTGAGCCTATTTGTCCTTAATCTCACCCTTCGAAAGATACTATTACATCTGAAAAAACCTTATTCTTGTTAAGTGCTATGAATTTCTGTAAGGAGTAAGGGGTTATGGTTTCATCCATGGTGGCTATTAGTAGCCTGGCTGTGGCCATGATTCTATTGTACCCACAATCTAAAACCTAGGACATGAAGAAAATCTCCTCTTCAGGGATATTATAATCTCTGTTGAGACAAGATAGAGAGATGGATGCAGGGCTCGAGGGACGATGAGAGTATGGAGGCAGGAGTGCCAGGTTCTGGCACCAGTGATCAAAGTTATGTCAACTCAGTGGCAGTGTTGTGGGGGCATTTTAGCTAAGAAGAGGTTTAGGGATTTTTAAGGGACAACATGAAGGAGAAGAATGAGCACTACTTTTCCTAAATGTAAGTGGCAAAATGTGATTTTATTCATCAACAGCAAGAAGCAAAGGGAACCCAGTACAGAACTAGCCTTTCATTACTTAGTTCATTTAAGGCAAGATCTCAAGTTTTTGTGTTAGAGAAATATTTCTTTATTGCTGTACCGGTAGCCAAAAATGTCTGACATCTGCACGACTAACATCTGCATGCCATCATGCACAGCCAGATGGTGGCCTATAAAATGTCAAGAAATTTTGGTAATGGAAAGATCAGCAGCAGACTGAAACACACACCAGAACTATTTATAGAGGGAGAGATTTCATTTTCTTTGTGAAGAACAGCACAAGTGATTGAGAGACTGAGAGACTGACTTATGAGGAGGTAGTGAAAACAGGTAAATACATTAAGCTTGGGCAAACGACCAACCACCAGCCTGTGATATGAAGAATCAGAAAGCAGGAGCTTTCTTACTGGGGAGCCTAGAGCAATGGGATCACTGCTCAAAGACAAGTCTAGGGTGAAGCTTTGGAGGCTAAGGAGGAGTTGTATTAAAACTGTGCAAATAACTTTCCAAGGTTAGCAAGAACTCATTGTGCATCATGTAAATCTGAGCTGGCCAGAGCACTAGAGGATCTCTTGTTGGCAGGGGATGAAGTCCTAGCTGACTGTATTGGCCTTTTGTATCCACTCCATCTCAGTCTGGCATTCCAGTCCTGAGAGTGTTGGGTACATACACCCATCCTGTGCAGAAAGCAGAAGGAAAATAGGAAGTGCCCACCCAAGCTACAGGTGTGACTTGACCTTTTGTAAACATGAGCCCGCTGACTCTGCGGAACAGGCGCAGTTCTTGACAAGGCAGCTGGGCTGTGCCAGGCCCACACATCATCAACAAAATCATTAGCTGAACTATAAAGGCACAACCAAATTGGTGTCCCTTTTAACATCTGCCAATTCTAATGCCTCCAGTGCAGCTACACAGCTGTAACTGAGCACAGACCTCAGAGGCAAGTGGCAGTGCAGTTGTAATTCGGAGCTAAATTCAGCTGACAGCCCTGGTCCACGTGAAGTGCGAGATGGGATACTAACTTGATTCCCAAAGCTCCCAGCAGACTGGCAAGTTAACTCCTGGCTTTTTAGTTTTCAAATTTTTAGGATTCCATGAGCTAATCTTAAGTATTAATAGACATAGCACCTCCCCGTATAATTTTTGGAAAATCGGCTACACCACAAACTTCAAGGGAAGGTGGTGACTGAATTGTCTGCTTGACATTAGAAATGTGCCTGACAAATTTTCCAAGTTAGGGCCATATTCAGTATGAAAACAGCCCCAGCTTTGCCACTGTCCCTGGTTTCAGTGGATTAGCTTGGTATATGAGTGAGTGTGTTGCTACATTTGCAGGAGCAGCGTGTAGGGGCTGTGGTAGAGAAAGATAATGGATGATTCCTATGTGTTGATTCTTTCAGTTCATTCTAGTGTGAGTTAAACATGATTAAAAGAGATAGGAGCTGGTACCCAAGTCCGTTTTAGTGACGCAGGTTCTCTGCGGCAGTGCACCGTAACAGAGACTATTATACAAACTTGTCAGCCCCGTGGTTTGCCACTGAACTGTACCGTAATTGTTTTGCAACGCCATCTAGTGCCACATGGGGATCCTCGGAGCACTCAGGATACTGCTTTTCTCTGGTTTTATTGCACTGAGTTGAACAGCCAATGGCTTTGCAAGGAGAAGAAATGTTTGCATTTAACAGCAGTGACAATTAAACCAACAGATAGGAGAGGAGCATTTGATCCATAGGATTTGAGCTGTTAGTTTATTCTAAATGGAAAAAAATTTGTGTACTGAAGCAATAACCAGTTCCCAGGCAGTACTCAGAGTCCTACCCCAGCTTCTAGTCTTGGTGTTAGGCTTCATGATACACAAATGTCCCTTTGCTTTTGATGGCAATATAAAAAAACCTTCCATTTATGTTCCATGGAAAAAGACCCTCCAAATAAGCATAGTATGTAAATTACTCTGGTGCTCTTTTAGAGCAAATTAAAATACCCTTCCCTTAATCATAGGCCTATTAAAATGGAAGCCTTGCTGAGAAGTTACTGATGAGTTCCCCACTTCATGAACCTGCTACATAGCAAGCTTCCAAGATTTATAAATCTCTGAGGAATGAGATGGGAAAAGAGTGATACAGTCACAGAAAAATTAATAACCTCCTTCTATAATCTTTAGCTGTCTAGAAAGCCACAAACCAATTTTCCCCCCTACTTTTTTAAACTTTAGTATTTTGGAAAGTGTTGGATTTTTGCTGGATTTTTTTTTGGAACTAATATTTTTTTCTCAACTTATTAAAAAAAAAGAATTAATGAAAACCTTATGCTTGAAAAATGTAGTAATTCAGAGTAATGGTGAAGCCCCTTTTTATCCTGTAACAAGTTCGTAACTGAATTCTCTGCCTTTCTAATGGTAATTCTTACTCTTGTTCTCCATTTGCCATTCTTGGACGGGACATAACAAGCAGTTACTTTGCGTCTTCTAAATTCTTCCCATCCCATGCCTTTTGAAGGGTTCTGGCTGTTTCATGGCACAAATGTCTGGTGGTGTATTTTTTGCACTGAACAGAAAGTTTTGGAACAATCCCTTAATCCAAAACAGACATCTCTTCCCTCGTCCTTCTCTCTAGCTGACTCTCTAGCCAGAGGGCTGTGTGATTAAGGCATACGCTCTTCTCTCAGCAGCACCCAGTGCAGGCCAAACTCACTTGTAGGGGGGAAAATGGTACTTAAAACTTTCTACTCCATGTGTGTGTGGGGAAAAAGTGAACAGATTCCACCCAGGGGAATTCTCCATCATCATATGTTCTGAATACTGGGTGCCCTCTAGAAGGCAGCCTGTAGTTTGAGCAGAAGCTGTGAGGGTGCGTGCGATGCAGTGATAACCAGAAGCCACGTTGGTGTGATAAACCTGTTTTACTTATAAAAATCTCTGCCCACAGACGCATGTCTGTAGGAGGCAAGTTCCCTTTCTGTTATTCCAGGAAGCAAGTGTAATAACACACTATGTAACAGGTCAGAAATACATGTTGTCTAGGCATTGCTAAGTGTTTTTATTAGAATCAAGTGAGACAATGCTGAACAATGCCGTGGTGGCTTCATTTAGTACATTCACTGACCCATCTCAGGCCAGTGTTTTTATGTGGATCTGTACAGACTCATATAAATACAAGCCTCAGTCCCTGTCGCGCCATTCACAAAGGAGATATTATGGCAATGCTGTCGGTTTTTTCCTGTTTCACACATTGCGGCCTATCTTGGAGGATAATGTTGTCTGCATCTATTATTTCCTATTTGAGATCCTAAACTGGAAGCTGACATTTGGCAATATGTAAGCCTCCACAAGGCACTTTTCGAAATACAGCCTGTGCGTCATGACAGCCTTTCTGTCAGCCACAGTCTGCAAATACAGAAACAAAGATTGTAGGAAATTCAGTGATTTTCTCTGTTACTCCTTCTATTTGGTATAGATTTCAACAATGTCAGCTCCTACTCCCTTTTAGCCTGCACAGGACATGGACTCAGACCCGCTGTTCTTGAGAGTGGATTTATCTCTCATCAATGCTTCTAGTGAATAAAACTGTGCAGAAGGGGGGAAAAAGTACATGAACAAACATGTAGATGATCCTTCATCCTTATGTAGCTCTTGAAGAGCTTCCTAAGGATATGACACAAGTTCCATCTTCTAGTTTGGAAATGCATGGCCTAGAAATGTCCTGTTAAAGCAGCCAGTCTTAAGAAAATGCATATTTTTAACTTTGGAATGTATGATTCATTTTTTAAAATGTATTTTTTCTGTTGCTGCTGCTAGTGGGCCTCTCATCACCTCATCTGTGTATTTCTGCCTTTTCTGTCCTTAGTGACAAAAGATAGGATTCCCATTAATGTTTCCATCCCATAAAATGCTACAGTGTTAGCTGTGGGTTTGTTTAAACACCCCAAAGTGTCCTGCTCCCATTTACTTAGCGTGTTGCATGGGTAGCAATGACTATGCAGCTCTGATGTCAAGGAAGCTTTTTACAGTTTGGCAAGCCTGGCAGGCAGCTGTGCATATAAAAGGAAACCTGAAAAGGATGGAGATCCAAAATCACACTAGGAGAGCAGCAGGCAGAGCACAGGGCAGGCTTCAAAGCAACTTCTAGGCTTACCCAAGCCAAGTGGACTGAGAGAGCATGGCCTTGCCTACCAGAGCATAAACACACTGGCTGATGGACTGGTAGCTGATGGCAGGATGGAGGCTATAAATTGCAACTCACCACTAAACTCTTCCTTCTCAGCACCTTCCCTTCTATCCTGATCATGGCTGGGAAGCTTTTTCCTTTGGTTTTAAAAGCAGCTCTGTATGCACTACTGTCCTAACTCTTCACACATGCCATTATTTCTGAATGTGTTGTCATCTCTCCCTTTCTTCTACAGGATATGACCCCCTTCTCCCTTTCTCTCCTCCTCTCCTGGCTGGGAGATTGGAGTTAAACCTGTTTATGAATGACTTGCTTATGATTGCTGCTCTTTGCCCATTTCATTTCCACTTTGGCAGTGGCCAGGTCTTAAACCATTGCCTGCAGCACCCAATGTCAGCATAACAAATCTGAGATGGCAGTGACAGTCCTGGATGGGACAAGACTGATCCTTCAAGTTCAGAGTTTGAGTCCCAGCTCAGTTAGAAAATTAGAAGTTCTGATGAGGAAGAGGAGAAGGAGCATGTTTGAGGGGTGGCCTAAGCAATTTACTACAGAAAGAGCTTGAATTTGTATGGACCAGGTCTTCGACCTTAGAGCCTGCCTTGATCTTTATGGAAATTTTATATGTCCAGAGAAGAATTAGAGCCAGGGATGAGGACATGGACTGCATCCTATACTATGTGAACTTCAGAAGTAAGTGAAGAAGCTACACACACAACCTTCCTCTCAAGCTCAGACATCCCAGGTGTCTTCCTACAGAGCAGGCATGGCGTGCTGCATTGCTGGTGTGCTCTGTACAGCAGCAACTTGTTTTATTTTCCTTTCTTTCTGAACATTGTGCAGATGGCAGTGTGAGGGAACCCGTTACCCCAGGGAATGCTGTAATATCTGTAAGATACTGGGATGAGTCCTGTCAACGTCTATGAAGTTCTGTGGTCCCAGATGGTTAAGGAGGAGAGAATTTTGTTTTGTTCTCAAACCCAGAGCAGGAATAAGGAATTTGTAGGTACATTATGTTACAATATGTGGCCTTGGTGGCCACAGATACATTTTCACACATAGCGATTCTCTAATTAAAGGCAAGGTTTGAGGATTATGTGATTCCAGCTTATTTCAAAGACTGTGAAGGAACAGAGCTAACCATTAAAAAAAAATCACTGCAATACCAACACGAGCAGAAGTGTTCAGGGGATGGAGCAAAACCAGTAGATATTTGTGATCAGCCACTGTGCTGGTTCAAGCTGAAGGAAGGGAGAAGGAAATGGAAAGCCCGGAAGGGATTTAATTTCTTGTAATATGGGCTATTGCAGCCTGTAAACAGTGAGATAAACTGAGGAACTTCACTGAGTTGACACTAAATATGGCATAATTCATTACTGATAATGGCAAATACAGCTACTTCATTTACCAGAAACAAAAGAAGTGCAAGTCCTCTGTGATGTTTTCACTGGGTTGAGACTACCTTTGTCAGAGTATTTGCAGATGCCAGTTAGGAAAAATGCTTACAGACATCATCCACCTCCAGTGCTATTCCTCTGACAGTTGAAGCAGGTGCTAGAGGGATTCCCAAGCATTCATAAGACTGAGTGTTTATAAAGAGATTGTAAGAGGCAAATGGGAAGGCTGCAGAATGCCAGTAACCAATAATCCAAAAAGATTCTGTGACTCCTCTTTGAAGGAACATTTTGAGAGCTTCTCCTCTTTGGAGGAACCACTAGAGATACATATTCACAGCCCAAATCTCCTAGTTTGGGACAGTATCAATAAGCCCCTGGAGCGATGGAAGTGAGAATGAGCAAGAAGAGCGTAGCTTCTCATTTGCCTTGTGCACTGTCCAATTGAACTGGTTAGCTGAAACAACTCAGACATATCTGAGAACCCCTTTCATTTTACTAAATCTTTTCAGAACAAGGGTGAGTTGTGGAGGAAATGGAACCATGTGTTGAATCATGACCTCTGATATAAAGTCCAGAAATCCAGCCTTTTCCTTGGTTTACTACCTGGGTAAAAAGTTTATTTATATGAAATGCTGGATTTCTTTGTGAGCTACTCCAGCAGGCCAAGCCAAGTTGGTCTTCCAGCACCATGAATTTATGTTCTTACTGTGGCTTCCTGCCAGCATTCTCTCCATTGAAATGTATTTACATTAGCATTGTAAAACATTACTTCATTCAAGTATCTGAAGTGAAGCACTCACTCACTCACTCACTCCGTGCACTTTGTCCTTGACGGTTGCCAGCTGGTGAGAAGGTAGCTGGTTGCCTTTCCCAGCTGGGCCCTGCCATTCTGTATGTAATGAGAATTAAAGCCACTGATTCACTGGGGCTGCTCAGGTTCCAGTTTTGAATTAAGTTGTCTTAGCTAGTATAAATGCAAAATATTGGACAATTGATTTCTTCAACTAAGATTGAAAGATAAATCCTTTGTTTAAAAAATAAATGCATTCAGCAGGCATTGCTTTTGGCATCAGAGCTTGGCATCCTTCAGACTATATACTGGTAAAGTAAGCTGGTTGATGGTTCACTGCATTTCAGTTTGTTTCTTTCTTATGTAACTTTCAAAGCTCTTTACAAAGTGGAAGTGTTTTCATTTTATGGAAGGCAGAAATGGAGGGAGAAAGAGGCAAATCACATTGTCTAAGACAGTATAGAACCTCATGTGAAGCATCTCTAATCTGATGAATCGATGGGATGGTCCCAAGGTTTCTTACTGACAGAACTAAGACAGCTTCTGTAGGAATGAAAGATAAAGGAGGTTTGACTCTCTTTGGTGTGCTCTGGTGCACAGTTTTGTTTTACTTTGGCATAAACATTCGTAATGGAATTAAAGTCACAAGTTCTTCTACGTGTTCTAAAAGGTCTTGCTGAAGGCCAAGATTTGCTCTCTCTGTTTCAAGAGAAGATTTGAATTAGGATTTTTCCTTTTAAAATTTGTTAAATAGTTTGGAAATGAATTTTCTCAGGAAATGAATTTTCTTCAGTGTTAATATGCAGACTGGCATATAGCAGAACTTTTCTGGTCTAAAACACAGATCTACATTTCAGGAGTTTTCATTTCACTTTCTGGCTTAGTGCTCCTTCCTTTGAAACAGGCAATAGCACTTACCAGTCAACACCAGGGTGTCAGGGCTGTGTGAAGTGCCTCAAGACGCTTGGATAAAAGGTTTGAAGGAGCTAGTAAATACTGCTGTATCTCTTAATATTATTGTTTCGAATTTATTCCTTCCTCATTCTTGCTCAGATTTTATCTTCTGTCTGTGGAAACCACAATTAGAGAACAAGGAAATGTTTCCATGGCTTTGTGGAAGGCAAGCAAAGGAAGTATATTGTAGGCCTGTAAGGATGTTCAGCAACGACCACTACTGACACGGCCTTCTTCCCTAGGGTTAAAAAAATCCCCAAGCAAACAAAAGTAAATTTCTCTATTACTGCTATCGTACCTACCAGTGGAGCACTGATATTCATCAGGGCATCTGTGCAACACCTCCAGGGTTTGAAAGAAAAATTAAGATAAATTAATGAAAAGTTGTTGGTTTAAATTTGCTATACAGGTGTTTGCATCTTCATGGGAAGAAACCATTTCCACAAGCCAAAACCGCTGTAGAGGTACCTGGAGGTACCTCATCTCTCCCTCCTGGGCATGCAGGCAGCTGCTGCCCTCTCTCATATCCAGTTTCCCAGTGCTATGAGCCTGGGATCTCTCTGAAGCAGGTCTCTCTTTCTAAGTCTTAAATGTACCAGCTCTTCTACACCCTGGCCGAAAATACATCCTGCCTTCCATGTTAACTGATACACCCCTGGAAGGATTCTCTTGGAGAAGGTGCACGTGACACCAGTGAGGATGCATTTAAACTTGCCTGGGAACTTGGTCTTATTTCTAATGAAGAATATATTGACTACTTTTGTCTACAGGGTCATGGCTGGTCAGCAATGAAGGAACTTAAAACACTCTGGAAGCCCTCTTTGGACCTGTCAAAGAGCACTGTGAGCACTTCTGTTTATTTATTCTCCCCTCCTTTCTCTTTGCTGTAGATTAGAGGTAAAATTCTCCAGAGAGTGGATTCCTCATTAAGATTTCCGATACCTCCCAGTCTGCAGAGGCTGGGATTACCACATGAAGGGCATCCTGCTATTTTTGCCTCTGGTCCAGGCCCTTTGAAGGGACCCTGGAACACTTTACAATAGCACAGATTTATGAGCACTGTGCAGCCTGCCAGAGCCTTTCTGAGATACTCCTGTAAACTAATTATGGGAAACTGCCCCAGGCTTCTGTCATTAAAAATACATTCTTAGCATTTCATGAACAAAGCTTAGGAGCTTTCCTCCTTCTGTTCCTATAGGATATGATCTGTTTCCTGACAGATGTTTATTCTACAACATCAAGTCATTGTTGCTGAGGAAAGTAAGTGAAAAAGAGCGTGTCACCTACAATGAGTCACAATGTGAATCCTGAAATCCCAGCACGATCTTAACCTCTCCAAAGCCCAAGGAAATTGCTTTTTAAGATTTTCAGCTTGTTTAAATTCATCTAATTAGAGACTGGGCACTTGGAGTTCTGTAGTTTGTCTTCAAGCCTTTCTTTTCAACACTGTCTTAGCATGGCTTTTGACCAAAAACCATTACCCACCCACTGGCTACTTGGGCACCTGAACAAAATGTGTTGATCCATCCAACTGCTTGCGCCTTGCTGGCTCATAGATGCTACCATGCAGGGTGCCAGGAAAGGCAGACAGATATAGAAAAAACAAGAGTGGCTGTTGGCAGGAGTGGAGCGCTGGCTCACGAGGGCGGGTGACACCGGGAGTTCTGGCTGGATCGCATGTGTGATCCCAGTGCTGGAGCGCAGGGCGGGCTCTGCGCGCATGGACTGTGTGTGCCTGCATGCAGATGTGCGTGTTCTCCACATGCTCATCATGAACTGTGCCCTTGGAGACACCTGCTCCCTGGATAGGCAAGAGCACGGGGGCAAGGTGGAATAGAGACACCAAATTCAATTCATCCCTGTGGAGAATTCTGGGGCACCTTCTGGTTCAGACAGGTGGTGAGGTTATCACCATTTGCCTGATTATCTGAGGCCAGTTGAGCTGCCAGGACAGGGTATGCTTCGGATTGCCTGGCCTGTAATTACTGTATCATTAATTACTTTCATTACCTCAGTGAAAGGCCTGGCATATGTCAAGTCATTCACCTGAGCTATAATTTAAACTTGCATTTTTCCAGTGAGCAAGGTACTTGTAAGCACTCCATCTTGTTGGTGCTGTTGCATATGGAGGGTATCAACTGGCATCCTAATTCCTGTCAAGATCTGAACTCCTGTGTGTGTTTTAGATGCAATGGCATGTGTACACTGCTCACATAGATCTTGATTTTAAAGGAGCTGAAAAGCCCAGGGTGGAGTTCTTCCCAAGGCTTTCAGCTGGTGTATAGGTCAAGCGCCAGATGATCTGCTACAGCACAAGGCTTTGAACTGATCCCTGAAATTCTACAGCCATGTTCCTGCTATAAGGTTTTGAGCTGCCAAGTAAAGTGCACTGGGAAAAATAATATGCAGAAGACGTCCATATTTTCCATCTGCAAATTCTTAAGACCAAAGATTCCAGAAGAACAGATATATCTGTTTTGAGATAGTAGTATTACTGAAGTTCTGATGTAAATTAGCTCCCCCCTTCATCTCCTGCTTTATTTTTTAGTGGGGTTTTTTTTGGTTGGTTTGTTCATTTTGATTTGTTTGTTTGGAGTTTCTTTGTGGGTGTGGGATTTTGTTTTGCTGTTCTGTTTTTTATTTTTAATCTCTTACAAGGCATCTAGGTTAGTTATGCAGGCTGGGCTGCAACAGGATGTTTACAATGCAGTCTTCTGCTGTGCAGATAATTTTTCCCTCTCCAAGTGATGGGTCTGGAATTCTTCCTCGGAGTGAGCTAGAAGCAGGAAGAGAATATGAAGATCACCCTCCTCCCCCTGCCACACATGCACAGAAGAGGAAATACTGAGAAGGTTTTCTGTGGGTGATTTTAGGGGGCAGAAGGCCTCTTAAAAATGCTGCTGGAGATGACAGGACCTGCAGAGGAGTCAGTGAGGAACAGGGTATTGAGAGATTGAGGTGAAGGGACATGCAGGAAAGTGCTGCTACATGTCTAGATCAGCTGAGGTGGGTTACAGAGAATTGCAGGGTTCTCTTCCTGTATCTCATCCCACAAAGAGGTGTGCAGGCAGGAAGAGTCCCTTGCTAATATGGATGGTGATTAACTGATTTCCATTAGCTGAAGCTCTGTCTCTTGAGCTGATAGCTTCCTACTCATTCTTGACATTGCTGAAAATTATTTTTAAAAATGGGGGATCAGAGAAACAGGCTGTGAGCACCTGGGAATACTGAAGAACCAGCACAGCACAACCTCCAGTTTGAAGTGGCTGTAAGTGAGGCAGTAATTGAGGTGCACAGGGTGGGGAATGGTAAATTTGATCAAGCAAAGAATTGGTGGACTTAGCTGTCTGTTTATGCATGTGACTCTTCTGATTATTTTTCCTCTTCTCAGCAGCATAGTTTGGATCGAAGCCTATTCCAGACAACCTTAACTTTTCCCTTCCTTATTTCCCGGAGCAAAGGTTAAAAAAATCAAATGATAAACAAATCATAGGTTCAAACCTTCCTTTAGGACTTAGAGGAAAAACTCCCTCCCTTCCTTCCCTGCTCAATTTCTCACACTCTTCCAGCCTGTTTTGGAAAGATTCTCAGTCTTCCCTCCTGAAAGCTGATGTTGATAGATGGGTCCAGCAAGGGAGATGGTGAATTCCCACAGAAGAATGGGGCAGAGGTGTGTGCATCCCTGTGATTTTTCTGGAAGGGGAAAATGAGAGAGGGGGGATAGTCTGCTTTGCAGCTGAGGTCCACTGCAATGTGACACAATGCCAAACAAAAATCTCAGTTTAGAGCCCAGAAAAAAATAAGGGATTTGGATGGCCTTTGGACTGTCTGATAAACATGCTGCAGGGGCTTCATTCTGCTACAAGGCTTTTGATTATCCCTACCCTCCAAACCCATCACCTGCAATACAGTGGCACTGCCTCCTGTTCCAGAGCCAGCAGACAACAGATTGAAGGGCATTTCCACCGTGTTGCTTTGCACAGCATGGACAGCATGGACATGTTTTCTGCTATACCCTTGCTTCACAGGGTGTCTATGTGTCTGTGATCTGATACCATCATGCTCCTGCTTCATCAGCAGGAGACAAAAGCATTTTAGTGCCACTAAAGCTCATGAACCACAGGCTCCTCCGCTCCAGCTTTTCCACTGATAAGGCACCGACTGCTATCCAGACGCAGGGGAAGAGCCGTCTTATTAATGACTTTTTTGTGAAAGCATGAGTTAATACAGCCCTGGCTGTTACAGCTTCTTCCATCTACTTCCACTCCAGAAGAAACCAAAGGTAGAAGCAATATATTTGGTCTCACCTAATCAATCTCTGGCAATATGGAATAACTGCTACTATAATGTTCATATTTACTTTGTTGTATTTCTTACAGTGTAAGTGCTCTCCCTTCCTTGTAAGTCTATTCCACACTCTGACAGACTTCTCTATCTTATGTCAGTAAGAAAGAGTCACTTATGGAGCTAAAAGAGTGATAAGAGGCTTAGAGAACATGAACTGGGAGTAAAGCCTGAGAGAGCTGGTTTTGTTTAGTCTAGGAAAAAGAACATGGCAGGAGCAGACATGGGAAATGTGATCATATTTGGACATTTTCAAGGGTGTTACACAGTGATCAATTGAACAGGTCAAGATGGGGTAAAGCAAGGAGAAATCAGCCTAAGTTCAGCAAAGAAGACTTACTTTAGATATTTAAGAAAGGTAGAAAAAAACCCCAAAAATCTTTTGAGCTGTAAGGATAGTTAAGAAATGGCTGTCTAGGGACTTGTAGAATTACTGCTCTCACAAGGTTCATGAGAATGCTGAACAGGTGAAAAGTGAAGAAACAGGATCTCAAAATTTCACTGCATTTCCACAGTGACTTTCATGGATCACCACCAATAAAAATTCTGTTTAGTTGTGACTGGTTTCAGCTGCTTACATTCACCCGTCTTTTCACTTTCTCTGCCTGCCTCCCCTCCTCCCCACATTTAGGTGTTTTCCTTTATCATCCTCTTGAGCCATTTCATATTGCCAGATCAAAACACTGAGTGATTTTAGACACAAATGGTCCTGTTCCTGTAATTTCTGTACATCAAATTTGAACATTATTATTGTAGAGTAGCAAAGCTCAGCATTTAGCTATTGTTTTGTATGGCTTCTAACATGGAAAGATTTTTGTCCTTTCTGTCACTGAAACCCCAAATGATCATAGAATCATAGACTATCCCAAGTTGGAAGTGACCCACAAGGATCATCAAAGGCCAACTCCTGGCCCTGCACAGCACCATCCCCATCAATCACACCCTGTGCCTGAAAACATTGTCCAATCACTTCTTGAACTCTCCCAGGTTTGGTGCTGTGACCACTTCCCTGGGGAGCCTGCTCCAGTGCCCAACCACCCTCTGGGGGAAGAACCTTTTTCTAATATGCAACCTACACGTCCTCTGACACAACTTCAGGCTGTTCCCTCAGGCCCTGTCACTGGACACCACAGAGAAGAGATCAGTGTCTGCCCTTCCTCTTCCCCTCACAAGGATGTTACAACTGCAATGAGGTCTCCCCTCAGTCTCCTCTTCTCCAGGCTGAACAGACCAAGTGACCTCAGCCACTCCTCATATGGCTTCCCCTCAAGGCCCTTCACCATCTTCACAGCCATTTTTGCACACTCTCTGATGGCTTTATATTTTTCCTATATTGTGGCACCCAAAGCTGCCCCCAGCACTTGAGGTGAGGCCACCTCCGTGCAGAGCAGAGCAGGAAAATGCTACAGGAGAAATAATATATACAATAATAATAATAATAATAATCATTATTATCACTCTTCTACTAAAAACTCAGTTCTATCTTTGGCTGCAGTTAAGCATTAGTGAAAGCCAGGGAAGTTTGTTGTGTTGAGCTGGATGAAATATGAGCTCTTGGCTGTGGCAGGATAACAGCAATGTGGAAGGTACAGCATGTTTCAGTTGAAAGGTCCGTGACTGATTATGTAAAGCTGCGTGAGAAATACATTTGGTGTTTTATAAGTATTCACCAGAGAGCAGCAGGTCAACAGTAAGATCTCATGCTCTGGAAAGATACATTGTGCTACATGGATTTTTGAGCTAGTGTAACCAGTTGTTTGGAAAGGAATCCACTGAAGACGTGTGATGCAACCAGACCTTGTGCGTCAGCTACCCACGTTAGCCGAACTTCGTAAGTTTGTGTGTGATCACGCCCTGTCCCTGAATGAAACAGATTGGAGGCAAAAGGAGAAGTGAGGGTTAAGTCATATGTCCTGCTTAGCTACTCAGTGTCTTTGAGCAAACCACAATCGTCCTGTGCTTGACTTTCCAGAGGCATTACTGTCCCTAATGAGGAAGAAGAGGCTTAGTTCCTCCTCTGTCTTTATAGAACCACATGCTGCTTCTGCATTAACATCCAGACTTACAGCCCATACAGCGTGATGTACCACAGCAGAAAATGCAGCCAAGGTTTCCTGTGGGAAAGCTGGCAGCTCTCAGGGACCCCCTCCAGGTCCACCTTGCTCCCTGCCTGTAGCCAGGCAGCCAGCCCAGAATCCCCTGACAGCCCCCAACTCCTTAGCCTGGGACTGTGACCTTCCCATCATCCCAGGCACTGACTGTCCTGGGGCTGCAGCTCTTGTGGGAGCACTGTAGCCCATCAGGCACTGGGACAATTCCTTCAGGGGAGCAATGTCTGGCTGGGAAGCGTGTGTGCTGAGCTCTTGAAACACCTCTGTGTCCAAAGCCAATATGCTCAAGCTGAGGTGAATCAAGGGTTGCTTGTGAAGGTTGAATTGTGACATTAAAGGACACTGAGACTTGTTCAGTGCATGCTTTGGCAGTGTGTCCAGACTGTTACAAACATGCTGTCCGAGCTAGTGGCAGGTGAGAGAAATATCAGGCCCCCTTAACTCAATGTATGTAGACATTGTTTGGAGGTAATGGGGAGTCAGGACCGGTGACCTGCACAGAGATTTCCATGGGAGAGTATCTGACATTAGGTGATGGCTGCTCCACTTGGATTGAATTGCCTCTGCCCAAGTTCTGCCATTTTGTAAGAATAATGGTCAAGATTTGGTGGAGTATTTGGTTTTGAGGCTGATGTGTAGATAATGTGGGGAACATGCCTCTTTTAAAGCATTTCAATCTGAACATGTGTCCTCTTTGCTCTCTCTGCTTTCCAGAGTCCCTTGGAGGTATAAACCTTTCGTGGTGCTTCGTCCTCCTCTTGCAGTTTCCCCCCACCACTGAGGTACTTACCAGCTGCTGCTTTTCAGGCTTTTCAGTCAGTGAGGCGATAAGGAGAAATTGCAATTTAAACTAGCTCATAGGATGTCGATGACATTTTCCCCTACTGTATTTTAGACCATGCTGGCTCAAGCCATCTTATATCTACCCGCAGTTAGTGCAGACAGGCAAGCTTTGATTTTTCCAAAAGTGCAGAAGTGTATGTCTGCTGTAATGTGATGTCTCTTCTATTATTGCTGAGCCTGGAACACAATAACATCTTATAGAGGGCTTTGGAGTTTAGACTACAGCCCATTTATTTATTTTGCTGGAGCAGTGTCCCATAAGGAAAATCCTAGGCTGGGTTTAAAGAGCCAGACAATGGAGCAGCTGTCACATTTAGATGTTGCTTTTGAAACAATACCCTAATGCTACATCACTTTGCTCTGCTGGGTTCTGCTTCTACTTGTCAATGGCAGAAATCACAAGATCAGAATTAGTGGAAGGGCTTTAGTGATGTTTAGTGCAAAGCATGTTGAAAATGAAAACACCAACTCAACTCTGCTGAAAAAGCAGCTCTCTGGTTCCTAGGTTTCTTCTTGATCAGTGGATAGGGGCATTACCTCACACTCAGTATGGAGTCAGGCACTGGGCTGTGTGTCTCAGACTTTTGCAAGAAAATAGTAACGTTACACTTACAGTAAATATTAATAATGCCAAATGTATGTCAAAAATTTAGACCATCTATTACCACAGAAAGGGGCTTGAGAGTCCTAGTATTTATAGAAAAGGAAAAGAGACATGTCTAGTCTCACTGTCTGTGAAAAGAATCTTAAAGCATTTTTGGAGTCTACAGATAGCCCAAAATAGCAGCTTAAAATTTTATGACTTGCTGTATTTACAGCCTATTGATTTTTAATGATAAACTGAAAAAAGAGCAGTATTGTGTACCAATATAATCTGTTGGAAATTTTTTTTCTTTAAAACTGTTTTTAGTGAAGAATTTTGATGCTGTTTTGCTTGCTCTATTTGCCAAGATTCTCCTCCTGCTCCCAGTTTTTAAAAATACAAAAATGGTAAATATAAACAGGTAAAAGCAGTTGCATATTGCAAAGGGGCTTGGGGTGAATAACTTTTTCATTTATTAAAAAATGTGGAAACCATGACTGACATTGGCAAACAAAAACCTGAAAAAACATTGGAAAGCAAACACTTGAAATTTATTCTGTAAAGTGAGCTTTCAATTCTCATTAGTTTGATTAGAACAATTTATATAACAGTTCTGTTGTTGGCTTCCCTGTGATATTAGGCACCTCTTGCAGATTCCTGAACATCCTAGGCATCTCAAAGGACTTAAATGGCACTTAAGCACCTCTGTTAAACTTCTAAATCTCACTTGCTGTCTTAGAATCAGTGATTTCTACAATACAATTATGTGCAAGGATTTTGGAATCTGGAGTTATGTATGCATGTACCTGTATATATCTGTCCAAGATAGACACTAACATGCCAATGCAAAGGGAATTCTGCGTTATTTATTAATTTCCTAATTAATCCCTTGACAGTGTTAGTACTTTTTGGATTTGTGAACTTCTTGAGATCTCTCTGTCACATCAGATTGCTGCAAAACCTGGGAATCTTGCCATGAAAATTAAGGCTAGTTTGACATGGATTACATGCGTTTTTGCTAGTAATTATAGGAACGGCACATTTGGCGAGCTGTCCTTTGATGGGGGTACAAGTATGGCAGGTCAAGCAGGGTGACAGGAATTACTGGGAGCGGTTCTTTCAGCCAAGTTTGGTTTTTAAAGGACCAAGTCAGCAGTAATAGACCAAACTAAAAGTCTAAGTCTAAACCAGAACAACCAAGACTTTGTGTGATACCCTACCTAATTGCTTAAATCTTTCTAACTGATTACCGCTTTCTGTGTTTATTAAGAGTGAGTACAGAGTTTCTGAGCTCTTGCTCTGAATATGGACCTACAGCCCTGCATATGTGCAGCTGCTAAGATCCATTTTAAACTTATTTTGTGCACAGGGATATTCTGTTGGATAAACTGAGAAATACCAGGTGATGACAGAGCTGAAAACATAACATATGGTCGGGGACAAAGCAAAGGCTGTGGACCCAACTGAAAGGCTGAAATGACTAATTTCTGTATGATTAACTGTGTGATCTTTGAAGAGCCTGCACTGCAGGAGCTTCATATCTTCAGGATTTTTGTGAGATACCAAGAGCATTGGTCTATGTGGTCTTTTTGCAGAATGACTCAAAGCCTGGAAACCTTACCTTGAGGCTAGAGACATAAGAGGCTTAATCTATTCATTTTAGCATAAGAAAAGGTGAAGAGGTGGCTTGGTCAGAACCCACAAGACTTTAGTGTGGTAGAAGGTTTCTGTGAACAAAGAACTCTTTTATGCAGCAGAGAGAGGCATAATAAACCCTGTGTCTGGAAGCTGCAGCTCAGTTTATACAGATGGGAACTGAGGTGCAAAATCATGGGCTTGAGGCAGGAATCACTGGCAGAAATTCTATGCCTGGTGTTACCCTGCGGATCAGACTAGGTCATCACAACCAGCACTCTTGGCTTTGAAATCTGTGTGCCTATGATTAACGTGATTCCCACATTATATGCACACATCAGCATTGCATTTAGTCACTGAAGAAGAGAGAGAATGTATTCAATTAGCTCTGGGCTTTCTGCCTAAAAAGGGAAAATGAAGTGAGATTTTGTTTAAGGACAACCCTGGTAACACTGAAAAACACCATGGAATTATTAGCATTTGGGCAGATTGGACAGGTTTTCAAGGCCCAGCACAAAAGACCCTGCAGAAAGATCTCTGTTCAGTGAGCTGCACAGAAAGAAGGACGGAGCAGTGCCATGGAAAGGGACCTGGGGGTCCTGGTCAATGGAAAGTTGAATCTGAGTCAGCAGTGCCCTGGCAGCCAGGAGGGCCAACCCTGTCCTGGGGTGCATCAGGCACAGCATCGCCAGCCGGGCAAGGGAGGGGATTGTCCTGCTCTGCTCTGCACTGGGGCGGCCTCACCTCGAGTGCTGGGGGCAGCTTTGGGAGCCACAATATAGGAAAAATATAAAGCTATTAGGGAGCATCCAAAGGAGGAATATGAAGATGGTGAAGGGCCTTGAGGGGAAGCCATATGAGGAGTGGCTGAGGTCACTTGGTCCGTTCAGCCTAGAGAAGAGGAGACTGAGGGGAGACCTCACTGCAGTTACAACATCCTTGTGAGGGGAAGAGGAAGGGCAGACACTGATCTCTTCTCTGTGGTGTCCAGTGACAGGGCCTGAGGGAACAGCCTGAAGTTGTGTCAGAGGACGTGTAGGTTGCATATTAGAAAAAGGTTCTTCCCCCAGAGGGTGGTTGGGCACTGGAGCAGGCTCCCCAGGGAAGTGGTCACAGCACCAAACCTGGGAGAGTTCAAGAAGTGATTGGACAATGTTTTCAGGCACAGGGTGTGATTGATGGGGATGGTGCTGTGCAGGGCCAGGAGTTGGCCTTTGATGATCCTTGTGGGTCACTTCCAACTTGGCATATTCTATGATTCTGTGATACTGTGTTGGGGCTTAGCTGTGGTCCTAGAAAGCATATGACATGCTTATATAAACAAGTCAGAGGTAGGCAGGGCTATACTAGAACCCTTTATTTCAGTCAGATCTTGCGTAAGTAGAAAGAGGAATATACTTTTTTCTGAGGATGGTCTTATTTAAAAATGTGGTATGGATTATGATGATGGTGATTGGAGGGAACTACATTCTCTCCAGAGCAGCACTGGTTTAAATGTTTTGGTTTGCTGGAAAACTCCTAAGTTCTTGTAGGAGCTTGAAAATAGTCACTTTAAAGTGTTCCTGACTCACATTACAGGAATACAATGCATTGAAAATACAATTTTCAAGGCAAAAAATTATGATTTTCTAATGCAAAATAACTTGTCTTTGAAAAGGTAAGCAAGATACCTATTTTTTTAACCTGCACTTTCAAATCTCATTGAAGTACTTAGGGGGTATTAAAATGAATTTTTTTGGTGATTCAGAGAGAAAAGGTTTTAATAATAATTATGGTGCATGAATAATGTTTGGTCCTTTGACAGTTTATTAAGATTGGAAATACTTTGAAATTGTTCATCTCAGGATCACAGAATCACAGACTGGGTAAGTTTGGAAGGGTCCATAGTGGATCATCTGGTCCAAGCTTGCTGCTCAAGCAGGGTCATCCCAGAGCCCATGCCACAGGATTGCATCCAGACAGGTCAGGAATATCTCCAGTGAGGGAGACACCACAACCTCTCTGGGCAACCTGTTCCAGTGCACGCTCACCTGCACAGGAAAGAAGTTCTTCCTCATGTTCAGGTGGAATTTCCTGTTTATCCATTTCTTTCCATTGCCTCTTTTCCTTTTGCTTGGCAACACCAAACAGAGCCTGGGTCCCTCCTCTTGACACCCTCCCTTCATGTGCAGGACCCTGCATTTGCCTTTGTTGAATTTCAGAAGGTTCTCCTCTGCCCATCTCCCCAGCCTGTCCAGGCCCTTCTGAAGGGCTGCACAGCCCTCTGGGCACAGCCCTCTGGCCACTCCTCCCAGCTTTGTGTCATCCGTGAACCTGCTGGGGAGGCATCTGCCACTTCACTCAAGGCATTGATGAATGGCACAAGAAAATCACTTTCTATACAGTCTTAATTTCTGCTGCCATAGGGTGCTAAGGCATCTGTAGTTGTCACCCACACACAAAGGCTAGTCCTTTCAATACAGCTGTTTATTTTGTTTCTCCATTCTTTCCATCAGAGTGTTGAGTTACTCCAGACCAACACTTCTATTTGTTGAACATTTCCTATCATCTGCCTCCAAGGTCCTCAGTTTAAGCAGAACCCTGAGGCGTGGATAATTGAACTCACTCATTTGGGAGCTTGGGTTGT
This sequence comes from Corvus kubaryi, assembly GCF_017639235.1. Lineage (NCBI taxonomy): Eukaryota > Metazoa > Chordata > Aves > Passeriformes > Corvidae > Corvus > Corvus kubaryi. Next base: position 9,391,441 of record NW_024581112.1, on the reverse strand, counting down.
TGTTGCCTTCTCTTTCTCTTCTCTCTTGCAAACTGTCATTTTAAAGATCACAGTTGTTTTTGTCAAGTTGTGTAATATGGTCTTGGGTTTTCTCATTCTGTTTTCCAGTCACCTTGCAAAGGAAGTATCATGTGGAGTCATGCTTTTGATCTCACCTAGGATGCTGGATCTGCACTATGCACATCTGAAATAGCTGGTTTAGACCCTTTTCATTTTCATCTTGTTGCTTTTGGCAGGGAAAAAAGTGTTCAAAAGTAAGAGAATTTGTTCCCGTCTGATTTGAAAGCTGAATGGCTCCCTGTTTGGTTTTTTCTTTTTAAAAGTCCTTTACATGGGACTGTTTTTTGAGGGCTTGTGATCACGCATGTAGTTTGCTTTCTGTCTAGCCACAGCAGTTTACCAGTTACAAAAGGGTCTTTCAGCACCTGACCCTATAATCAGGGCAAGATCTGCAACCTTTAATTGTTTAATTAGCTGGTCCTAGTTTAAAAATATTTAACAGTGCTCTCTCAGGTAACGCCGTTATTTCAGGAAGCATCCCTACAAAATATTTTCATTCCTTTTCCTTTGCTACTTTACCCAGCAGAAGGAAGCAAAGGTCATGATTCCTGACAGTGATCAGCCCATCTTCAAAATACTTGCAAGTAGCCCTTATCTTCTCAGCTAATGAAATAAAAGCCTCTCCCTGAGCCCTCTTATACTATGCTGTTTGTGCCTGATGTGCCTTCTGGGAGGGCATAAGCAGTGGTGGTAAAAAGAAAAAAGACCTTGTATCTTTTCAGTGCTTCTTTGTTTAGTGGTGAATGGGAAATCTCTTCATCTGAAAACTTGTGTGTTTCTCTTTTGCTCCATAAAAGGGTGGAGTCAAATATAACCCCAAGCTGGGTATGAAGGCACTTTAAATACAGTGACAAACAGTACACAGAACAAACACCGCTTGTCCTGACTTCCTCTGTCGAAAAACCACCCAAAACCAAGGAAACAAACAAACAAAAAAGGTGATGCTTAACAGTCAAAGGCAGTACTTCTAAAACTGCTAAAAAGGTGTTCTTTTCAATATCAGTTAACTGTGGAAGGTAGCACTGACAGAAACGAGGTTTTGTGGGTTTGCAGACTTTGACTTGATGAGGAGAAAATTGAGCTACTGAGAAGTTTTTCTTCTTTTAGTGACATTCAGCCATTCCTGCTAGAGAAAGATGAGGAAGATGAGTTAGCATTTGTTTGCCACCTTTATCAGGCTGTCAGCTGGTCTCTTCTAGTTTATTTCTGGCAGAATTTCCAATATTTTTAATTCTATAATGCTGGAAGCTAAAAGAGTAAGAATAAACTGCCTAAACCTTTATCATTTCTGTTAGAGATAAACAAGAGTGAACTTAAAGTACATCAGCACTTTAATGGAGCCACTTTTTAGACTGTAGCTTGCTTTTAAAGTCAGCATGGCACTTGGCTCAAATGATGGATACTGACATTAAATGCTACTCAGACAGAGCCAGTGTTAATATTTTCAATGCCTTATTAAAAAGGAAGGAATGTAAACTAATTCTACTTCTGTTGTGATGAAGTTCCTTCATAACATCTGAGCAAAATCAAAACTGTTTGAGCACTTAGGCAAAGGATAATTTTCTGCTGTTTATTTGGGGCAGTGAGCAGGGAGGGAACAATTTTTAAAATGCTTACTGAGAGTCAGCTAATTTTCCTCATCCCTGTTTGAAAGTTTCCAAAAAAAGAGCATGAAGAAATCAGGTTGACTCCCATGGTCAACAGCAGCCAGTGCTAATGAATACATGTACTGTTGGTTAGTGAAACTCATTATCCCTGAGTGCCAAAGCTGAGACAATGGAGACAAAACCCACAGCCTTTCAGCTCCAAATATATCACTAGCCAAACTTGCCTGACATGACTAAGAAAATGATTGATCTAAAGAAATTACTATGCAAGGAAAACCCCACTTTTCCATCCCCAATCTTGTCCCTTCCAGCATCTGGCCCTGGCTGGATAGTCAGTCTACAGGGCACCTCACTGGCTGCTGTTATTTAGCTACAGGGAAGACATAATTTCTGCAGCAGCTGAGCACTAATGCATTACTTCTGGTAACCCCACTGCAAGGTACCGAGGTGTTCATCTATCCATTTTGCAGGTGAAGAAAAGGGTGGCACTTTCACCTCAGCATTAATTTGGTCTGCCTTGAGTCCTACCCATGTCTGCGTAGTAGACCGACATACTTCAATTCTGCCAGGCTGATTTGCCGTGTGCCTGCTTTATAGCCCGAGCTGATCTGACTCCTCCGCTCTGTGTCACTACAGCCCTACCCTGTGCTGTTCACACATCAGTTCACAGTGTGGTCACTGTGGTCACCCTCTGTTCTAGCTTCTACCCGTAGCAAACTGTAGGCTATCAAACACTGGGGACACTGCCTCCTGAGAAAATCTGGAAACGAAGAATGCTGACTGGGAAGCAAGAACCAGACCATCTGAGAACTAGGCTATCTGATTAACTGTTTTATCAGCCTGTTGGGATAAAACAGGATAAACCAGTATCATTCCATTACCACACTTTGTAATCTGCAGTCCTTCTGTAGTTCCTAGTGACAGATCTTACGAATGACAATTCCTTCCCAAATGTTCCACAAAAAAAATATTGGCCCCAGCTGGTGATAAATAGCATGAGTGAGCTTAAGCAAAGTTAGGCAGTCCAATGCTTTGCATTCTGTAGAAGTTAATAAATACTTCTTGCAGTTCTCTTTTTACTCTTTGAATGGCTTTGGATGACACTGTTTTCCTGGAGGGTGGATAAGAATATGAAGCCTGTGAGGGTAAAGTGGTAATTCTTGCTGTCACTTATATGAGAGAAAGAAATTTGGAAAAGCCTGTGAACTAGAAGCAATGGATATATAGGGATTTAATGCATCTTGTCGACATATATTGATTGAACAACTCTGTGTCATGACCCAAGGTTATGCCTGGTACCAGCTTAGCTGTAATTCAGACAGGTTAACCACTGAAGAAAAGTGGACTTTAGGAATTTATTCTATTCAGTTTCCAAGTGCAAGGAGAAAGTTCAGTTTCCTGGTGCTGCCACAGCTGAGGAAAGGGTATGATAAACAGATATGTTAAGCAGAGATGGAAACCAAAGGAGAGTTATGTCCTCATGGTGAATAAGTGAGGCATTAGGAAGATATTTCTGTTGGAAGAAACATAGAGGTATTTTTCTCTATTCCTCTCCCCAGTTAAACAGAGCCTATGTAAGTAAAAAAGTTGTACTAAAAAATACTTTTATCTATGTTCCTAACCCCTTCAGCAGGAATCTAACTAGGTCCAAAGATTCACCAAACCTGATTCTGCAGAGATATAAAAGCAGGACAGATGTGAGGAAAAAGCCCCAACTTCAGTAGTTTTTAAGCTTCTGCCTTTCATATTCACTGTTGTCTACTCAATTTCTCTGTTACAGTGGGAAAGAGAGATTTGATTGCCCCACCCTGGACATCACAGTGTAATCTGCTCTTTTTATTTAACTGCTCTCTTTGTTCAACAGCCAATTATACGTTCATCAAATTCTCAGTTTAAAATCTTTCTTAGGCTTAGGGAATTTTTGCTGCCAATCTCAAGAATCCATCTACTTGTCTGTGCTACAGACTTGTGTCAGCTTAGACTAGTTGCACTTAGCCAGACCACAGTGCCCTTGCCTGGAACAGACAGCTTTGCTACACAAACAGGCCTGCTCTCATAAGGGATTGTGCTCAGCACAGGAGGTTTGAGCTAGCTGCAGGAAAATCTATTGTCTTGATATAAAAATCTGCTGTGCGATAAGAATCTTCCCCACCTGGATGATGAAAATCTGTTCCTTCCTTCCTTTTGCTGAGCATGTTGAGCTCTACAGATGTAAATGTGTCCATACATGCTAAACATGTGAGTATTTATAGACGTTTCTATGGTGGCCTGAGTCAACAGTGTTGTGAAACAACCCGTCAGGACGTAGAGAAGTTATCTTCGAGAAGTGTGAGATTTTTTTTTTAAGAGCTGGAGAGAATGACAAACCCAAAATTTTTCCAGGGCACAATTTTTTACAACATGTGGTCCACCAATTTTCTAGTTAGGTCTATTTGTTGAAATCTTTGTCCTGTGTTTTAGAAATAGCTGCACTGTATTTAGGTGAATATTTATAGAAAAGTTAAGCCCTGCTCCTAAAGCTTGTCTCTGCTTTTCTCTTTTTAAAAGCTTGGTATTTATATCATCTAACCATAGGATAGTGTGGGTTTCAAGACTGTGGCTGACCAAAGTCCTGAGGGCCTGCCACACGAAAGATGACTTCTCCACTGGTTAAAACCTATCAAAAACAACTTTTCCACTGGATGTGCTGGGAAGCATCTCACTGAATAAAGCAACTTTTCTAAAGAGGACACAGTTTTGTGGCATAATTCTGCTGACTACACTGAACTTCTGCCTCTGAAGGGTTCTGCCCCTTGCCTCTTGCCTTTGCTATTAAAAACTTTATAACCTTTGCTATTATAAATTTTGCTGTTATAAACTCTTCTGCTTTTAAAGGATAATTGAATCTTGGTGAGTTTCATCTGAGTGAATTTGCACAGAGGTAGGACTGCAGCAGATTTTGAACATTGCAGCAAATTGCAAAGAATAAATCACTAGAGTATTTTTCATAAACGTGAAGAAAAGAAACCAGCCATACTCTCTGCTGCTTGAAATTATTCGTAAGTTCAATGTAAAAAAGAGAGACTATATAGCTTCCATTTCAGAACATCAGAAGTGTGAGATCCTCAAGTACTTTTTGACAAGCTCTACCACTCAGTTGCAAAAATTAACATCATTTAAGGTAAAAGGCCATTGCCAGTTTCATCTGTGTTTTATAAACATAAATTTTCTAAAATTGGAATGTTACCATCTTCCCCATCCAACCACTGAGGCTTAGTTATAAATGAACACTGGTATGAGCCATTCCATGCCTGAACTGGCAGAATGAAACCAAAATTGGTGAGGTTTTCTGACCTCAAACTAAGCCTACCTCTCATAACGGAGATAAGAATAAACTGAAACCTTTTATCTGGATCCCAAACTGTGTTGGTTTAGATGAATAGGGACCTGAAGCCAGGCTACCCACAGAAGGTGGAATGCAGCCACCCGGGTCAGAGTCTGGTCCCAACAGCAGAGGCGATTTCTTGTTGTTTCTAAGAGAACTGGAATATCTCTCACGATTAGAAGGCTGTCTTTCTACTGTGAGAAACCCCAAGTGTTGACATTGTGATGCCAAGCTGCAGCCATTCTGCAGAACAAGCTCTCTCCTTTGCCAGTCACAGCAGGGCACTGTAGCTTGCTGTTTGTGGAAGCAATGGCCTCATCCATAATTAGTGGCTGAGTGGCTACACATGTAAAATGCTCTTGTGATATTCTCTCCTTACATCAGTTCTCTTGCTGCAGAAACAAGGATAAGTGACCTTCAGGTTTCATTTGGATTTATGGATCTCATGACCAGCTGTGGCCTCAGAATGACACTTGGCACATATCATGTGGCCATTTGATGACATCACTGTTTACTCAAGTGGTCCTGTATTTTTCATCTCCATGTTCCAGATAAGTTTACTTAGCCTCCATTAAAAATTATGTTTTATTCAGGATTTAGATAACCTTTCTCAGCCCTCCAAGCTTCAGTTCTCTTTCTGATAATCTCTCAGCTATCTGGAACTTCTTTTTTTTTTTCTCTAGTAAATAAGCAGTTATCTTAAAGGTGAAATGTGGAAATATCGCTGTGAAAAGGGTAAATATAAGAAAAACAAGGAAACAAGGTTGATTCAGTCCCTCAAGCTGTTGTCTAGTTTAGGGTCTCCTAGCCAAATGATTTATCTACCACACTTGAGGATGTGAAACAATAGATGACTAAACACACATGTGTTCTTGCAGAAAATCTGACTCCATAAAAATGATGAAATTTGCATTTATGGTGTTTATGCAAGATAGAGTTTTTGACTGACCTTTGTCCAAGGCACCTTGGAATGCTTTGTGTCAGCTGTCTTTCTCTAGCAGTAGTGCTCTGTCATTTTCTAATTAAGTCTGTGCAACTGTTCACATTAGAATTAAAACTCAGCAAAAGGTTGCAGGGTGCTGTGTCTTCATTATCTATTTTTCTCATCTTGTGGCTCATGCTGAGTTGCATTCTGCTTAAACAAAGCAATATGGTTCTTACTATTGAGCACACAGGACTGCAAACAGCAAGCTAGTCCATGGCTGTGCTGTTGTTTTGTGCAGTACCAGCTGGTTCTTATTGAGGAAACTGTACTGTGTAGTTGAATAATTTTGGTCTCTACAGTCCTTATTGTTCTGTTTTGGAAGGAGTGAAAAAGAAAGTACTAAATCCTTTGAAGAGCTAGGAAATGACAGTAACTGGAAGAGTATGTACTGCACAGCTGATGGAGAACCAGATGATCTTTCTCTTTTTTTCTTTTTTTCCTTTTTTTTTTGGTTGCTGAAAGCACTGATTGACCTATGATGGGTTTACTGAGAAAAAAAAAAAAAAAGAAGAAAAGATTTTTCTTCTATTTTCCTTCTTCTAGTTTCAAAACCATTAGAACATGACACTGCTCTTCCAGAACTCCAGCAGATTTTTCTTTTTAGAACTGTCTCACTCTATTGCTGCCTAAATTGATCACCACATTTGCATAATCTCAGCATGCATCAGTTTCCTCCTCTGTAAAATATCTTGATCTCTTACAAGGAATTATCCTTCTCTTAAGTTTATGACTTACAAATTTAGAGATCTGAGGTTGAAAAAGATGAAGGTCACACTGTAACCACTCAACAAACTGATCATGGGGCTTCAATTATTACACAAATGGTGATAAATGTCAGTAAGACATATATTTTCTTTCTTTCACATATACTTTTCTCTGTGCTCTACCCTGAGGACCCTAAATTTTTTCTCTGTTGAGTGATGAATCTTCCACTGAAAAAAGGTCTTTTGCACATACTAGTAGAGAATTGGGCTGGTGCACTCAGTGAAACTTGTTGCTCTGTTCCTATCTACTCTTAGGTACAGCATGCAGGTTGGAAATGGTGTTAGCCGTGTTTTATGACATCCTTTGACAGCAGCCATGAGTTGAATAGACTTTGGGCTGCACCTCCCTATGATGTGGAGTCCTTCTTTGAGTCAGGTCAGAGGGAGAGAATCAGCCTGGGATGTGGTAAGGTATGAAATGTCTCCTTCTTCTCTGCCAAGTGAGTTTCTTGGGAGTGTATCCCAAAGCAACAAATGGTATGAGATCAGAGCACAGCTCTAGGGTTCATCACCCAGTTTTCTATTGTGCTTGTGCCAAAGCAGAAGGTTTGGCTTGCTTGAAAGGAACATCCTTGTGGAATGGGGATGCTTCTTTTAAATGAGTGTGGCTGGATGGGGAACAGTGGGAAGGACTGAGTGCAGAATTTATCCTGGTGCACATTTCACATGATGAAATTTCCTTTGCTAAAGCAAACCAAGAAAAAAAATAAAAGGAACAGAAAGAACTTTGGGGTTTTTTGTGGTAGAGCTGTGCTTCACGTGCTGCATTGTGAAATGAATCCAACTGTATACAGCAGACTTTAATTAACTTTTTATTAGGAAGAAAAAAATCAGCTCTACAATATAGAAGACTATTTAAAAAATGAAGTATCTTGGCTATTTTTGATCCCAAATGCACAAAGGAACCAGATTACAATACATTCCAGTGGCTTGAAACATTTTGATTGGAAGAAAGAAATGTAGCTAGTTTTGAGTCATACAAGAAGACATCGCCACATCCTTAGGTTTTATTGCCTTTACTTGCACTGAAATAAATAGAAATCAATTTGTTTTGAAATAATGAAGAAATTACAGAACCAAGAATAGCATCTTCATGGCGAATTTCTGCTTTGGGTGAAACATTTAGAGCTAAATTGCTAATCTCTTTAAAAAGTCGTTAGCTGAATGAGACAAGTCTGTGAAGGAGAATGCTGATTTGGGGCTTAATAGCAGCAGTATATGTGTCCATGTCAGAAATTACATAAATAAACCAGGATGAGTGTGGAAGCCCTCATCATCTTGTTCCCACTGCTTAAGCAATGGCTAAGTTGCTTCTAACCTAGCCTCACTCACTCTACTTTTTTCAGGCAAAAATTCTCAGGTATAATGTTTTCTTAATGTGAAGTAAAAGGAGGTTGATTTTTTTTTCAGCTGTGTTAGTAGTCTATCTTTCCTAACCCTGGCTTCTGTTTTCACCTAGTAAACTTTTGAACCTGATGGAAAGCTCAACGATAAGTATTTTCCTACAGGTTTTGTGCAACTGAGAAGAAAGGCCCAATGTAATACCTTTATGAAGGAGACACAGAAGGCAAGCAGGCTTTATTTGTTTCACCAGCCGTGCTATCTCTTATGCAGGGGTGTGCACAAGAAGACCTTTCACAGAGTGGAAATTACCTTTAGCAAAGTGGGAGAAAGCAGGGGGAAAGAGTCTTACGAAGTCATTACACCAAGTAACAATTTTTGGGCAAAGTGAGTGAAACCATTTTGGAAAAATACTAACATCTCTTGCCCCAAGAAAAGGTAGAGTATAGCATTTACCTAGTCCTTTTCTTGAGAGTTGTGTGCTTCTGTCTCAGAACTGACAGAATAATTTTGTTCAAATTCAGCTATTTTCTAGATTTGCAGAAAGAAGAATGAATAAATCAAATTCATTCAATTAATCAGAAAAACATTTGAAGGGAACTTTAAAGGGGTAAATTGGACCTAATTTCTTTCAGCTCTCAAAGAAACACAGCAAATGATTTGATATCCAACATCCAGAGAGCAAAAATGTATAAACCAATGCAGGCGTGTCTTTCAAATTAAATTATTCCTGAAACTGAAGTATATTATATGATAGCAAATTTGTCTTCTTGAAGTCTGCTACTCCTGTGTATTTTTTATTAAGAAACGAGATCCTGAGAGCCATCTTAACTTTTTCTTAATGAAGCCTAGAGGAAGACTGTGGGAAAAATCTCTTTAAAAGATCAGCATTTCCATTAGGATCACAGAATATTCTGAGTTGGAAAGGACCCACAATGATTATCAAGTCCAGCTCTTAAATGAATTGTTCATACTGAGATCAAAGTCACAACCTTGGCATTATTAGCACAGTGCTCTAACCAACTAATCTCAGGGGGGTTTGCCCAATATTCAGTTTATCACCATATCATATTATTTAAGGATCGTTGTCCAGAATAAACCTTAAATTTATGAAGTGGAGAACAGAATCCAAAAGCATTTTGATTCTGTGGAACCACCATGTTGTCAAGGGGCATATTTTAAATTCCTCTCCATTAACAACTTTGTTGCTTCTAAAACACAGAATCCATATTTTCTCCCTTGTCCCCCCTGCCCAGTAAACAAATATTTTGTGTCAGTGTTAGAATACACATTGCAGAAATCTCTCCCAATCCTCCCTGATCTAATGTAGATATAAGTATCTAATACTTCTACAGTAAAATAGTGCATCAGAATATAGGAGATATTAGGCCATAAACATAGAAAGGGTCCATAGCTAAAGTATTAAAAAACCTCTCCTTTTCAGTCTCAGAGGTTAATACTTTACATTTGGGGAGTGCATTTATGTTTAGTGTGGGACAGGAGAACACGCTACGGGGGAGTGTGGAAATGTTTCATGGTTACCCACTTTGGGAGACAAATCGCACGGAGGGGGGGCCTGTGCCCAAAGCAGGACACAGCCTCTGCTGTGAGGAGCACACAGCCTGAGACAAGGGTCTGTCCCCAGGGCCTCTGCCATGGCTGGCTGACAAAAAGAGCCGTGCGTGATTTCCCAGCAGATCATAACTTCCTCACTATCACTGCCTGTGTGTCAACAAAGGCTGGGGGCTGTTGGCATAAACTGAACTGGGAGAAAGGGAAACTGGAAACTACTGGCATCCAGCCCAGGCTTCAAACCACACAGCTATCCTATGTATTTTTTTGTTTATCTGAACTGGGGTTCTGTTTGAGGTCATCTTTAAGATCTGTGTATTCACCCAAGGACCACTCCTATATATAGCACACTTGTTTATGTTGCCCTGCTGTGCCAGAAGCCTTCTCTCCAGGAGATCCACATTGCTGACTCATTTTGTCATTGTTCTTTCCCATCTCTTGCTGGTAAAGGGCATAGTTGTTGCAAGCTGGTACTCAACTGAATTTGCAGTTCATTATGTATCAAATAATTCTGAAAACAAATGTCACAGTTTTTGATCTTTTCAGTTTCACCCAGTCTCCAGCTTTGTGCTCCAGTTTTATTCTCATTATAAAAGAAAGTTGACTTCAAGAGATGGGTATTTCTTAAAAGAAAACCTGTGTGTGCAGGAGAATGGGAAGGAAATACCCCAGAAGTAGTTAATTGGGAGATACATCTGAGACTAAGCCATTCAGATTTATAAGTTGCTTCATTTCCAGAACTTTCAACTCTTACAACTCCTGTGAGATATTGTTTGTCCCAGTGTAAAACTCCAGGGTTTATGGTGACTTCCCAGTGATGGCTCACTGGTTACTGTGGTATCTCCTGCCATACAGAAAGCACAGGTCTGAACAAACAAGGAATATAAGGATAATTCTGGCTTGGGGCAGCTGGATGGATTCCATCCTGTGGTTTTCTGTAGTCCTCTAGTCCTATTCATCTGTCTGGGTGGATGAAGACAAGCCCAGGAAGATGTGTGGCCACACTGGGGCTGCTCTGTACCTCAGGATAAGGATGACACAGTATGTGTGTGGAAAAATAGCATGGTGTTCACATAGATGTTGTCTGGCACTGGTGTTACCAGTGTATGATCAAAAGCTGGGGGCTATCATTGTAATGAGGATGGCTTTACACACCGAGCCTCAAAATAGGGAAGAATTTGTCCATCTGTTTCTCTGCTAGGGCTGCAGTACTACTTACATTTCTGGCACTACTGCATGACTGTTTCTCTGTACCTTTCTAAATCTGCCTTGTTGAGCAGAAAAATTGGAGCTGAGCTGTAGCACAGCAGTGGGTAGTTACAGTATTTTGGCAGGGAAAGGAAAATCCGGCTCACCAGTGTCAAAGGACTAGAGGCTTCTCTGCCTTCCCTGAATAACCTGTGCCTGTGCAGTGCAGGAACAGACATAGCTATATCTGGGATCTAAGCTGCACTCAAGGGTGTATCCAGGACCTTGAACTGGAAGGAGCAGACACAGAAGGATCTCAGTAGTCTCAAAGGACATTTCAGACAGATGAATAAAAAATTGGCAAGTTTCTCCAGTAAGGAGCATCAATTTAGACAGGTGAAAAAGTTGCTGTGGTGAACAGCCCGCTGCAAAGGTCTGCAGAGCAAAGCAGCATCACAGTGCACATTTGGGCAAAACAGATGGGAAAGCTGATGAATGCCTAAAGCTGTGAGGTTCAGAGCCTGCTAGAAACAAGCTGTTCCCATGCAGAAAGGTCCCTGGTGAAGCTGTCAAGTCCTGTTCTGTTATTCTGAACCAGAAAAGTCAATGTTTGCTCATCCTGGCACAGCTTCAGCAAAATCATCATAATAGTTTCCTGTGTGGTCTGAGATAAAAAATAGCAGCTCAAAATGGTTTTCTGTTCAGATTCAGTTCAGTACCCTCTCCAAAAGGCACTCTGGAGGAACAGCTCATTCTCAGAGCATACCAGTGTGCCTGGATGGTAAGAGGAAAGGTTTTAATTGCTCTGTGGATTTTGACCTCAATTTTGCCTGTGCTTTGTTTCACCTACCGTTGTGCAAATCACTATGTCACTGCTCCCTACTCACTCAGCAGCTTCACTGGGATGAGTGAGTGGGTCACAGCTTGATTCCTGGTAGGTAAAGACCCATCTTTACAAAATCACTGCTGTGCTTGTGCCTTCACAGAAGTAAAGAGGCCAGTGGCTGACTAGGCCATGGAAATGGGCTTCTTGCCCTTAAAAAGGACTCTGGAGATTAGGGTTGCAACACATCAGCATGTGCTGTTGGCAGTAGCCACTGCTATAGCTCATCTTTTAACACATGGAGATATCAGGCTCCAGGATCATCAATCATACATTCATTTATTTTAATGAAAGGAAAGAATGAAGACTCCAGTTTCCCTGGAAAAGGATGAAGAAAAGCTTGACCTAATGCCAGACTAAAAATTATTAAAGGGAGACTGTACCTTTCCCCTTCTCTATAGACAGGTGTGCTGCCAGTTCCTGGGCCCCAGACACTGCAGTCAGTGGAGCAAAAGAGCCATCTTCTGTGCTATTCTCTGTGCAACAAGTGCAGCGTTTAGACCAAGGTCAGGCTGGAATTAGTGCTTTTCCCCCTGAGGGACATCATCACTATTATGCCAGAACCAGTCTGCACTGGGTGAGTTCCTTTGCTGGATTATCCCTTCCCATCCTGTGTGCCTCCTTGCCCTGTGACTCCCAGCCTATTCACAGCAGTGTCCTTAGGGCGCCTGCAGTGCTGGGATCCAGCTGGCAGCTTACCCAGAGTTGCTCTGGGGAAGGTTTTAGTGGGCTGTTCTCCTCTGCCTCGCTCCCACCCTAAAGCCACACACTTTCATGCTTAATGTACACACAGGCACACCACATATGCACTTGTACAACAATCTGCTTTATCAGCCTGGACATTTTCATACATTGGAGATTTACACTCCCAGCTGCCGTGGTTACAGCCTGACTTCACTGGCGAGGAATTAGACTACTGTAAGGTCTCCTAAGCTGTGTAGGCATTTGAAAGGCAGCTGCTTTGCAGTGAGCAAATTTATTTTGTGCAGAAGGGGGCAAAATTATCAAGTTATCAGTTTTACCTTATTTTGGGACAAATCTCCCCACATTAAAGCCCCCATTGTGCACATATAAAAAATGAGAGAATTTGGACCACAATATTGAAGGCTGTAGCTATAGATGGGGTGACAGAAACTCTCTGGTTATGATGCAATGTACTATATAACAGTTCCTTCCAGCTGTGTTTGGGTGGTAGAACACGGTTTTATTTTATAGTATGGATTCCCATTTGATTTATAGCTGAATTGGTTCCATTGCTGTCAGTGAGCTGTTCCAAAAGAGGCTTTATTTTCCCTTGTGTGTCCTGCAGTGACTCTTCCTTTTGCTGCTAAAGTTTGTAAAACATCTACTGAGAAGTGTGACGAGAAACAAGGTTTGCTGGATGCATTTATTTTCCATTCAGTCATACCTCTACCACAGGAGAAAGCAACAAGAACAGAACAATAAAATATTAACTGGTGTAACTGAACACAGAATTGGACTTAACTGTTTTCAACAATTATCACACTGTCTTTAATTTTAGTTTATTTTAATTCTTTCAAAATAACCTGTGAAATCATAGGCAGTCCACTTGGGAAGTGCATTTCTCTCATCATTTGTTCCACTTCATTTTGTCTTGTGTAAGCAATTTTTCATTTCCAAAACTTCAAGAAATGACACATGAAATTAGTTAAACCTATTCTGATACTTTGTATCCATATATTATCCCTATTAATTGCTTCAGGAAAGCTGATGCAGCATCAGTAGTCAAGACTAAAAATACTGGCTGTCACTTGAAATTATGTCCTTCCACCTTTTTCCCTCCATTGGTGACAAATAAGTTGTGCCTAGCACAATATACTTCACAGCATATTCTTTCAGTCACCCTCTGCCTGTGTGGGTTTTTCCCCCGCTATAAAATTTCCAATTCATTCCTGTATGCCACCAAATTCCTGGCTAAAGTGACTGCCTCAGTGGCTGCCTGGGTTCTTCTTTTCTTCTGTCTGAGATGACTTTCAGTTTGATGTTAATCTGGGCCAAATTTCTCCCCACTTTAGCATTCCTCAAAATCATTGCACATATGTGACAGCAATAGGATTAAGTCCATGGTACTTGAAACTGATGCTACAGATTTACACAGCCTCTGTGGCAGTCATCCAATATTCAGTAATAATGTAATGGTTTTGGATCTTTTCCTGATTTTTCTTAAGCATCTTCATTCTGGCCTCAATAGCCTCAGTCTCCCGTGTACAGAAACATTCTGCTCCAACTCACATTTGTTACTTCACTCTGGTAAGTCCTCTGTGGCTCTTTTGGAGGTGAATACAGTATTATGGGTAAGTGTGTGCCATTGATTCATATAATGCTTCTACAAGGTTCAATGCATTATTTCTCATTCTGACTTAATAAACACTTTTTTAAGTCTTAGGAAATGAGCAGGTAATGCAATATTTATGTCTTCTAGTCATCCATCACAGAAATTGTCATGCATAAAAGAAGCCCATTGTTTCATTTGCAGTTCATCCATTCTGTCCTTTGGTCCCATCACGACTTTTGGTGCGTCTGTTATCCAGCCTTGGTGGCTTGCTTCTCTTTTATTTGTTCATTCTGAGCTTCTAGTTTCTGACAGCATATTATCTTTATTGTCTGAAGAGCCTAACGCCAGAGTCAACTTCTCAGTGCTGTTTATTTAGCCAAAAGCCAAGGTGATGAAGATTTTCTGCAACAAAGTCCCTTAACCATGCTGCATTGGAAACATGGAAACACTGGAAACATCCGTCTGATTTCAGAGCACCATGAAAAAAGAGATTACAGGGGCATTTTGTGAAAAGGAAGGAGTGATGAGAGGAATTAATGCTAACATATGGAGCCTTTCACCTGGAATTCAGTAGTTCTAATCTGTGATAAACAAAACTTGGTTAGTGCTGAATCTCTTTGGTTGTTTTGTGCTCCCTCTCGTTGTTGTGAACCCCTGTATCATAACAAGCACTAACAACTCCAACTGCAGCTCATTCTGCAGCGAGGCACACTGTGCAATCTGTGGATAACTGAACCCTAAACCTAGTCTTAAAGTAGCATTGAGATGGATTTACACTGCTCCCATGCAGCTTTCAAAAGGGGGAAGAAGCATATGGAAAGCTGTTAAACTAGTGCTAAACAAAACTTTAAAGGAATGCACTTACTGATCAGTGCAAATTCTTGTCCTAATGTAAACACTGGAAAAACTCCCCCTGAATTATTCTGGATTTAGCCACAGGCCCCTGGAATATTCATGTGAGTGAAAATGGGATCCATTAAAGAAAGCTCCTGGCCAAGGTGATACAGGCCCCTGCCTTACAAAGTGGCTGCTAGACAGGCTTTTGAGACAAAGAGTTGACTTTTGGTGTTTATTTTAATTTATATTTAAAATTACTTGGGAGGGGAAAGTCAGGAAGGAGTTGACAGGCTTTCACCTTATCTGAGTTACAATCTGGACCTGATTGCTGTTCCACCACTCCAATCACCGCGATTGATTTACCCTGATTAACAAGGAAACACTGCGGTGCAGGCTGTATCATTGCCCTGACCTCAGCCACAACCTCTCCCTGGGTAAGAGCTCAGGTATGCATTTATGGTGCCTGCTCTGAATATTTGCAGGCAGGAACGGCAGCCTGAGCTGCTCTCAAGTCAGAAGGGAGAGCCAAGGTGCATTACATCATACGTTAGTAATTCAACCAAGAGGCACTTCTACCAACACTCACTGAATTTCTCTTTTTCTCCTTCTGGAAAGAAAGCCAATTTCTATCGTACCAGGTTCTATTCACATTTTGTGACTTTTCTGGAATGCTCAAATGGCCTGTTGGCCTAAGTGAGTTAGGGAATAAAGTATCATTAAAAAGGTGAAAATTAATCACAACAGTATAGTCAGAAGAAAGATGTTTGATCAATATTTTCCCCAACACGCTGCCCACGAATGCTCCATAAATAGCTGTCGCACTGGTATATACAGCATTTTTGTGGGAATATGTAGGTTTGTGTGGACCTTTGTAGACTCTTAGGATTCTGTGCAACCAGTGATTTACTGTCCTTGTAAACAGACATTTTGCAGAGAAAAATCTATGATCATTGCTTGTCTTCCAATCTGTGTGGCCTAGGATTTCACAATAATCCTTAACTCTTTCAGTTAGCACTTACCTTCAAGAAAATCTTCCTGACTCAAAGTCTTCACCAAAGCAGACACATCCAGTCAAAAGGTTGACATCCCTTTGCAACATATGCAACATGAAATATGCAACATATATTTGTTGTATATTATGTTTAAACTACATTTGCTTCAACATTGGTTTCTAGTAATGAGCTGTCATGAAGCAGCTAGGCTAGGATTAAGCACATACTTCTTTGGGCAGAAGCACATGGTTACATGCAAGCCATAAATTTGGAATCTTCCTCAGCTCTGCCTACAAATTCTTCATGATGCAGTGCTTAACTGCTGAAAATGTTACAAGGAATTCTGAAGGTAAGGAATGTGCCCCACAGATCCTAGGAGTATGGTGTCAGTGACTGAATAAACCAAGCAGGGAAGGCTTCCTGGAAGGTCTGAGGCGCCGTATGTTAATGGGGGAGGTAGACACTTGCTTCAGCATCTGGCTGGCATCAGTCATTTGTTCATTTGTTTTGTGCAATGTAAGGTCTGGTCCTTTTCTCTTTTTAATCAGCAGGTACTATAAATTAGTCCTGGTTTAGTGCTTGAGATGTAGTGTACTGTAAAATTAGTATATCACTCCCTAGGAGACTAATACTCATTCTGATTCAGTTTATCTTACTTCCATTTGTGCAGGAATGTGTTTGAGGACAAGACATTTTAACACTGAGAGATGGGGAAGAAGGAGAGGTGAAGCTAGTATCTGAACACTCCACAGCTAGGAGAGGAAGTGGGGAGTTTGTAATTAGATCCAATCTGGCTTTACATCTATTGTGTTGCATTTACACTTCATGCTTGATCAAAGAACTATTACATTCACATGGAGAAGAAAAGGTTCAAAATCTGAATCTGGAACAAAACTGTGTTAAGTTCCACTCAACATCAGAGATTTGCTTTTATCACAGCTGATGTCTTACCCACTGATACTGATATGGAGAATATACCTTTTTGGTGTGTTTTTGTTGTTTTTAATGTTCTGGCCTCTTTGGAATATTTTAAGCTGAAGACAGAGTGCTTTCCCCAGTGAGCACATACATTAACCATGTGGAAAAACAAAGCATCTTTTTCACACCCAAGCCCTTCTATAGTCATTCTGTGCATTCTGTGCATGCCAGGTGAAGCAGTCAGACATACGGAAGCAGTCTGCAGAGGCAGAGCCTTGCTTTGGTTGATGTTCACCATAAAATGGTTCACATTTTTTCTGAGAGCTTTTGAAATCTCTTACAGAGCATCAGCCCTGGTGACTGATCCAGAATTGCTAGGGCATGGCAGTAACACCCAAACTGCTGTTACAGAACTGAGTCACTGATGCATAAGCCAAATGAGTGTAGAGGAAAAGAGGACCACAGTGATGGGTAAGATGTGCAGACTCTCTAAATCTGGTTTTTCATGTTATCCCCTAGTTTTTCACTGTTCATGAACTCATCAAACTCATCTTAAAACATTTGTTTACATTATTTTGTCAGCTATAAAAATGATTCATGACAACTGACTTTATTGACTTCTGTGTATCACTGCAACAACTGGGGCAACTTTGAATCAATCCCTTCCTTCATATGCGGGATTACTCACCCGGGCACTGTTAAAAGATATACCTAACCTGAAGTGAGTGCCTTAATCAGTGAGCCCAGACCTATTCTTCAAGATACGAATATACTTAGCACCTTGTGGAATTTATGTCCTTACCTTAGGCATGCAGGCTCCCTTGTAACTAGTTCTGTAGTGTTTTTTAGAACATTATTAGCACTCCTAAAGATTCCAAAAGGTAGTCGAGAAGTAAAGAAGTAGTAAAGAATTTCTTTCGAGGTGACAGAAAAAGAGTGGAAACCCTTTGCAGTGGATGAGATGCTTTTACATGTCGAACAGCAAGCTGAGTTGCCCATTCTGCATGATTATGTAATGAAAGACCCTATTGTGACAACGTGATACACCCAGGGAGAAGGGGTTAGAGCTGCTCTGCGATCCTGCAGTCTGAACTTCCTGATCTTTCTGCAATTAAAATTTCAGACAGCCTTGCATGTGTGCATTCTTTTGACACTGCATTCCCTGAGAGAGCGGCTGTTTGGATTTTGGGCAAGAGACTTGAAAACACTGCTGGATAAATAAATGTAAATCAGCTGCAGATGCCATTGTGCAACTATTACTCCTCCCTAAACTCCTGCAAATACTAAACCTCTGTGTAATGAATGAGTGGTTTACGTTAATAAGGTAGTTTGAAAGGTGTTAGGGTGAGGTAAGGGAAAACAAAGCAAGGGATCATGAAGTGCTTATGAACTTGAGTCTGTTTTTCCTTTCACTGGCAGTGCAGCCAAGTGCTGCACAAAACACAGAGTTGTTGCCCTCTACTTTAACTCGTTTTCCTCTACAAATTCCAAGCAGGCCTAACACTTCTGACTGCTAAGCACAGACTTGTTCTTCAGGCTGTCCAACAATTGCCTTTCCAGTTGCAGCTCTCAGTCTCCTGTGTTAA
This sequence comes from Corvus kubaryi, assembly GCF_017639235.1. Classification (NCBI taxonomy): domain Eukaryota; kingdom Metazoa; phylum Chordata; class Aves; order Passeriformes; family Corvidae; genus Corvus; species Corvus kubaryi. Next base: position 9,373,048 of record NW_024581112.1, on the reverse strand, counting down.
TTACATGCTGCATATCTGAATATGCTGGATGGCTGTGTGATCTTTCTATGACTTAATACTTGCAGAGTATGAGGTCCCCCCATGTGCCATCTGAGTTTGAACTGAATAACCTACTATAATTTCTGCCACATATTGCACAAGCATGCCTTAGGAATAGTATTTTGGACAGAGATATGAGCCAGTCCCATGTATGAAGGAGTCTCATCTTCTCAGCAAGGTCAATTAGCCCAACTAGATTTCCACGTTAAACTGATTCCGAAGTAGTTCTGGTATCTGGACAGGGAAAACATAACTCTCTAGAGGCAAGGCCTGAACCTGGGCTGTGGATTTCTCTGCCATCCTTTGTACACACGCTTGTAAAAACTGCAAGCCTCACCTTTGTGCCTTTGTGCCTCTCCCAGGCATTTTCAAGCTCTTGACAATGTAAGACTGCAGGAACATGAGAACAGAGACAGTACAATTTTCTGCCTGAGCAGTGCTAAAGGCTTTCGTGTAAATGGTGATTAAGCTCTTTGATTCTGGATAATACAACACAATCAGTGACACTAAGTCCTTGGAATTCATGGAGGCTTTCTTTTCTTTCCCCCAAACTGGGAGCAACCACCCTCCCAGGTCATGGGCTTCTAAAAGGAGAATATTTCCAGATGGAAAATGGACTAAGCTCTGCTCAGAGAGAGGCCTCTCTGGTATGGAAAGAATGAATAAACTATGATACATGTCCTCCAGTACACTGTAACTTTAGTAAATTCCAAGTGAGCTAAAAGCTTTTATTGTCTGCAGCACAAGGCAAAGTATTAATGCACTAGGTTCACCTTCACATGTTCTTGTCCCCATCCTCTCTAAGAGAATATTCTGGTTATTCTGGTCATCCAGGTGTCATAATCAAGGCCTGGTAATACCACAGTGCCATCAGTCTTATGCAAAGTACAACTGGGATGCAGAGCCATGTACTGTCCTGTCCTGGCAAAACACATTTTTGCAGCCTAGCTCACCTCTAGACGAATGAAAATCACAATCCAGAAAATCTAATTAGTATTCCTAATATGAGGGGTCAGGAGAGAGGAAAGAATTGAGCCTTACTTGGATATGGTCATTGGCACAAAATACAGCTGAGTATTGCCTGGCTGATGAAGATGTGCACTTGAAGACAGTGTTCCTGAGGGCTGAATTACTCAGAATCTGCCTGTTGTGCTCCTTATGGAGAAAAGCAGGTCTTTTGCAAGTACCTAGAACACCAGCATTTTACTGAACTGTACAGGTAGAGTAGGGCAGAAAAAGGGTTTGGCACCAGGATTCCCACATCCCGCTTCCTGACCTGGTTTGGATTCTCTGCATGGCATCTTACTTTTCTTGCAAAAGAAGAAACCACTATCTCCTTGGTCTCAGAAAGTTTAATTTTGGGATCCTCTGTAAGAAAGACAAGTAGTGAAGGTAAAGATAATCTACTGACAGTTACAGAAAGGTTATAAATGCATGGTTTCCTATGATTGCTTCCATCAAATTTCCCCTCAGGTGAATCAATGTGATTAGGAAATTGTAGCATCAGCAAGGATGTTGTCACATCAGGAGATCAAGCAAGTTGCTTTTTTACCTCCATTCCAGTTCAGGTTAATCTGGAGCTGAAAATGTTCCTGCTTGGTTTCAGTTCAGACCACTAATAATTTGTTAACCACTTGCACCTGACTCACAACAGTCAGGTGCTGGAAAAGATTCAGTGGAACAGAGCTTCAGGCACAAAAAATATTACCTCCCCTTGTTAATTAACTAAAGTAAATTTTGAGAGGGTCTGGTGCTAGTTCAGGTTCTGCAAGGCTCCAAAACTACACTCCAATTCTGGTTCAAAAGAAAAATGACATTTCTAGGTGGCTTTTGGTTGGGTTCATTTCTCTGGTTGCATTGCCAGCAAGCATGGTGTCTTAGTCACCTGCTGTAAGAAGTGATGGGTGCTACAAACAGAAAAGGCCTACTGACTCATTTACTCAGTGTTCCTGGTGAAATGGGTTTATTTGATTCCTTGCATTTACAATTCCTTAGTCCAGTTAATTGTATTTGAAACAGTCAATAAAGCTTCTGTTACTTAAGAGACTACTGTTCCAATTAACAGATCTTCCTATCAGGAAGGTCCCTTAATTTTCTTACAATTTCTTCCAGCATTGCTGTAGATACTTTTTCCTCCAAGGAGGCCAGACCAATTAAAACTTGTGGTAGCTTTTTCTGCTTCTATGTGACTCCATACAGAGGGCCAGATTTGCTCCCCCTCTCCCCATTGATACCTTCCTCACATGAGTAGTCCCACAGAAAGGAACACACTTGTATGACTAATCTGCTCAGCAGCATACAAAGTTCACTGTCTGGACTAGAATTAAATGACTTTTCTGTAGAGCACTACAGAGGTTGCAGAGGGGACGGATTAAAACTCTGGAGTCCCTAGTGACAAATGCCTTGCTTTGAGAACTAGACCGTTCTTCCTGTCTAACTTAACTGAGTCTGGACACCAACATTTTTTTCTCGGATATTTTCTTTCCCCTTAAAAAATAAATAAAATGCAACTTTTTTCCTGTAAGGGTCTCCTCAATTGTGCCACTCTGTCTTAGTTGGATTAAATGCCTGAAAATGGTCTTGTTTTCCCCAGACATTCGCTTGCCAAACTTGTTGACCTAGCAGACGTATTGCTGTATGTTGGCGCATACATTACCTCAGCTTAAACTAATTTATGGGATGTGGCACCTCTGACACAGTTCCCCTGTTCCGAACAACAGTCTTAATCAGTCACACTCAGAAACATGTATAATACAGCTGAGGAGCTGTAACTACTAGTAGCTTTTCTCTTGATTAGGACTTTGGCGCTGGTCCATTATTCAGCCCTCTGTGAACAAATGCGTGAAGCAGCTCACTGAAGCAGAGATGGCATTGACAGATGGGTCAGTGATTTTTTTTTCTGTCAGGAAGAACAAAAATGTGTTGAGACAACTGGGAGACAGGGAAAGTCATACAAGAGGATCCTGCCTTCTTAAATTTCCTCCTTGAAAAAAGATGTCTGGAGTGAGCCTGCACTAGACCGTGGTAGCATTTATTTGTTGTTTCTCGGGATGCTATGGAGGATAGAGCTTCCTGAGGCACTGGAACATCTCTACAGTCACTTTGGAAAATAGGGATGCCGATTGTGACTCTCTGCTCTGCTTCCTTGAAAACTGCAAAATGTGGCCCTCAATATAAACATACCCAAGGGGCTGCTCCAGGTTGGAGCAGGGTTACATATCTCTTCATGACTTACTCTGAAGTTTGGGAGGACTAACCTCTCTACTGTATCTCTTTCCAAGGTCTAACCTGCTTCATCTTTTCTAAGCTAAGAACTACATAAGAGAGCCCCTGGTTATGCACCATATTTATTTCTGCATAGGCTGTAGTCACTTTCTCAGCAGAGTTGTGAATTTAGCCTGACATCCCCTTCAGCATCATTTTAACTGAGGAAAAGGAAGGAGAAGCAGGAACCGAGGGCAAAGAATTTACAGGGAAATTCTAGATACAGCTAAGTACAGTCCTCTGTTCATCTGTTTCTGCAGCTTGTTTCATAACTCAGGAAAATAATTAAGGTAATTAGCTAAAAGAATTCACTTTAAAGAGTGATCAGCATTTAGAAGTGTTTTCCTTAAATTTGCCAAAAATATTTTTTCCATTTAACTCACAATTTCTCACTGTTTCTTCCTTTACTTTCCAGCTAAGTGAGCTGTTTCAAAAAATATTTGCCTGTCCTTTAAAGAAAAAAGGAGAAAAATGGGAAGCTAAAAAAAAATGGTCAACAAAGCCAAACAAAAAATTGCAAGATTTTTTCATTTTTACTAAATAACTCAAAACCAAGAAAAACAAATCTCTCTGAAGTTTGGTTTGGCCTTTTTTTCACCCTAAAATGTGTGGATGTGCAGTAAGATGGATGAAATCTTACTGTGTGAAATGGGCTCATGGTGAAGGTCCTGGTGGCTGTGACGCAGCTTCTTGCTAAGCCGGCATAGCTCACCCTCATGGCCGCCAGTTTTACCTTACTTTGCCCTACAAAGAACACCCTGAAATACGAGGTGTTTCTCCCCACATTTGAAACAAAAAGCAGTTTAAAAAAAAAGGAAAACATGACTCTGGTTATTTTTGTGAACCTGGGTAGGGTGGTGCTGCTACTAGTGCACCAGACACCGGAGCTGCCACGGACTGCACTGAGCTGGGCAGGGAGGAAAACAGAGATGTTTTCAAGCACTCCTGAGTTGCCAAACCACCACTTCCCATTGCACTAACCCTGTCCCGACCCTTCCACCCTGCAGAAAAGGCCATTCTGCCCTACCCCAGGGCAACATCGCCTCTGCACGAGGTTTCAGCCGATGAGGACGTGCAGGTTATAAGGTGGTGTTTGGACACAAAACATTCTGGCCCCACAGCTGTGACGGGAGGGAAGAGGAGGGCACCCCATGGGCAGGGCATGGGGAACAGCTGTGAGGCACAGGCAGGGGCCTGGGGGGCTGTTCCTGAGGAGCAGCAAAGGGGACTGGACTCCCTGCAGCCCTTGCTGAGATAAGAGCTGGTGGCCATGCCTCTTTTGAAGTGGGGAGATAGGCCCAAACTAATGCGTGGTGGCCAAGCTGCCCTGCAGCCAGACAATATGGGCACTTCCTGTGGGATTCAGGTGAGGGTCCGGCTATTTGGGTGAGGAGGGAACTCCTGGTTCATTCTGCTGCTTCTTTCAAGCCCCACATGCCTGGGTAGTGTTTTTAGGTGTCTGACAGATACCCTGAAATCTGTCGCTTCTGCCAAAGAATAATGGGATGTGTAAGTATGTGGGACACCTACCTATATGTTCCGTCTGCCTGAAGTAAGAGGATTTTTTTCATCTGTCCAGAATGAGGTAGGAAGAACGGAGTAGACACTGTCTGATTTTTGAAAATATAAATAGGCAGAGATGAATCCATTTTTTTCTCAGTGAATAGTGTCTTGTCACATGAGAACCAAAATATAATAAGAAAGAGGTGCAAGAAAAATGATACCTGGAGAAGAGATTGGAAGTACCTCTGGTTTTCTAGCTGTACCCTTTCAGAATTACATTCCCTTAACAATCTGCAACCAGCTTTCTCATCCATCAGGTTTAATGGGTTTAAGGCAAATGCATTTGTGTACTGTGGGCTGAAGATAACAAAACCCAGAAAGACTGTCAAAAGCCAAACCCTAAAGCTTTGTAAGTCTGATTTCTCCTCATGTTTTCCTGCATATGTCCAGCTTCTGTGTGTTAAACTAACGTGGAACTTTCTCTCACCAGTAACTCTAAGGAGGACTAAGAGACTCAGGATTCTAGGTTTGTTTTTTTCAGTACACCATGCTCTCTGACTGTCAGCATCCCATAAGAAGCAAATTGCCATGACTAATAAGTTCCATCTCACACTTCATATGAAGAGGTTTGGTAGCTTTTTCCAGAGCCTTAAATTGAATCAGGGATAAGCCAACAAAGAGATTACAGATATATCAAGAGTTTATTTTGCGTGATTGCCACATATTTGCTGCCAGATACAGTATCCTGTTTTCCCTCTACACTTCACTTGGAGATCAGATCAAATAAATCTCAACTTCTCAGTTATGTAGAAATAAAGCAAGCTGCCCTCCAGTTCTGAAATACTTTTTATTTAGCCAGAAATGAAAAAACCCCAGGCATTATGCTGAGAGAATTCACTTGATTTGAAAAGAGATTTTGGTGAAAGGTTTTTTCAAGTCTTTTCTGGGAGATGAGCCTGCGAGCCTAAACCATGACAAACAGGACTGGGGGAGAGGAGAGAGAAAAAACAATCCTCTGTGGACTTTTTCACTTAAAAATACTTTGGTTGTTTTCTGAGAGCTTTTCCTCTGAGCCCTGACCTATTTCCACCTGCCGCCTGGCATTTGATGAAGCACATTACTAAATGAATCCATTGTTATGGTTGGAAATAAATTTACTCACTGGCAAAGGTTAGACTTTAGGATGCTTTTTACAGCCTTAGACCTTACAGTCAGCACATATTTGGGTGGATACTCAGGTTTCAGGAGCAGCTCCTGGTGCTGCCTCTCCTCTTAGGTCTCTGGATGTGACTGGGCACAAGTGACCTTTCTTTGATCTACAGAGACCAGTGAGAGCCTCTGTAGCAAAGTGGCTGCTTGTTAACCAGCAATGATGAGTCCATAAAAGAAGCTTCAACTTTTACCTGACACAAGGAAACCCATTGTGTTGAATTGACAGTAAAACAGATCTTCAGGGTAATTATGTTGCAAAGCAGTGATATATTTAGAAAGCTTATCTATCTTTAATTGTGGTCAGTGAACAGGAGGGCTAAAATGACCCTGCTGCCGAACACTCTTGGAATAGTCAGGTGCTGGTGACTGCCATCATCTCTGGCAAATAATGTGTGAGTCTGTGGTCTCCCAGCACATTTATCTGTGAGCATGAGTCATGACTGCACACCAGCATGCCCACCAGACTTACCTGCTCTCTTCTGTACTCTTCTATATGCACTGCTCTGCTTACAACTCAGGCCAGGTAAGAACCTTCAGAACAAGAAGTTGAACAAATCTATTAGAAACCTGTCATTCCAACAGCTCCTTACTAATGAGGTAAATCCTTTCCAGCTATTGGTGGAAAAAAATCAGGTGATCCTATGAAAAGCAAATTTAGGTACTCCAAACTATCTAACTGGAGGAGCAGAAGTTGTGGACATTCTGATATGGAGGATAGAGGGAGGTGCTGAGGAAATTCAGTTTATTGAATTTGATGGGTGTGAGATGTTGGGATGCATTTTGCCATGGATATTTAGTGCAGGAACTTTGCAGACACTGTAATTTCATTCATCCATCTTCTGTGAAAATTAGAGTACTTAACAGCAGAGTCTGAAGGCTTTATTATCATAGTAAAATGCAACTGTAGATGTATAAAAATGTTTTGCACAGTACAGAATAAAAATAAGACAGATTCCTGCCCCAGGAGCTCATCAATTAGATTCCAAATGCCCATGTTGAATTCCAGCTTCCAGAATTTTGAGTGCCAGCCAGGCTTTCCACACGCCTTGAATTCAGGGGTTTGCTGTGGCCTCAACTCTTGCTACATAGCTCCAACCCTTTCTTCTGCTGCTGCTCTGGGCTGGCTTAAGAGGCTGTTGCACTGTGAGCTGTGAGAGAAACAAATGATTCCACAAACTATTCCAAGATTTGTAGGCCTCTGAAATACGTCCAGAACTGGGAAGTGAATTTGCAAATTTATACCCTGGCACTTCCTCTGTAACCAGCTGAGCCTAATAGGTGTGAGCAGGGCATTCCTACTGGAATGGGCCATCTCTAGAGGAACCAACAGTGGCTTAGGGCCACCACACACTCAGGCACAGGGAATGAGACTGGGGCAGCTCTACTTACTGCCTTTGGTAGCTGCACTGTAGAAACCTATCAGGATACTGGGTGCCTTCCAGGTGATCCCCAATGCCTGGCTTTGTTGTTTCTGGTTAGAAACATATGTAACCCATGTCTTCATATCCCAGAGTTTAAAGGAAAATGTTGAAATTCAGTGGTAATCTGAATTAATTGGCTCTGACCTCACTGTAATAGGGAAAAAAATCTTAATGGATATAAGTGAATATCAAATCTGAAGGAGAGGGACTTGATGGGGAGACGGAGATGGAGATCACTGTGGCACACTGAAGAAGATTTCACTTGCTCTGACCTATAGTTTTTGAGATGTGCTGCTTTTTCACTGAGAACCATTTCAATCAGAGAATCTGACCATTCTCTTCAGTGATTTATTTTCACATTACAGAAGCTAACTCTTTCTGCATGTCCTGATATCACTGGGAGTGGGAGCCTCATTGCATAACCTCAAAACCCTTTTCAGTTTTGTTTATTCTTACCAACATGTTGCATGGGTTGTTACCAGGGTTCTGTGGATGGCAGGAATCAATCTCAACGAAGTGGCTAGAGAGCAGTTATTGTGATGCTAAAGAAATCACCACAGCAGTAGACTTCTGCTCCTGTTGCCAGCAGAGGTTTGCAGACTCAGACAGTTGCTATCTCTTAGTATCTTATCCCCTTACTAAAATTTCTGCGCATCAGGCAAGGGATGATGAGGAGGACATAATGAGAGAGGTTATATTTTTCCTAATAGGAACTTCATTTTTAGAATTCTCAAGCAAGCATTAAGTTCATGAGAAAAAAATACTGACATTATCCTACAAATACTTTTATCTGTTGCCAGGCCAGAAAGCTGATTTTCTGGAGCTTAAAGTGTAGCCCTGGAAGCATGTAGGCTTTGTAAGCCTGCGCTATGTGAACAGGCTTGCCAGTGAAAGTTACAGGAATTCCAGTTTATAAGTATGTAGCACTTGCAATAACATCATAAATATTTCCTTTCACATCACACTTGCAGTTCCCAGCACTGTTAATACAGATATATTGTCAATCCCCAGCCACTGAGGAAGGCGAGCTTGTCTGGAAACTGGTTCATTCCTTTACTGGAAAGCCCATTCCTTCCAAAAGTCTGTAGTGAGCTGGTTGTAAAGTGTGGGCCCCTGGTTTCCCTTCTAAGCACAAGGAGATTATTTTTGTTATTTCTTCTCTAGCAAAGACTCTGGGGTCTATCATCTGACTTCCTGACATGTTTGTTTATCCTGGGCTCGAATAAGTTCTTCACCTCTTAAAGCCACAGACAGAAGAGCATGTCTCAGTATAACATCTCATTTCCTTTAAATCTGTTGCTGGATAGATGGTGGGATCCTTTGTGCTGCCGATTTTCTCAGTAACGCATTGAGAGCAGGACTGTAGCAGAAGTTAGGCAGCACTGAAAATGATGACTATTTTTCCCTGTCAAGGCAATGTCTGTATATGCACATTAGAATCCCAACAAGCACCCTTAATCCTTTTGTGCTTCTTTATATCTTAGCATGTTTAAAAGTGGTTCACTATGAAACAATCTGAAAAATAAAGTGTTTTTCTGAGAAATTAGCACAACTTTAAATCTTAAGTTTTTTTTATTTATATGTAATAATAAAAATGTTAAAAATCCACTCTTTGCATTGAATCTGAGCAAAGAATACATACAAAAGAGAAGCTGATTTTGCTCTTAAAAGGTTTCTGATGTGCAAAGTGTGGAGGTATACCAGAAGTGAATGGCAAGATCTGACTGCAGATATCAAGGCTCTTTCTGCAAATTTAGAGAGATGTGTGTCCATGGAACTGCTCCATCATCACATCCAACAGCTGACTTAACACTCTAGCTGAGAGTCCAGCAAACAAGATTTTTGCTATGTTGTGTTCACTCACCTCTGTTCATGTTAGATTGTGGTCCAGGAATTCGAACTGTCATGGTCCAGCCCAGCAACAGCAACAGCTGTGACACCATGTCTGGTGGGGCTGCAATTGCATTGGCAAAGCTCCATGGAAATGGACAGTACAGAGGATGATGATGATGACTTTTGCCTAAGAGCTGAGAACATGGCTTTAGGTCTTAAATATGAATACTCTTGTATGCCATCTTGAATGGAGCCTGCTGGACCTGCTTTTTTAAGTGTGTCATTGAAGAAACCCATTGGCTTTGCAGCTTTAGTCTTGCACAAATTCCATATTCCATAGGGTGGAACCCAGCAGAGGTGCAGCTCTTGTCGAGTACCCAAACTCTACCAAGAACTAAGGACTTTAATGCATCATGTTTTTTGAAACCTGCAAGAGCAAAATCTTCAGTGGAACCCTGCAAGGGGGATATCACAACATCCAACTTTCAGCATGGAACTTAGATGAGTAAGATTTGAGTGTCAAAACACCATTGTTTCTGAAGAGATCATTGTCCTGCCTAATGACACAAACACAGATTATAAACCTTGGATGTCATCTTGTGTATTTATAAAGTATGCAAAACCAGGAGCATGTTCCCCCAAACACAGTAGGAGTCAAGGTGTTTTCGGTTCTTAGCCTTTCAGAGACAGCATGGTGAAAGCCGCCTTTCTAGACCTTTTCACAGAGTTCCCAGTGTTTCTATTTAAATGTCGAATTTTGTTTCTTTTCTTTGCTCTCACTTACATAAGTCCATCCTCTGCTCTAATACACAGAAAAACATGCATGCCCTTGTGATATAAATATGTACCTAATGAAGCCATTCTGCTGATGTGTTTGAGGTTTTCAAATTGCTTTTCATTTGCCTATGCTTTGTGTGGTTAAGGTACCTGTGGTTTGAGGTTACTATCAGCTCATACTGTTAATTATAAGACTTTGATAAATTGTTCTTTAATGACTTTGTGTTTATTGACATTGTCCAAAGGACTCAGTTGAGCTTCAAGGAAGATTTTAAGAGTTCCATTAATTTCACTTTTTCAAATCCAGATAAGCAAATTAATGAGGCAAATGCTGATCCCTCTGAAAAGTCAGCTGGACTTTTTCTATCCCTTCCCATACATTAGCAGTAGGAAATATTCTGTTGGAAATGAGACAATAGCTAGGGGAGCAGTGGCTGATGCAGACTATACCCCACCTCATAATGGCTGAGGCTGGATGTGTGGCAAGGTGGTTGGGTGTGTAATCTCACTTACCAGGAAATGGAGCAGTCCACATTCCTGGCTCACGTGGAGTGAAAACTGTTCTTGCAAAAAGACCAGGAGAGAGCTACGTAGCACCTTGGACTCTTCACAAGGAAAAACCCATGTCAGTTTACTTTGTTGCTTTTCTACAAATAACCACTCTTTGAGGGAGATTTTATTTCCTCTCCCAAAGTTTGTATATTCAGAGTAGTGTTTCCTTACACAGACTCTGTGCTCATCCTGTGTTCTTTGTCCTTTCATGTCCAACAATCCAACATTAATATTTTGGTTCTGTGGTTTTCTGACTATACACATGGATGCCTCCAGTTAGGCTAATGACATGTGATTTCAATTATTATTACTAGTAGTAGTAGTAGTAGTGTTAATATTTCCTCCAGAAATACAGAGTTCCTAGACAGAATCAGAGCCCTACTGGAATGAGTATTTTATACATTCATGTACTGTCTTAAGAACAGATCTAGTTTTCTATTACAATTAATTTCTAATTGCTGGCAAACCAGAAATCTTCAGGATTTCTTTAAGCAGATGTTTTGTTCTTTTTCCATATGAAGCAGAACTTTTCATTGTTTATTTGCTTTTTAGGGCTCAGTTATCACTGAGTTTTGCTTTTGTACATTTTCATCCTCATCTACTTAAATCTCGTGGTGTTTCTGTAGATGTATCTTATCAGTATTGTCTTTAAACATATTTAGGGAGAAGACCAAATGGAAGGGGACCAAAGTATTATCTGCATAGTACCACGTATAACATTTGTTTCGGAGCCTGCACTGGCTTTGGTGCACATGGCTGCTGGTCTTTGGAGCCAACAAACTCCTTATATTTAATTGTCTAACACACAAACAAGCCCCAGTTACATAAAATATTGTCATGAAATACAGTGGAGTTATGCAATGTGTGAATCAAGTTGAGCTTGAAGCAAATCTCCATTTCCTGTGAACTTAAACAATGGTGAAATTTTGGATCTGGGTGAGAATTCTGTAGCTAAGGTTGACCTGGAGAAATTTAATTGCGGGATATTGCTAGGACCTGATTAGTACCTGAGGGTTCAAATGCTGACAATGATTCATTTCCTGCTTACTGCCAAGGGAAGTGTGCTTCAACATAAGGCAACAGGGAGGAAGAAAGGACAGGGAAAAGTCAGCCCCCTGCCACTTCACAAATGGCATTAGACTGAAATCTTTTGTCCTGGGAATTGTTTAAAACAATGCATGGTCTGTGAAAAATAATCTGGAGAATCTCCACGATGAATCTCTCCAGACCAGCACAGACTGTGAAAGCCAACAACAAAAAAACCACAAAGCTTGTTTTAGTGAAAAACAAACAAGCAAAAATCAAAACCCAAAAATCCATTCTAGGGCTTGTAATTTAGGACAAAAAGTGGAAAATGCATTAGATTGACTTTAAAAACCAAAAAAACATGTTCTAACTAGTTGCAGTGAACCAAGACTTCTATCACTCTATTCTTCTAGAGAAGCAGACTAGATTTATATGTAGTTTTGGAAGGGGGAAAAGAGCAGATTCTCTCTCAAATCAGTTTCGTTTAGAGCACAGCCTGATGTAGCTCTGCTTTCTGTCATCTGTGGATGAAACAGCATTTTTTCTTCACACACAAAAATAATAACTGCTAAAGGGTGTTACTTTCTCTTTTGCTCATTTTCAATTGCTCTTTCTATTCTTCTAGAATTCACTGATCTTCTTGGTAGAGCCTCTTGAAAGTGCTTATGCAGATCATAGGCAGATCTTTATATCTTATGCCTGTAATACTAACAAAATATCCTCAGTACATGGTATCTCATTTGCCCCTTGAAGTCAGCCAAAAAGCCTCTGATTTACTTTAGTGCTGTTTGGCTCAGACTCTGAATGTTGATTTAGTAATGTCACAGCAATAAACACTGCCTGAGTTTCCTGAAAAACAGTTGAAAGCTGTATATTTACTCTTCCTAACTTTTCTCTTAGAAGATGACACACACATCCTTAAGCCAAGCCTAGCCTGAATTAACTGCTGTCAAAGAATACCTGACATAAATAATGTTGTGTTAAAGCAGCTACAATACGGGGAGGAATTTTTTAACTCTCCCAGTGTTCTCAAACTCAGACTTGTTATATTAATAGGACCTTGTACGTGTAATTTTTACTGAAGCATACTAAAAACTCCATCAAATTAGCATTATCCCCTTTGAATTGGCACTGCTCACTGCTTCCATGCTCTTCATTAGAAGAAATACATCTGATCTACAGTTGTACTTCTAAACTTGTTTTCAGGCACTTTCCCTGCACATCACCATACAGCTGCCTTAAGATACAGCAACCCACATTTCCTTAGAGAAACTCTAATGAGAGCAATTCGGAGCAGACAGCAATTTTAAATATATTTAGTCTAAAGCATAAAGAGTAAGTGATATGAGGTGGGGGTTGTTGTCCTGGGCATTGAGTTGGCTCTTTGGCAGAAAATAACTGGGGTTATTCAGGAGCTCTCTGGCAATTTTGATGATGCTGCCTCTCATGAAAATGCTTGTGTTTCACTGCCTCCACAGAAACAAATCTAGTGACAGGTTTCAGCAGTGATGTAGGAATCAGCTCTTTTCCATCCTAACTTGAAACCAGGACTTTATACGCTAATCTACTTAATGAAAATACTGCTGTTTTGTCCATGCACAGATGTAAGGAAATGAAAAACAATTGAAAATATTCAAAAGCCATTTATGTCCACTTCTATAACATAACTCCTCCAACGGTCTCTTCTAAAACAAGAGAAAATAGATACTGAGGTCCAATTCCAATTCAGAAATGTGCTTGATGCGTCTGATCAACTGTTAGCACATTAAAATACTCCTAAATTAGGATGTAAAGATAAATATCTCTGTTGTAAATCAGGCTCACAGTTGTGTGATAAGATTTCCTATTATTGCATTGTTACTGTTATGAAGTAAAGAATGCTTACTATAAATTTAATGTATTTTAGTAACCTAGCAAAGATTGCCAAGGTTTCTTATAAAAGGAGCAAATCTGGTTTCTATTCTTCCGTATTTTTATGTAGCGAATATTCTTTTCAAAACCCCTCTTTTGGCCTTTGTTTTCTTGTCATTGTGGATTAATGAAACTGCTCTATCATTGGGATTGTCACGTAGATTGTCATGGAGCTTCTGTTACAAGTACAAGTTGAACAATTTACCTCTGCCTCTAAATGACAATCGGCAAAGGGTTTTACTCGTGTTGCTTGCATTCCTTCCTGAAGAAGAACTTTTATTAGTAGCTGGTTGTAGGATATGCCCAGCCACTGCCCTGGAGGGATGTCTGCTGAGATTGCACAATCCCCAGCAGGACTCCCTGGAAAGGCAACCACTTCTTTAGTCACAGCGAGAAAAGACAGACCCAGAATCCTCTGGGAAACCCTATGCAGATCCTTTGTAATCCATTGGCCTTTACCCTCTGACACCCGTCCCCTGTATCCCTATAAAAGCAAGCCCTCTGCCCCTGCAAGATAGAGCTCTCGTCCTTGGCTTTCCCCTTCACTGGAGTACAGACCAACAATAAAGCTACCTCGTGCGGAACCAGCCACACGAGCCTCTCGTCTCTCTCTCTGGTCTGGCTTGGCCTGGAGGCTGCCTTGCAGAGCTGAGCTGGAATCACTAAAGCTGACAATCACTAAAGAGCTGACAGCTTCTGCGCGGGCCCTCCTGCCCGCAGCTGAGGGAAGACACCGGGCCTCGGGAAGGCGATTCCTTTCGGGACCATCTCCCCAGACCGGTCACCTCTTCCTGGGTCAGAGCTACTGACCCCTCCACCAGCTGTAATAGCTGGTGGCTTTACTAGTGTGTCACGTACAGATGAAATACAGGGCTGTCACCTTCAAAGAAATTGAGTTCCACAGCAGTATCAGGCATTTGAGTTTTATTCACTTTGTTAAGCAGTTCCTATGGAGTCTACATCCTGAATCTGACAAAACAAAATGCTGAAAGGAGAAGCACACAGGTTTGTGGAGTGTTGGAATGATGCTTCAGCTGCCTTGAGCTGAACGTAGTTCCTAACAGATGAAAAACATTTTTGTTCACTTGAGATAACTGCAAGGCAGCCAAATGATTACATTCAAACTTTCCAAAGCTTGGAAATATTTGCTTCTGAGTCACAGCCAAACATGAGTAACGGCTGCCCAGAAGGGATACTGTTGTTTGGAAAGAGACAGACAGCTATAACTGATTGCTGTGCTGAGCCTGGAAATTCCATCTCAACCTTATCTTCAGCATCATGCTTTTGCAGCGCTCTCATGAGCTCCACCACTGCTGAAGCAGCAATCCAGGAGCAGCAGACCCACCTTTATGATGCGACAAACTGCTCCAACAAAAATTGTGGTGAATCCCTACACTGAGAAACAAGTAGTCTAGCAAGCAGGTAGCCTGGAGAACAGAAAGCAGTCATCAGTGTTCCTTCCAAAAAACCATAAATGTACTGCATAAAATTCAGCAAGTGATCTTTCTCTTTTTTTAAATTTGATTTTGATTTTTTGATTTGTGTGGTCAAACAGGATGTTCTGCCAGAATTAAATACAGGTTAGCCTTTATCAAATGACTGTGAGTAGTTGGCTGTTAACCATTTTTGTTGGTTTTGTGACTTCGAATCTTGGCCTACAGCAATTTATTTTTGCGTGTGGTGAATGATATTTCACCTATTTTTTGAAAGACAGTTGTTCTTGGAGTAAGAACTAAACATTCCAAGGACTTGCTGTAAATTAAAAAGAAACATGTAGGATCTTTGTAGAAACAAGTCACATAGGAAATGCCTTCAAAACAGTTTTGTATTGGACTGAGCAAGAGATACCGATTGGGATACTCATGGAGAATCAAAAGTGACAGACATGCAATATTTGGTTCTTAACTTTATTTATGGAGCCAATATGTCTCTATCCAATCTTCCCCAAGAAGGCTTTCTTGAAGACCTTAGTATGACCTTCCCTTCTCAAGTATCCTGCCATTTTTAATGGGAGAAGGTAATAACATTAGGAAACAGTCAAAAAAACCCCCTCCCAGGTTGAAAACAGTGCCTTTCCTGTGGTGCTTCAAGTCTCTATATGGATTTCACTTACCACCAACCAAAATGTTCCTTTTCTAAGAGGAGGAAGACTGACTCTTGGAAAGGACTAAAAGGTTCTGGGCATTTGGAGTCTCTCGTTGCTGCCAGCTTTTCAGCTAAATACAGTTGCAGACTCTCCACTGTGCATAGGGGGATAAAAAGCAGATGCCTTTCAAATCCCATGAAGTTTCTGTAACTGTCATTTAAAAGAAAACACCTTTGACTTGTGCAGCAGGCAAGCCTGAACTGAAACCACAGGGAGAGAGTAAATATGATCCTCATGCTGAAACCATAGGGAGAGAGTAAATATGATCCTCCTGGTGTCATTTTAAAAGCCTCTTTTCTGTCTGTAACTGCTCTTTAAAGGTAAATAAACACTGTTCTCTTAATACGTGAATTTCTTCCCCAGTACTCTATTAGGGATTGCACAAATATTACCTCAGTGTATATTCAGACATTATTAAAACAAATTATTCTGTTGCAGTACAGCTAAGGCCCATTCATTCATTCATTCATTCATAATGGTGGAGGACTGTGCAATGTCCCTGAGGTATGCCAGAAACAACCGTTCTCTTGTAAGCTTACACAATCAGTTATTTAAAATTGATTTATTTTGTTAATGTCGTATAATGGCTCCCAGGAGGAGATGAAAACAAACAGATCAGAGCTGATTATGCCTCCAGGTTATAGCTTGAGACAAGGCAGTAACTCGTGGGTCTAGAACTCACAGCTACAGAAAGATACTGCTTTGTGCTCTGTGTGCTTTTTTCTCCTTGCAAACCTTTGAACCTCACAGTGTTCATGTGCCTCAGGGCCTAAACCACCACAGGCCTGCATTGTACAGCTTGGCCCAAGGTCTCCAGATTGCCTGGACTGTACCTGGCAGAAGTCCAAAGAGGCTCTGTGTTGTACACACAGCTATGGGTAGTTTCAAACCATCCTTTAAAGCTCCCCTGCTCTTAGGTTCCTCTAGTCTTGGCCAGGTATTGGCATTGGATAAAACTGGCCAAAGAAAAAAATCTCAAAACAGCTGGGGATTCCTGGTGAACAGAGACAATTTGTTCCCCCTTTTATACTCTGTGTGTTGAAAACAGCAAAGGCGTGACCTAGAATACAAAGATCTGTATTGGAAATTGCTCAGCCCAAATAGGAAATTTGGAGCCATGTTCTGATTTGGCTTCCAAGAGGGATTTTAGCATATAGACACCTCTCTTCCTCTCAAAACCATTGTTCGTGGTTTCATCATTTCATGGTTTTCATCATTCATGGACATCGTTTCATGTGTTGCATGTTCCTGACTCTCCATTTGTTTCCATTTTCACGTCAGATGCAGGTTTCTGTCAGCTTTAATTAGCTTTAATTAGTCAGTGGTACGACTATGCAGCAGCTTTCTCTTGCCACAGGAGAGGGGTCATTCCTAACCTTGCTGCTGAGGTCGTTCCTTACCACTGCTGCTGTAAACAGCCCATGAATTACTTTTGCAGGAACAAAGCAAAACATCAGAAACACGAAGGGAGAAATCTGCTGTGTCGTGTGTCCACACTCACGCTGAACTGCTGCGAATGCTCTCAACCCAGAGGCCGTTTGGCCAGCTGGATGAGGCACACTACAGACAGTGGCTAAGAATGTAATTTCTGAGTAGGACTGTTGCACTGGCTGCTGTCACTGTGGTCAAAGTGCCTTCTGGCTGCAGTCACACATGAAAACCTGCTATAGTGGGAGCTGCTTCGCTTGTATGTAGCGCAGCACGAAGCGGTGTTATCATACACATTCCCCTTCCCAGAAAAGCTGTATAAGGGCTGTCAGATCTTTGCTCTAAATATAAAATTCATGCCTTGGAGCTACTTGACTGCTGATCATTATGTAGCCCTGCAAGACTAAATCCTTGGGATTCTGTTGCTTGGCTGTGCTTGCCTCCGCAATCCATGCTTTTAGATAGTCCCTGAGGAGCAGAATCTGCCTGGCCTGAATGGTGATAGATTGTTGAAAGCAAAGTCATCCCCTATCTGTAAGAGAATCGCAAGTTTTCCTTATATTCCTGGATCTCTGAGGCTTCAGTGGATAACAAGATCTTATTTCAATCCCTTGGCAACTATCTAGGCATCTGTCCAATAAAACAGTTATATTACTTCAAATAAAGTGAGGCCAGGACCAAGGATACATTTATGGTTTCTTAATGCCTTGTTTAACTGTTGCTACTTTAATGGTGTTTGGCCTTCAGATTTCGGCCTGATTCAAACCTCTGAGGGCTGAGCTTTCAAGGCAGAGTTGTCCCTACATCTCTTGGGTAGCTGTATCAAGTATATTAGACTGACACAACTGTGACCCTGGAATGTACTTTACGCCTGTGGCTGAAGGCCCTGAGTAGACCCTTCTGAGTGACACTTTTGAGTGTCTTCTGAGCATCTACTGAGCAGACACTTCTGAGGCTTATTCAGAGAAGGCCTAGACAGCACCTGCACACTTAAAAGCTGTTGGGAATCTCTGCATAGTCTGAGGTCTGCCCAGCCCTAGCTAGAGCCTCACAGTTTGTTTTAACTATGATCTTCCTTGCATGGGTCCTGGAACTGTTACACGCTCCTAATGTAGATGTGTCACTCTGTGCTGACAATGGCTTCATTCTTCGGGCCCTGCCTATTACAAGATGTTTGATTTCTTTCTTTTTATTTTAATGATAGGTATAAAACTCACTGTTGTTTAATTTGCAAGTTCTTTTTGAGGTGCATGAAAGGCATGAAGTAAAAGAGATAGAAAGTATACATCTATCATGAAGACTTGAAGTTATTTTCTTACACACTGTACCTATTTTGACTATTCAGATGGTAAACTATCCCTGGTAAACTAGGACCTCTAAATTTACCAGTAATGCATAAATAACATTAAATAATAGTAATGTTACATCCATATATCTATAAATGCATACGGTATATATACAGCACAAATCTGTTTTGTAAATACCAGTTTAGGATTCTGCTTTTTTATTCAGAGCTTTTTATCAAGACAATCTTTTGGTAAAATTTAAAAGCACGTGTAATTTCCAATAAAGGACAAACTCTAGAAAAAGAATAGAGCAGGCATTGGGACAAAAAGGATGAGCAAATAATAAAGTTTATATGTAGAGTATGGATCAGATTTCAAAAGCATATGAAATAAACTTAAGCAAAACAGCATGTATTCCAAGTTGGAATCAGCTATAATGTTATGAGAAATCTGTGTACCTCCTATTGTAAATATTTATACTTTTGAATTTCCTTAGTAAATGCCAGATATTATTCCCCAAAGAACATTATTTACTTGTTTTAGGTTTTAGCTTATCTGCCCTTCAATTCTCTGGTGAGATCAAATTCTCACATTACTGACACATGGGAGTTTGTTTATTGCAGATCAAAGGGGAATACAATTCATACATGCATTACAGCATAATCTCTTAACACCTAGCAGAATATAGTGATTAAAATCTGACTTCATAGAGCATTAAAATTTGAATATGATGCCAGAAAATGTACCATAAATCTCCCTGGAACTGAAATCCACTAGTTATCCTCATATACGTAACTTCTGCACAGCCTTCCCTATGTCAAATCACTGCCAGTTCTGCAACACAATTTCAAAGGGAGAATTCCATGCACTCAGAGATCAGGGGATTATTGGTGCAGGAATTATTCTATTTAAATTTACATATGAATTCTGCTCTGTCTCAGCATACCTGCAATTATTAGGTTTCTGACAATACACAGTCTATTGATCGGTCTTGCTCAAGGTGATGGGACAGATCCTGAGCTCTGACCTACCTATCTAATTCCAAATTATCCTGTATCTGTAGATAATTTCTGTCCCATCTTTCATGCTTTATGTTTTATCTGCTGTCTACTTTCCCCACTCCTCAGTGGGGATACAGTGAGGCTTACATGTCTTTTACTTAACTGCCTTGATGGCTGCCCAATAAAGTCATCATAACAACGTAGTTTGTTATTTTTGCTTTGAGCTTTTAAATGGAACATGCACTATTGACTGCAATGGCACAAGATCCAGCTTTTGTTTCTACAGGAGGTTGCAAGGGAAATGGAAATTCTCAGTGAAGGGTTTATATCTTCACTAGCTCACAGAGTCAGTAATTTAAGGTGAGCTTCCTCTACGCATTTGCGTATCTCACACCCTTTTGGAAAATCTTCTCTTTGATCTAGGAAGGTGTGACTGGGCATTAAAGTATGAAATATGCTGCTACAATTGCACATGCTTTCCAAAATCACTGATAACATCCTGTTCTGTCAAGTTGGTGTGTCTGTTTAACTTATAAGTTCCTTAGGTCAAGGACTGTCTACAGCTCCTTGTTTATATGGTAAATTAATCTTTGTCTGCGTTGATTAGTCCCTAGACATTACAATAATAAACAAAGCAGTTAGGAATCATCAGTCACATCAGATTTGAACTAGAAGCATAAAGGCAAGGCCTAATCATCCCTTGTGCCATTCACTCAGTCTTTTTTCAGCACAAGATGTTTCCACCTCCTTTCCAGCAATCCCCATCTCTTATTCTTTCTTTATGTGGCTAAAAAAACAGGTAAGAGAATAGTCTCAAAAATTCTTAGGAAAAAATTGTCATCTGAGCCCCTCCAGGTCCAGACAACAACAGAAAAACAGAAAAGCAGGGGGAAAAAAAGAAGAAAGAGTGTCTAGTTTGGCAAAAAAGTTTTGATCAAAACAGCTGCAATTTGCAAGGATTAGATCTGGTTCACTGTCCTACAGAGGTAAGAACTGGACAGTGGCTCTTTATGATTTCACAAGCCTCTGTGTAGGCTGCCAAATTAAGTATGTTTTGGATGGAAGTCTGAAGAAAGAGCTGGCATCAAAAAAAGTTTTGGTGTCCACTTCCAGCCCTAATAGTTTTCTTTTAATCTTTAGCCAGGGCATGGGAAATACAATCCTCCTTCATTAAAAGTATTTAAGTGATCATCTGTTGGACTGTATGTGACTTGATATTTGCCCCCTTTATGGGATGAATAAGCTGCATGGAATCTGGTTATAAGCTGAAAAGTCGCCATGGAAATTTTTACAAAGTTTCTCTCCTCTTTACCCCCCCCAAAAGTAACTTTCTTTTCTAGAGCTACTTCTCCTCCTTCTGATGTGATGTGAGGAGTAAACCAAGGAGAGCACATATCTACCTGGAATAATACCTAAAAATATTCAAGGTAGTCCTACTGTATTTTAGTTCCCTAAAGCTCTCTTTCACAGCCATGTGGCCATTTAAGTGATTTTCTGTGTTCTCTTGTATGCTTACAGATAGAAGAAGGAAAAAAGTAATTGTTTACGTTCGGCTGGTGCAATTGAGCTTGAAATAGTAAGTGAAAGCAGATGATGAACAACCAAAGTCTCAATACTGTACACTGGTTTTGCAGGGTTTTTTTCCTAGTTCTTTTGAAATCAACACTCCCACCCCCACACACACGTGGCAGTGTTTGTAGATTTTGAGCCTCGGGATTGTTAGCAGCTGAGTCTTGTCTAACCTTTCCACTCTGGGGCGGGAGCTCCTCAGCTTGTGCAGCTAAACCACTGCTGGGCACTGGTCAGTGTGAAGTGAGGAGGCCACAGGAAAACAAACAAGCCAACAAAAACCAGTGTCCTGTGGAAAGCATTGCCTAGCAAATAGACAATAGACAGTGATTTATTTTTTGCTAAGTGACATCTTAAATACCAAAAGACATTAAAACTTTCAGTAGTATTCTCTGTAAGGATATTATACACTCTTCTGTGACATGGTGCAAATGCTGGGGGCTGAAGGACAGCTTGCCCATCTAAACTCAGTTTGCCAGTTTCAGTTTGATGATACAATTTTCACTTTCTATTCTGTGACTCTCAAATATTCTGTTCTCTCAGCTTTCTGTTCTCTCAGTGTTCAGGCTCAGAGGCGGCTGCGCTTTGAGGTTAAAAGCAATACTTAGTTTTTACACAATATCTGACATAAGTAGAAGACAATGCACTTCACAAAATAGATCTGTATCATTACCCTTTTACTTAAGGGAAAAGTGAGGCTTTTAGAGGTGAAGAAATTGGCTGTTGATTATTAGAGTATTACAGGCTTTTTTTTTATTGTTAAGGAAAGTTAGAGCATGCTAATTATTATTTTATTTTTTATTTACTCTTGCCGTAGATCTGTCCTGATTTTTGAGTAGTCAAAATGTGGTTCTTGGTGACTGTGTGAAAATCACAGAATCCTTCTTTCCCTTTATATTCTTGTCTATGGAAAATATTGATGATACCTTGATTTTAATTTTAAAATACTGATGATAATTGAAAGCAGATTAATAGAATTAAATTTAGACGTAATGGTAAAGTACTGCAAGATCTTTGGCTAGGAAGTATTTACTGACAGGCAAGGCAATATTATTCATATGATACAGTATTCTGGACTGCTCTTAAAATACTGATACTAAACCCAGAGAGCCATGACTGACTACTTACATGAGCCTTATTGCATTAGCAAGGCAAAGGGAACCATGTTTTTTTAAAAATCCCTTTTTTATTGCCTCCCACGCTGCTCTGCTGTGGCAGTGGCAGTTCCTACATTTACAACAGCATCCTGGTTTGGATATTCCCTAAATCAGATTTCACCTTGATAGAAGATTTGTAATGTGCTGAGTTGTTTTCCTGAAATGGAAGTCCTGGAGCTGGAAAGAGGCAGTTGCACTGCACCCAGCCAGCGGTAAATACTTCTAAAAGGCATGTTACTACAGTCATTCATCTATAAATCATCTCTGTATAATCTCTCCTAAGTTTCTTCTGCAGATCTATGCTGGTGCCACCAGCTAGCCCAGATGTCCCTGTTCTTTGCTGGAACCTCACACCCACCTACTTCCCTTTCCTGAAACAGCACGCCAAGCAGCATGATGGATCACACGAGTCCATGCCCAGACATCTGGTTACTTTCTATTTGGAAAAACAGCTTTTCACATTATATAGCCCAGTGTGCACGTCTTCAGACATCCGCAGTGTGTCTGTAATGTGACCATACAGGCATCTCATGTTGGCAGCACCCAACATTTTCATCAGCATTTCAGTATTGAGAGTTCTGAGTGCTTGCAGAGAGGGCTGAGTTGAACTGAGGATATGAAGCGGTCACTCATGAGAAATGTGAAGGGAATTAAGGTGTGTGACTGTGGTGGGATGCAAACTTTTAATAGTATCTGGTCCCTGGTTTTCACTGTGAGAAAGCCATAAGGGCTGTGAAATAAGTGTTCCTGAGGGGTGTGTATATTTCCCTGTGATCAGAAATTCTTGGCCACTTTCATAGGATTGCCTCAAGATAGAAAGGCCCCTCATAGCAGCGGGGTAATACATAGGTCATACCTTTAATAGGCAGGGCCAGCATCAGCTCTTCTTGTTTACATGGCTCTCCCCAGCTTAGCCCTCCATAGAAGCAGAAAGTGACCACTGTGTGCTCTTTCCATTGTGTTTTCCATTAGGTTTTGATCACAATTACCCTTTGGGCTGGTATGCAGTGATCTCTCACCCACTTCCTTTTTCTGTGTCCAAACTGAAAGATGGAGATTAAGCTTGATAACAACCCTCATGTGACGTCAATGGACACCCTAAAGGATCCCACCTTGTCAAGAACTCTGTAACTTTCTGGTTTAGCAGGTGAGGGATGTACAAGGGAGAGGAGTAGGAAATTTGGACAAAGCTGACCTCAGATGTTTATTTTGTCTAGACAATAAGGACCAATTTTCTGCGTAGAATAACCACTGGACCGGATGGTCTGCTCTGTTGTTACTCATACTGAGGTCAGGGACCTGTGGAACTGAGGGCATGAATTTTACTGAAGGCATGGGATGTCTCCTAAGGTTTCTACTGCAAATCTGTGGATTTGGACCTACCAGCAAGAGGACTAACTAGCCCAGACATCCCTGTCCTTTGCTGGCTCTCTGCTGGGACACACACCTACTTCCTGTCTTGAAGCAGTAGCCAAGGAGGTATGAGGACAGTGGGGTCTGCAGGGAGGAACCAGCTGCTCTGTGGACTCCAGGCAGTACACAGATTTTGATACTTAAAATAAAGAGAAGAATGAGCCTTTCCACTGTGAAGCTGGAGTGCTGAAAATGGAAGGGAACTCCTGTTCCTATCTGCAGTCCTTTGAATTCTCATTATTCACTCCCTCATTTGTCTTTTACAATGCCAGCCCTACAGATCCCACTAATTTTTCCCTATTCTTTTCTCTATACCCTCAGAACCTACTTACCACTGAGCATTTGAGAGTTGTGTATACCACAGAGAAATTTCCAGTGATGTTTTAATGAGTTTCTTGGTGTATACCATGTTATTTTTGTTGGTTTTCCTTTTAATTGCCTTATTTCTCAATGTTGTTATCCACAAGAAAATGATTTTTTTTCTTTTTGTGAGAACATTCTGCCACAAATGGAGCTCTAAATGTAGGAAAATGAGTCACTACAATTACAAATCTAATAAGAGAGTATTTGGAAAACTAATGCTTCTCCTGTGGAAGTGTTTTCCATAGGGTGAGGTAAAACTGTCATCTAGTGGTCATGATCTGTTCCTGAATTACTGTTTTCATTTGGATATAGCCAGAATGTTTCCTATTCCCAGGATGAAATATACTGAAATACACCTGAAAATACTAAGCTAGAAAAAAATATGTGTTCGAAAGGCTTTGAGGTAAAGGGAAAAACCCTAGAATCTTTCATAAAGAATAAATTTATAACTTCATGCAGCAAAGCTGTGAACTCCCCTTTTTCTCTCTCTCCCACAATTTACCACAGTGACATATCACTTTCTGCCTTACTGAACAGCTGTGGGAGGCAGAAGATCAAGATAACTGAAGCTAAAAGAGACCATCAAAATAACCTCTCTTAATAGGTGTCCTGCTACAGTCATTTTACAAGTCAGTCTCAACTTCTCTGCGACAAGAACGTTGATGCTATCAGGAGAGAGCTGACTGTGTGCATCTTCTCACTTTGAGCTTATTTGTGTACCAGTGTTTTGCAGCTGCTGATTGGTAAAGGTAATGCTCACACCTACATATTAACAACTGGAGTTCAGTGAATAAATGTGAAGAAAAGCAGCACTGGGACATGGTGTAATAAGATTATGCCCTTACAAAAAAGGAGAACTGGCAGAGCAAAATGCAGTGCTATGAGTTTATTGACTCAGGCTGGAGTATTGCTGCATAGGATTAGCACCTGCGTCTAGTACCTGTGATACTGTGGACAGAAGCAGGTGGGATTCTCAGATTTTTTAATGGAGAAATTCATGTGTCTTGATGAGTGAGGAAGCTTTTATGCAGGCAGTATCTCCTGGAGTGAATTGGCTAGTATAAATCATAATACTTAGCAAACAAGCTTCCTGCTCAGTTTGGTTTCCAGATTCTGTTTATAACTTGTATTTTCACAAGGTGGTGGATCCCTAGTTTTGGATTAGGATCCCTTTATTCAAGGTGCTTTGCAAACTCAGAACTTCAAGATACTATCTGCCTTGTAATGCTTAGCGTTTTAAGCATATATTGAAGGGCATTGCTGACAGAGGCAGATGATGGGGACCACAAGGAAATTACAAGACAGTCTGTACATAATTAGCAATAATTCCAGTATGCCCACATGCTTAAGAATGTAATTTCTATTGAGCAGATGTTATTGAAGAGGTTTAACAAAGATATTAATAAAAATAATGAGGTACCTTTCTGGATGTTTATGCGGTTTCCTGACTGAGGACAGTGCTATCTGAGGTAAATGACAAAAAGCACAAGGTGAATTATTTTTAAACTTAATGCATAGTCAAAAATAGTTGTCATCTTTAGTCCACCAGAGAGAAAAGATTTCTCAATGGTGAATGCGAGGGAGAACAGGTTAGGCTGTGGAAGCCTTTCTTACATATTCATTATGAAATACATTTAGGAGTGAACATTCTTTGCTTAGTATTTGCTGTGAATAGGTTTTGCTCTGACTGCATAGCTTCTGTGCAAATGTATTTTTTTATCTTTCTTTCTAGTTATGACTAAATACACTGTACAATTTTCTTTCCCTACCAATTAAATATGAATCTGTTTTTATTCTGCTTATAAAGATTTTAGATTTTCTTAACATTTAGTTTAATAAATTGGGTTTTTTGAAAAAAATTATCTGGTATTCCCTAGCCAATATACTCATTCTCCAGGTTTGTGTAAGTACACTCATTCTTTAGATTTGTATGAAGAAATCCCTGCTGTATCTAGAGGGAGAATGCTCCTGTGAAAGTCATCCAGCTCTAGCATGAAAACTTAAACTTCTGTAGCCGGTAGGATAAATATAGAAGATCCTGAGGTAATTTTGCTTCATAACTGGAAGTAAGCTGAGCAATACTTCAGCAGTCACACACTGAACCAGAGGGTCATGATGGACAGCAGGGTTAAAAACTAGGCTGCAGGTAGTAAACAAACAAATACGAGTAGGTGATACTGGCAGGAGAATGCA
Source organism: Corvus kubaryi (assembly GCF_017639235.1). Taxonomy (NCBI): domain Eukaryota; kingdom Metazoa; phylum Chordata; class Aves; order Passeriformes; family Corvidae; genus Corvus; species Corvus kubaryi. Next base: position 9,346,954 of record NW_024581112.1, on the reverse strand, counting down.
GTTGTAAATCCTGAAAGCTGTTGGGATGCAGAGACAGGGTTATGTCTGAAACACCACTTTCACTGGACTCTGTTATTAGCAAAGCTGTTTGAAGCAGGTAAGTGATGATATAATGACCTTTCTGCTGATATTTGCAATGTAACCAAATCTTACATGTTACTGTGATGGGTGATGAAGCGCTTTACCCGGTTCTCATGAAACTATTTCCAGTTAGGGAGGCCAAGGAATTGATGCATGTACAGAAGCTATATTTAGTCTCAGGATTTGTGGTGCATCCATTTTTTGGTACTCCACTGCTATCCTAAAGAATAGGTGAGCAGCTACTCTGTGGATGCACAGCAGCAGAGAATCTGCTGACATGCTGTGCGTGTGAGCTGGGTGCTCGGGACTCTACAGTCATAAGGTAAGTGTGATTATTAACCGCCTCCTTAGAGCAGGAATGGCAGTTATAAACTGTCAGGAGACTGAAACATGCCTGTGAAGATAAAATATAGTGGTAAAAGCGTGAGATGCAAATTTACCAAAATCAAATGTTGCAGCACAAGATACAGCATCGGTAAATGTGGTTAAAGCCAAAACCTGTCTGTACGGGATGAGCTGAAAAGCTGCTGACTTTCTTCCTGTGACTTTGCAACACGCTGGGGAGTTTATAGGGCAGGCTGGCCTGACTGCTAAGAAACAGCCAACACAGAAGTTTTGTGTGGAGGATGCCTGCACCACAACAGCAGCACAGTGCAGAGAGGAGCAGCAAGCACCCTGACAGAGAAAGAGGAGTGCACAAAGGGACTCTCTGCTTTAGATTTCTGTGCCGCTAAGGACAAAAAATGCACTTGTATATGTGTGTATACATAAGACTCTTAATACTATTTACCACAGTCACAAACTAAAATCCTGTTTTCTGCCCATAGCAGGTCTGATTGTGGAACAAAGTAAAGTACAAAGAAAATAATCAACCAGTTAGCAACTTAGCAATGTCCAGGTCTGGAACTTATGTGATTTAGTTCAGTGTGATAGGCCTGTGAATGATCATAAAACCCCACAGCTAGAGAGCAGTTTAGTAGGTGATACACGTCTGTAAATGTAATATATTGCTTATAAACTGGCAACAACCTACCTTCAAGAGCTGATGAACCCCATTTATGAACACGGAACAACATAAACCACTTTCTAGTCCACAGAAAAAAAGCCTTAAGAAGGGATGCAACTCTATTTTTGAGTGGGAAAAAATATCACTGGTCAGTATTACACCTTTTTTAAGTGGAGAATTTCAGAGGATTATGCCTGTGTTGACTGTCTCTCTTCCTTGGTCAGTCACTGGAAAGGGAAGTTCCTTTAAAAGTTGTTTGTAGCTGCTTGATATTCAGCTTTGATCCCTTCCACTCTAAAATGCCATGCAGAAATGGAGAAAAGCAATACTTGCATGCAGAGAGCACCTGGACAAGAGTGGCTGTTTCATAGCTGCTAGAGTGAGAGTAAATAACTCTATCGGTCTACATGAGTAATACATTTGGGAACTGCAATCAGTCTAGAAGTCTGTTTTCCAAGCACTGTGTCATAGCCCTTGGGAGCTTTGCTCAAAAGAAAACTCTAGCAATGTGTGTCAAAAGACATTTCTAAATCTAAAGGAAAAATCCAGTTCTGATGCTACAATCAGACCAAGTACCCAGTCAGTCTTTTAAAATACTGAAATAAGAGGTAGTCAACAGCGGTTTATAAATATATTTCTTTACTCTTACTGTAAAGTCATTTCATGCTTTAGGTAGAAAGGCATCAATCCAAAAAGTCTGAGAACTGCTATTATATGGAGGACAATTTATTTTACTTATTCCCAAAGGATATTCTGTGAAGGTGGGAACAAGTCACCTCAAAATGAGACACAATAAGATATATAAGCTAATTTACAGAGTAAAACGTGAACTTGCAAGTACATTGAAAAGAATATGAGTAAAATATCTAGACATACAAATGAAAAAAACTTCATTTGTTGTAGTTATAATAAATATGACTACAATTAGCAAGCATTTGATCATTTTTGTACATTATTGCACATTTATAGAAGATGTATTTGTAATTGTTCTGTTTTGTGAAATATTTTACGTTTGTTTCTGGTAAAAGTAGTCTATGGGTTTTGAGTAACAAAATTATTTTACAGCATCTTAATGCTTATACTCTTAAGAAAGAGAGGAATGCCGTATCTTCATAGAATCTTATGGGAAAATAATCATACCAGTGATCTGAAACACAGAATGAACATATTTAGTGGACATCACAAAATCATAGAGTGGTTTGGGTTGGAGGGGACCTTAAAGATTATCAAGGTCCACCCCCCTGGCACTGGCAGGGACACCTTTCACTAAACCAGGTTGCTCAGAGCTCCATCCAACCTGTTCTTGAACACTGCCAGCAACGGGGCATTCACAGCTTTTCTGGGCAACCTCTTCTAGTGTCTCACCACCTCACAGAAAAGAAACTTCCTCCTAATATCTAATCTAAACCTACTCTCTTTCAGTTTGAATTCATTCCCCCCTGCCCTGTCACTGCACACTCTTGTAAAAGTCCATCTCTGTCTTTCTTGCAGGTTCTCTTCAGGTACTGGAAGGCTGCAATTAGGTCACCCTGCAGCCTTCTCTTTTCCAGGCTGAACAATCCCAGCTCTCTCAGGCCTTCCTCATAGGAGAGGGGCTTCATCCCTCTAATCATCTTGATAGCCTCCTCTGGATCTGCTCCAGCAGATCCATGTCCCTCCTGTGCTGAGGACCCCAGAGCTGGATGCAGCACTGCAGGTGGGGTCTCACCAGAGCAGAGCAGAGGGGCAGAATCCCCTCCCTCCCCTGCTCGCCACACTGCTTTGGATGCAGCCAGGATGTGTTTGGCTTCTTGGACTGCAAGTGCATGTTGCTGGGCTGTGTCCAGCCTCTCATCCACCCCAAGTCCTTCTCAGCAGGGCTGCTCTCAATCTGTTCATCCCCTGGCCTGTGTTGATACTGGGGGTTGTCTCAGCCTGGGTGCAGCCCCTTGCACTTGGTCTTGTTAAACCTCATGAGATTCCCATTGGCCCTCTTCTTAACCTTCTCCAGGTTCTTCTGGATGACGTCCCATAATGGCTTCTCAAAATACTGGATATGAACCTAACAAGTGAATTAGTCATGCTAGTGCAGTCTCTTTCTTAGTGGATGACCTTCTAAATTTCTCCCTTATTTCCATTTTCAAAACCCAAGTCTTCCCTACCATTATCTTCTGCTATTTGAGGTATTCAGTGATGATCAGTACTCAGGTCACATGTTACTAACATATGAATTAGAAAAAAGTGGCTGTTGGTGGAAGAGTGTTTCATTTTAGTTCAGACATAACACTCCTCTGGTCTCCCAAATGTGTGCATCATAGTGTCAAGTGCATCAAAGTAACTACAAGTGACTGACAAAACTAGGATCTCCACGGCAAGAACAGCAAAGGGAAGACTGGTCACAACTTCTTTTCCAGGAAAAACTGTGGTGTGTGGTCTGTCACGTCTTCCCAAGGAATAACACATTTTCCCAAGGAAGAAAGCAAAATGGGGAAAAAAAGAACTATGGACTCATCAGCAGGCAGAGGTGTTTGAACAGACCTAGTGGTCTATGCTGCTCCAAAATCTGAAGAAATCCTCTGAGAAGTTTCTTTCTATAAGCAGTCTTCTATAAAGTACCTCTTTCCTTTTCCGGTGTTGTTGAATCATTCATGTTTCTGTACACAGGTCTTGTGGAAGATTCTGCCCCACTGTCAGATCAGACACTGAGTTGTAAATTACATTCTCCTTCTGCACATAAGTAGTATAAGGTTCCACTTCCATCGTGTCATCCTAGCAAAACAAAACCAAGAAGTGTGAATACAAGGAGGAGTTTAGTTTGGCAAGACTCTGCAAATCTTTCATCTGGACTGAAGAAAATAACTGGGAAATAGTGCTCTCATATTTATTCCTCTTCGGCTAAGGGAAAAAACCCCTTCTATTGCTTTTTCTACCAAGGAAAACGGATTGCTGTTCCTGTCAAAGATTTGGAGTGTAAAGCTAAGGTATTGTTTTACTTGCCTCCTTTTTTTCCCCTTTTACTCTACTTATTTTGGCCTGAAAAAAAAAATTGTATTAGGTTCTAATTCTCTAGAAAGAGCAAATAATATGTTGGAGTGTTGACCTTGATTCATTCCTCCATCAGCCTACAATTTAATAAAAGTCACATGACATGACAGCAAGAACACTGGTACTTAAATCATTATTTTACATTAATGCAGCTGCATCTGTCAGCAACAACGGGGAGGTAGGAACAGCAGAACACTAATAACTAGATTTGACTAAGTCTCTTCAGAAACTGAAGCATCTTTTAAACTTGATGACAGATTTGGAGGCTAGTGTATACTGTGGGTGCACAGATACAATATAATTGTAACACATCTTGTCTGCATAGAGATGCTCTTATTTGGGTTTGGCAGCAGAGAACAGAGACAGAGCTGACAGGTGAATTGATCAGCTACACAGAAAGCTTCTAACAACATAGGGAATCCAATAATATCTCCCAGTTTGCAGCTCAGCACTCCTTCCCTTGCCTTGAGTATGATTGTTTCTTTGATTGTAGATTCACCATGCAAGAAAAAGACTGGCCTTCAAAACTCACATTACCATTCTGGACACCAAAAGAGATATTCTTTTTCTATTGGTGTCTGTTAATCTTGTTGCTTAATCTTCTTGTTCACTAATAGTTTTCTTAATATTCCCCAACCCAAGATATTGAGTCCCTTCCTGATTATTATTTGGAGAGCAGTTGTGGTCAGAGTATCTGATATGATGAGGGAAATGTGCTAGGACTCACTTCTTGTTAAGATTAAAGGATGGCAGTAGCTGAGTGTTTGCTGTTGGAACACCCCTCTAGTGTTTGCTCCAAGTGAAGATAAGCTTTGTTTTGTCCTATAAAGAGCTAAGAGTAAATATATAAGACACAGTAGTACTTGCTGAAAGCAGAGAGTAAAAATCTAATGTTTTCCTGTCACTGGTCATGTTTCCATGGCTACCAGAAGATCCCTGATTTGGTGATGGTCTAATTTGGAGCATTGTCCTTACCTGTTGGGAATGTGCAGGAGCAATTTCAGGAGGCTTGGTTTTGTGGCATGGTCTGTGAAAAAGAAAACAAGTATTAAAACATGTTTGGCTGGATCACAGCTTGGTTTCTTTGATCAAAAGCTTATGACATATTTATTTTTCTTCTCTTCAAGAGTAAAGCTTTCTCATGTTTCTCTCTCCTTGAATTTGATCCTGAAATTATGGCACCTTAATTTTCTTAAGAAATCTTTTCTCATGTTTGTGGGAGCTTGTACATAAAATGGAAGCAAAAGATTAAAATCAAAGCTCTCTATAAGGATATACATTTTGTGGTTAGTGGAATTGTATAGAACTAATTCTTCACCTCAGAGGGAAAAGGCCTGAGAGAAAAACAGTTTCTGAACAGGCAAATGAGGAACATAGCTGAGGTCTTCAGTACAGGTGCCAATTCAGCTTTCCACTGCACAAATGATTTCTGTAGATTTTCCTTTGAACTACTTTTTTTTCTTCATAGGAAATCCTAAAGAGGCTAGACTCCAGCTACACCCAGGGAACTTTTTCATAAATACAGGTACAATCTGCTGTCCCTTCTGATCATATGGCAGGCTGGCATTGATCAGCCCTCTGGCATTTAGCACAACTTACTAGGCAGCAGAACAAGCGCCCTGATCTAACCAAGAGAGACACTGACAGACTATCACAGTATCTGAAGAACAGTTTTACTCTCACAAATTCCTATCAGAATGAAGAGCTCCCCTTTAGCAGGCAATGCAATGAGGGCCCTCAGCCAACTTCTTCCCATTTATATTTTACTCAGGTGCATTATTCCATGAAGATGTGCGCAATGCACAGTGTCTGCAGTACAGAAATATTTGATGTAGTTAATTCAGTTATTCACAGCAGCACAGACTGACAGAATCATATTATTTCAAGACACAAACAGTACTTTAATATTTCTTCCAGTGCTAGAAAATATTTCCTTAGCACCTTATCACACATACATACCTATCACTGCAGAGCTTGAAATAGTGAATGACACCCAACAAGATTATAATGAGCAGAACACAAGGAATGGCGTAGACATACCGGATAAAGCTGTCTCCCTCTAAACACAAAGAGACAGTCTCAGTTATATCTTCTTACTTCTCAGTTTCTCTCTTATTTCAGTAGAAGATTAAAGTTGTTTTAGCATATACACATATTTTCAGCATGCTTGTAAATGAAATATAGAATGAAATAGAATGTCCTTCACCAGAAGGGAAAGTCAGTAATGAAACCTGGCTGAGAAACACAAATAGAGTCTGTGTCGGAGACTAAAGCAGATTCCACAAATCCCACAGTGGACACTCAGAATATTTTTTCACAATGCCACATCTGAGCTCCTCTCAAGGACTCAGCTTTTCTCAGTACTCATGTGTAGTTCTCAAAAGCAACAAGAAAACCAAATACCAGAACCCAAGGGTCATACAGTGTCAGACATTCACAACTTGGAATGAAGTAATTCATTTTTTTCTGCTAGCCACACAAGAGTTGACTCTCTTTCTCTCTCTTACCATTGATGCCATGATGATTTTTGCCTTTTCTTTTATACTCCTGTTATACCTTTTTACAACTTCTGTATTCTTAGTGCTTTTTGCCTACATTCTTGGATTTGTTTGTTCAGCTAAGAGACAAAATATTTTAGAAGCTTCGCAGTTAGGGATCAGTGTGCCCCAGACCCCAAGGTCCTCTCCAGAACATATTCTGTAAACTAAGATAGAACCATCCAGGGGAAGGTTCCTTGGGGAGGGGGGCTCATCTGAGCCTCTCATTGGGGAATTTTTGATAGATATGCTAATTAGTAAGACCTATAATGTTACACCAGATCTTTTGGGGGTGGGCATTGCGGTGTGCATTAAAGGACATTCGACCTAGACATAGCGCACCTAAAGATCCTTAAAACAAATACCAAGGTAAAATCCCTTTTTCCGTTCTAACCATGTTTGACTCTTGATTTTAAGACCAAGAAAACGCATCGCCATAACATTTATGTTTGCATAAAAAAAAAAAAATTGCTGATATTCTCATTCCAAGTTATTATTTTATCCCAAAGATCATGACTGATTTGTCTTCGCTTCCAACAGCATTTCCACTACCAAAAGAACGCTACAACATTTGTATATATATCCCTCTCAGGGAAGAAACCATTGGGAAATAGTGTCCAGAACACAAACAAGCTGGTGATGTTTCTGGGCAAAGGCAGCTGGGGATGATACCCTTGTCTTTGCAGGACTTCAGTGAATTTTTTAGAGATTTTCCCTCCTAGAAGGAACATGAGCTGACCATGCTGAACAGGGGTTTGAACACCAAACATACAAAGGGAAACTCACCTAAGGGATAACACGCTATGGACTCACTCCAGTTCCCAGCTGGGTGGGACATCATGCAGGTGGTCACATTGGTCACACTGGTGTTACTTGCTGTGAACCTGCTGAGAACAGTCACTGTCCCGTTGTCGTGGCCTTTTTCCTCTGCAGTGGAGCTGCTCTCTGGGACCCACGAGAGCTGAGCCGGCGGCTTCCCTGCCGCTGCCTTGCACACGGGGCTCCCCTGCTCATCACAGTACAGGCTCGGCCTGGGGGGGGCTGCAAAGCACCAGCAAGGGGAGATGCATGGAGTTAGTTTGGCACAGCAGGGCTGGGCTGTTCTTGTTCCCTACCCAAAATGAACCCAGTGCAAAGAGGAGGATAAGGCTGGAGGTCCCATCCCATCCCATCCCATCCCATCGCAGAGATGTGGCCCCAAAGCACAAGAGACAGACAGTGTCTCTTTTTCCCTTTTGCACAATTCTCTCCCACTCAGGTGAGCCTCACCTCAGCCATTCATATCCTCTGTGAGTACATGGGAAATTGCTTCACACCTGTCATTTCTAACCAGTGGGAAAGGAAACAGCAGAAAGAGTTTTGGAAAATAAAGAGAAGGGATATGGCAGCTACTATCAATGAAATCCATGAGTTTATCCCAGCAAGAATTACAGAATGGCTTAGGTTAAGGGAATTTTAAGGGACCTCAAAGATCATCTAGTTCCAGCCTCACTGCCATGGGCAGGGACACCTTCCACCACCCCTGGTTGCTCAGAGACCCATCCAGCCTGGCCTTTAACACTTCAAAGGATGGGGCATCCACAGCTTCTCTGGGCAACCTGTTCCAGTGCCTCACCAGCCTCCCAGTACAGAATTTCTTTCAAATAGCTGATCTAAATCTTCTCTCCTTCACTTCAAAAAAAGAAAAAAGTTCCACTTCTTGCTGCACACTTCCCCTGCTGCATGGGCAGAGGAGCTCTGTATGTCCAGGCCTGGCCATGGTCCTTTGGATAACTGTAAAAGGAGCAAGGAGTGCCTTACCCAGCACAGTCAGGTGGTACGTCGTGGGGAAATTCCCCTCTGTTGATACCATTTCGCAGCTGTAATTTCCCTCCTGGGCTATTCCCACTTGCCGTATCTCAAGGGCAGGAGCCAGACGTGGTCTGAATATCAAGTTTATGTTGTCACAGCAGTTTGTTCTGTTTGTCATGTTCTTATCAGCCCTGTATACCAAGGAGCAGGAGCCTCCAGCCTTGGGGCTTGTTGTCCATGTCAGCATAGTGATATTTCCTTTGAGAGGGCAGGTGAGTACTGAGCTGTCACCTACAGTCACTGACACTCTGCTGTTCCCTGAGGAGAAAAAAAAAAGAACATGTGAGACGGTGCCCAGGGATGTCTTAGCCTTGGAGTTGTGGTCTGCACTTCACAAGGAGACGTCTGCCCTGGTACACACTAGCATGAGGCCATGGCTGTGCTCATCTGCACATTGTCTGTCATCTCTTATTGTAACTGTGGGTTGTGGAACCAGTGGCCTGTCACAGCCAACCCTCGCAATACTGTCAACAAATTTCCCACTGGGGATCATCTTAGCGGACAAGACTGGATACTGGAGAAGGACCCTACTGCTGCCCATTGTCTTAAGCAGTTCAGCGTCCAAACAGTGTGCTTCTATCAGCAAATCCTCCAGTGGGTTGCTCACAGGGCTGAAAATATAGAAATATGACTATTACATCTGGCCACATGATAGTGGCTTTTCTCTGGAACTGTTGCTACCAACAAAGTAAACAGTTTTACTTCTGCATTCCTACGAATCCAGCACTGTGGGCAAAGGCCATCTACACCTCTCAGGCATTACACAGGCGCACATAGCAGTGATGGAGCTTTGTGTAGGAGGAAAGTCATGCCTAAGCTTTCTAAATATTTTTCATATATTTGTAGCTTTGTAGATTTCTAATACATGGCTGTAGCTCAAAGTACTTTTCCTACCCCTTTCCCCCTACATTTTAGAACAATAAGGTAACACTAGCACGTATTACACTACATTCCTGAAATATTATTTAGTCTTGCCTCTTTAGCCAAGGACATCATTTTTTTTTTACCATGTATCCTAGACATAATAAATATGGGTCTAGAAACTTGGGGGGTGGTGCTCCATATGGAGCAGAACCAAAAGGGGGATTACTTAACTAACTGCTCTTCTAATTGGACACTATTGTTAAATATGCTAATTTGTTGAACTTATAAAATTGTAGAACTCCTGTATTACATAGGCATTTTGCCATATTTACACCTGGATGCCTCCAATTAAAGACCTGCTTTTATATTACTTACTATATTAATACTGTCTTGAAAGTGTATTGTTTTGTTTCTAGATTTTGAAGGCATCAAAAGAATTTTGCCTTATGTCTCAGGGTTGTCTTATATGTGCATTAGTGTTGCCTACACGTCCATAGGCAGCCTCTTTTGTGAGGCACTGGTGAGACTCAGAGAAGAGTCTGAGGCACAGGTTGTGAAGAGTAGGAGAGGGAATGGAACTTTTGTGTCCCTTGGCTCCTGCTGAAATAAAAAGCAAGGAATCCCTAGAATTCACAATGTACGTGAATGAAAATTCACAATTAATGAGTTAACAGGAATAATACCCATAGCTGTAGTCCAAACAAACCTCTATTTACCACTTCACTCAGTTCCTCTTTTAGTAGGTGGCCATTAAACTTTGGGGCCATAAACCACTCATCTCTCAGTTCCCTGTGTCACTGGTGGAACATGAGTTGCTCTTTCCTTGGGCTGAGCAATGGTTTTAGTGGCATTCTGAAAGCTGTGTGTGAGGAGAAAATCAGAGTACTACTTTCAAAACATGCATTAATCTGGACAGACAGCTAAAGTTAACCAATCTGATTGGTACTGACAAATGAGTTTTTCACAAATGATTCCAAAAATGTTAACCCCCTCCCCAAATCTTCCAAGCAGATACACTAAAGCAGCAATTGAAAGTTCATCTGGAATATGCAAAGAATTAGAAGATTTAATTTTTGCATGATTAGTCAAACTCTTGTCAGTCTTCCTTCATGGTAGCAGACCTGAGTCCTGATTTTGTTGGGTTTTGCTACCCCCTACCCAGGTCTGGAATTATATTACCTGCGCTGTTCAGCACAATGTGAGGCCCAGTTCCTGAACATTCACAATGCTATAAGCAGTGGTCTTAATGAGCATCAACTTTAAATCATTGGTCAAATCATTACTATTAGCCTCTTTGAGAAAACTATAGTTGGTTTTACCTCGATAATATTATCTGAAACCTCATCATCTTCTTGAATCTAGGTGAATGAACCATTGCAGCTCAAGCACTTTTGCTTGTTTGACTGTTTTCTTGGGAAATGATTGCTGTCTTGCAAAATGAACACAGTTCACTGCCTTTTAACTTCTTATATATTCCTTTAAAGGTTTTTGCCTTTTCATTTTGAGCATTAGGTATCCTTGGGGTGAAGACACTTCAGCTGTTAAGAGTGTTCTGTGATGCATTATTACACTGGAGGTGTTTTTAAATGACAAGTATTTTTCTCCCTAATCGCATTCCAAGAAAATGTGAGGCACCTGTTTTAAACTCTGATGATTTTACCAGGAGTGGAAATAAAAGAAGCCTTTTGTCTCGTGATAGTTTCTGGATGAGTTCAATGAATGTCTCTGAAAATTGGAGAACAAAGTGTTTCCTCTCCTAGTTTTACATTGCTGAGGGCCTCAGAGCTCCGAGTCATGCAGAGTATGGCTGACCTCATCTGAAAATGACTAAGCAAACCCAAGCACTCAAACAAGCCCATGTATTGGAGCTGGGATTTTTTGGATGATGTTTGAAAACGTTGAGCATGAATGACAGTGCTGTACATATTTAACTGTGTACACTTTCATTTACATATTAAAGCAGCATCATTTTACTTGTCTTTCAACTCTTCATCTCCTAAGGAGCTCATTGCAATGTAAAAGTTCCCCAACATAATGGGTTTTCACGCTTCAAGGCTGTAAAGAAAGAGGCAGTGAAAGTGGGGCTTTCTGCCATGCCCTTCATATTCTCCTCTGAATGAATCAGGTACCATTCACTTCAAATAAGAAACCACATCAGTCAGCTTATAATCTGCTGAATCAAGTTTAAGTACAAGTTTAGGTTTACAGAAAATTTGTAGAAGGCTTGTGAAATCCCCTGTATCTTGTTATTAATTCAGAAGGCTCTTAGTAAGGCAAGAGCTTTTCCCCAGATGGCCGATTATTAGTAAAAAATCTTCTTGCTTATCCTCTCCACACTGCTTTCTAGTTTTGCAAAGGTGCCTTATTAATATAAAAGGTTAAACTGTTTTTACTTTACTGCCTCTTTCATTGCTAGAGTGCAGGTAAGCAGCATTAGTGTAAATATTAATTGTGAATTTTCTTCCTCGATCTGCTTTTTTTCTGTACATGCTGCTAGAAACATGATCATTTGATTTCTTTTACAGAAGAATGTGTCTGCCAAAAATCCTCAAAGGTTTGGTTAATTTGTGCTTCCGAAGTAACTCTGAAGTGACTTACAAGCAAAATAGGACTGGACCTGGGTAATACTTGATGAGGAGCTTCCAAACCATGAAGAATAATGTAATCCATTTTTGTAGCAGTTTCTGATGAACTTTCCATTTCAAGCTAAAATATAATCTCAGGAAATGTCAAAACTTGCTAGTTTTTACCACAGAGTGAACTTTATTTAGAAGCCATCCAAAATGGATATTCCCAGAAGTTAATATGCAAATAGCTATGGGATCCACAAGCTCAAAGGCTGTTCTTTAAATGGAAATTATCCTCAGCCTTATCCTGTCCTTCCTGGTCAGCCTTAGCATTTCCTCCAGTTTGGCGATGTTGCTAGGACCTCATGTTAGACTGAAGTTGGGCATACTCTGCTTTCTCTAATTTCTCTGAGCCTACCAAAAGCCATCTAAGTATCTAAAAGTATATTTTATTAGAACATAAATCAATATGCTAGAAAGGGACAGTTCTGCGGGGAATGCAGAATTGCTGGCTATACTCATGAAAATAAAAGACAAGAAAATAAATTTCCTCTGCTTCCTCTACCCCTAAAGAACAGGTTCTTTCCCTCAATCCTCTTTTCTACTCCACAAGCTTTTGTTGACTTGTCAGGCTGCATATTTCTTACATGATGACATCTGAGCTCCTTTTCCCTCACTTCCATGACTTCTTGTGGATCTGCTCCAATCAAGCCCTTTGCCTGGGTCTCCTGATCTGCTTTTTAGTCCTTCTTATGCTGCCTGCCCCAGCCTGTGCTCTTGGATGTGGACTGAGCAGCTCTGAGGGAAGACACAATCTCCCCTTCCCTCTGGGAATTTCACTAAACCTAGAGGGTGCATGTTTAATCTGCACGAGAACTAAACAAACGAAAGTATTTCTTGTGGTTTAATCCCAGCTGGCAATAAAGTCCCACACAGCTGCTGGCTCACTCTCGCTCACTCCCCCCACAGTGGGATGGGGAGAGAATCAGAAAGGTGAGAAAACTCTCATGTTAATAGGTAAAGAAAAGCCATGTACACAAGCAAAGCAAAACAAGGAATTCCCAAGGGCAGGCAGGTGTTCAGCCATCTCCAGGAAAGCAGGACTACATCATGCATAATGGTGACTTGGGAAGACAAACATCATAGCTCCAAGCATCCCTTCTTTGTTCTTCCCCTGGTTTTATGTGCTGAGCATGATGCCACGTGGTCTGGAATACCCCTATGGCCAGTTGGGGTCAGCTGTCCTGGCTGTGTTCCCTCCCAGCCTCTTTTGGACCCCCAGCTGACTCACTGGTGGTGTGAGAATCAGAAAAGGCCTTGGCTCTGTGTAAGCACTGCTCAAAACATCCTTGTAATGTCAACACAGTTTCCAGCACAAATCCAGCTCCATAGTAACTACTGTGAAGAAAATTAACTCTATCCCTGCCAGAAACCAGCACAGCATTCCATTCTGTTAAACAGGAAAGGTTCAGTGCTGCAAGTGTTCTAATTCAGACCTGTCATCACAACACTGTTTTCTGGAATGGTCTTTCATGCTGCAAAGTGGCTAAAGTCATTTGCTGATGTTTCCTCTGTGATAAGCAATTGGTTTATGACCATTGCATTAGGGAAGATCAGCATTTCTCTACTCAAACAAAGGCTCAGAAACAAACCAGCAATGTTGCATGGCTACATCTCTCAAGGTGAAATCTCATTTTACAGCTGAGCTGAACTGACAGCTTGCTGTGGCTGAAAAAGGGGATAAGAGGTGCAGCAAAGGCCTCATCATCTGTGGGCCTGCAGAGAACAAGTGATGTGAAGAGGTGTGAGCTATCACACTCTTCAGTGTGATAGCTCACACTGCATCTCGGTGCAGTGCTAACTGTAGGATGGTAATTAAATGTCAGTACTGTTAAATATTTCATTGCACACAAGAGAGATAAAATGAAAGGTCATATATCCACATATTTATTGTAAATAACATCTCATTTTCAGTCATGTTCTTCACAATGAGTTGACTCTGGAAAACAGCAATCATTTTTTCTGTTAGCCAGAAAGAGCAGAGCTCAGGAAACCAGGATTACGTGCTGCCTGTCACACCAATGTGGAAAAAAGGTGAGTCAGGTTCTGGGAGTTCTGTACAGCACCAGGCTGAACCGTTTTATTTTGGTTGTGAATACAAATCCATTGTGAACAGGTTTCACCTTGGAGACTCATCTGACAGTAGCAGGCCTTTAGACTGAGGTCCTCCAATTTGACTCCAGCCTTTGAAATCTAATTATGCCTCATTGTCTCTCCTTGACTGTTGAAGAAGACTTCAAGCCATGTCTAAGAAGGTTCTCAAGCTCTATTGCAGTGCATTGAGTGCACATTCCAGCACAATGACAGATTCCACTTTTATGTTTGAAAATGGACATATCCTCTCTCAGGAAAAAACAAACTCGGTTGAGGAGTTCACATTTGTGTTTCAAAAATGTGCTGGTTATTGTTGTCATGGTAAGATTACTGTAATTGACTTTGCTCCTTTTTCTTCAGTGTGGTTTATGTAGAGTGTTCGACAGCTCTCATGAATAACTAGTTGCACCAGCTTCTTTGCAGTATCACTTATTTAGTCATTTCTCCTGTTTCTCAGAGACTTTCCCACACTAAAAGAAGAAAGATTTTAAAAACAGGAAAATTTGATGGTGAAGCCACTAAACTATTGAGGGGAATCACTGCAAAATCGGACACAGCTACGCAGGTTGAAAGTGCTTCTGGTTGCTTTCAAACACGAAAGATTTCCAGCCTCTGTTATTCTTTATAGCAGGTTTTAAACCACAGTAGAACTTTTTATTGCCTCAATTTCCATGACAGCCTCTTCCAAAATTTAACTGTTAAAGAGTTTTTGCACTATAAAGAGACTGCTTTACTTTCTCCAACATATTTCTCAGACATCCTACTGATTCTTTATTTCTTAGAGCAACAATTTACCACATCATTTTGATGGATCTTCCCCCTACACCCCCTGCAGATATTAAACTTAGAGATATAATGAACTGAAACAATGATCATACCACAGCAAATGCCTAACTGTATCTTGGAATGAATGTAATATATGAGTCACAGCAAGTCATAATCAAAAAGGCAGCACCGGACGCTTGGAAGAGTTCAGATACAACAGTATCTGTGTTCTGCATCTGCGTTCCCCCTCTACTGCCACAGAGTTCCTGTGACACTCCGCAAGGCTTGTCTAGAATGAAATGAAAGATAAATAGAAGTGCTTTGCACTAGGGTAGGAATTGCTAACATACTGACAGACTCGTATATTGTGGCTTTGTGACTGTGAGAACATAGTCACAACAGCACAGGATGGAGGGTAGGCTAAAAAACACCCCTGTGTTTCAGGTGAGTAGTAATTAGTTAGACTACTTTAATTTTCATTATAGAAATACATCAAATAGCTGACCTAAGCTCATATGACTCTGTTTCTTGAAACTGAGAGCACAGCTTTTTCAGCACACATATATCTTTTAAAGGACACATTAAAAGACTTACACCTTTATTGCTAGTTTCACACTCATACTGTCTTATCCATACTTATCATTATTCCTTGAAAAGATATCTTATTCTCATTTAATTCTAGTTAGGCTTTTTCCTTATCTTCAGAAATTCCTTTCTTCCTCATACTCAAGTTGTTATTTTGCTCTTCTTTTGACACATTTCTTTTCTGTCACCACTACCATGCCAGTTGCAGTACTTTTCTTGCCACCAATACTGTGTCACTCTTTCTTGCTGTTTCATGCAAGCTGAAATAGCAACCTTACACACTTTGTCATTGGTTTTACAATATGAAGTGCTCATAGCATGGCTGGATTTTTTTAGATTGCAAACTTCAACGTGACTTTATATGTTGCAGAGGGCTGAGGACACTGATAGCACTCAATAGTGATCCCAAGGTTTCAGTCTTCCCATTCAAGGTGGAATATACCTTTGCAGTTGCCAGTTCCTAGTGTGTAACTTTTCTATGATCTTTCGATCGTCTTGAGCTTTCTCCAGTATCTTTTCAAGCAGTCTTTCAACACAACTGATTTTGAAGGCAATGAAAAGATGTTAATGTGTTTGATACAGTGTCCTCTTGAAAAAAATTAGGCTGAAAGAATAAAGGGACAACTACATGATGGATAAAGAACTGGGGTAAGGAGAGAAAGAAAAGGCAGTTAAATGGAGGTGCCAGGTTGAAGGTAGCTTGCTGATAATGTTTCTCAGCAGATGATTTTTGCTGTAATTCCGTTTAACTTTTTTACTAATGGCATTGGCTGTATCAGGAGTGTGTGAGGGAATTTGTTGAAAGCAGGAAGAATACAGTGTCATTAGTGTAAAGAATTGATATGTCACACTAAAAGAACCAATTGACCTTGATGAGTAGAATGATAGATGTGTGCTGAAATTCAGCAGCTAAAAATGTCATAATGATAAAACCAGGTAGTACAACAAATTTTGACTGGAAAGTAGAATAGAGAACCATGCCTCAATCAGTATTAAAACCAGCTTTTCAATAAAATAGGTGCTTGTTTTGATGCTCAAATTGTCTATTTATTTTCATCACTGCAATTCGATCCAGTGATTCAGTGATTTATCCTCACATAAATAAGTTATGTCTCGATATAAACATGACTGTGTAGAAAAAAAAAGGATGTGTACACTTGTTAAATGAAGAAATTAGTTGGTGTTTAAACGATGTGTCAGTCATGCAGTTTAGAGAACAAACACTGTTGGCCAAATCCTCAGCTGATAATAAATCATCACTGAACTTAACAAGCTGTTACATAGTACACCAGTCTGGCTGTAAACTTTGAACTTTGCTCCTTTTGTATGCAAAGTAAGTACATCTTTGTCCTTGCAGAATATGAGCTGGAATGGATGAGGGGAAAAGGGATTTGCACTGGATGTCAAAGTGCCTTGGGTAGAATTGCTTTAAGAGTAGCACTGTGACACCACGTGTAACAAAGTGCTTCCAGTTCTCACTACAGAAACAGATGCAGATTGTTTTATATTTTGTTCTGTGTGCTGAACTTGGCCTTTTACTCTCGGCCACATGAGAAGAAAAATAAACCAAGTACTCTTCACTTACGCTTAAGCGGCATTTTCCTACTATTCTAAACAAAAATAGATCATTGACTGCAAACTGTAGGTTGTGTGCCTTCTTTTTTCACTCTTTGCTGACAGCAGATAAGGGACTGCTGTGAAAACATACTTATGACCTCACTTTTATACGATTAAAATCTCAGTCATACCCTGTTTAGTGCTTATCTTTAGGATGGTAGTTTTCATCCCAGCATTTTCTTATTCAACACCAAGATAAGGCAGCATAAGAAAATCCCCTACACATTTTTTTCTTATGAATGATTGTACCTCTAACTACAAAATATATCAGCTGTGAGTTTTAAGTAGCATGTGTCTCTAGAAGTGCATTCGCAGTTAACGAAAATCTGCTTCCTTTGTAGGTCATGAAGTATGTGGTCAACTTGCAAGACTGAAATTCCTTCCTTCTGTGGTTTTGAAAGCAGACAAGTTCAGACAGGAATGCACTCAGTGTGTTTGGACCACAGCAAAGTAAAATGTTGGTATCATAAGGACACGCTTGGAAGGTTGTACTATGGCAATTTAGATGCGTTCTAAGAAAATTTTTGCTCAAAATAGTACAGAATTATTTTCTAAGAATTTGGATGAGAAAAACAGGCTGCTTGGATTAAGATGTTTTTAGGGTAAAAGAAGTCAGAACGATTCCAGCACATAGTCCCAAAGGAGCAGCAAAGAAATAGTAAAATGGAGACAAGTATAAGTTTAGCATAATAGTTTTTTTAGGCTATGATTTTTTATATCTGGAGCAAGACTCCACCATAAACTAGAATAGAAGGCAACAGAGACAGGTGCAGTGAAACATACTAGGACAGAGAGAGTCAAAAGGCAATGAAACACTAGTACACTAGTGAAAAAGAATTTGCCAGTTTTATTAAGGAAAGAAACTAAATGAAAGCAGTAGCATTCAAGAAAGTTATGTAGGAGAACTTGAACTATAGCTAGGTTGCTCTGTAAATCAACTTTACTTTTATTCACCTCATACTCTACAATTCCAGCACAATGTCACAGACTTCAGTTTTGCACTATTGATAAAACTGAACAACCATAGAAAATCACATCTCATTACTGATAATAGATTTCTTGCAACTTCCTGTGAAGCAGTTGGACATACCCATTGTCACAGGATGCAACTACAGAGGCAGGACTTACCCAGTCAAATGCTGCAAATGTTATTTCAATAAAAAGAGATTTATTGCATGGACTTCTCATGGAAGATCTTATCTGTCCTTACCACTTCCCTTTGGAGTATGTACACAACCACTTGAGGTGTCGTGTGCTTAGTTAAACTAGAGAAATCTTCAAAGCATTACCAAAAATATTTTAATGCTGAGTCTTTTTCACTGCTGCTCCTGAGGATCATCACGAAAGGAGTTTTAGTAGAGATCATGCCCCAGCAGCTTCAGTAGCTTATTATCCAACTCTACCTGAGGGCAGCTCTAGGTATGACAATTATGAAGCAGCCTCAAGCCTTTTTTCTAAGCTGTCCCATCTGCTGTGGTAAAAACTAACCCAGTCACACAAAAACAACACACTAAGGAAATGTTAAGGAAAATGTTAATGGCGATAAAGTCTGGTTACACACAACAGTTTTTTCACTACTTTATGTTTTTCAGAGTAGCTTGCTCTAGTCTTCAGAAGGGGGGACATAGATCCTTCTGACCTTCATGCAACACTGTGTATGACATACATGACTAAAATTATGTGGACAAAGTTCACACATTGGATCAGCTTGACACATTTAGCCTGTGATCTCTGAAGAAAAAAAACCCCTTGCCACTAGATCTTGCTCAGAGGAGCCACCCTAACACAGAAGGAAACAAGTTTAGGATCAGTGCTAGCTAAAAACTTCCCATCAAACATGGGCTGCTTTTTATTGGGAGCAGATTGGAGGAAGAGATTTCAGGTGTGAAATAAGATTTTAATGGAACATCTTTTTCTACATTCTTTGAATGGCAATATATTTCATTAACCAAGACACCAAGAAATTAAAATCCAAGTACCTTAGGGTGAAAACCCCCCAGTTTTTGGCATTGGACTTTTTAAAATATTTCCAGCAAAGTGAATTTTTTAAAATAATTTTTGCCAGTAGGGTTCCCCTGTCTCTCCATTTTCTTCAACATTCTGTGGTGTATCTGCACTCCTTTACTTTTTGAGCAACTGTATTCAAAAATGTAGATGGTCTCTGATGCTACCGAAATTGATCTGTATGAACTTGAGCAGGTTCCTCAGTATTCTTTTGACATAGTTCTTTACCTACAGAATAGGGACAGATTTTTTTATCACCAGTATGCCTGTTGTGAGGTTAGTGATTCAAAGTTTAATAATGTTCATGAAGTATTTAAATTTTTTCCAGTGGGTAGCACTGAGGTAACCATTTGGGATCCTTTATTATCACTCAAACACATTATAGGTGGATGTTCCATCACTGCCAACAATGACTGCATCTGTTTTGCTTTAAAATATGACAAAGGAGATATTTTTATTTTCTGACCAAGTGGAATGAAGTAAACTCTTGTCCATTTAGTTTAGTTCTATCTGTCCATAATAGGAATGGACACATGCATGTTACACATTATTCAGAGATGTCTGAAGTTTAATTTTGATCTCATGGACCTATCTGCCTTCTTCCTCCTGTACAGAAACAGTTTAAGTTTCTGGAACTGCTCCTCAAATCCCTAGTTCCATTATCAAGTCCCTGGATTGCTGCATGGTGTCTGGAAGAACACAAGCTCTAAAAATGCAAATGAGCAGTATGTGGGAAACATTAACTGCTGTAGCTAAACTGCATTAAGACTAAGTCAACTACACTAAAGGACAGAAGATCTGGACTGCCACTGCCCTTGGCACAAAAGCCTTTCCCATCTTGATACTGGTCGTGCCCCTTAGAACAAAATTGCAGAAACTGCTCTCCTCTGTCAGGGCATCAGAGACCTTCCACTTCTCCTCTAAAAGATGCAAGAGATCCCTGCCCTATTTCAGAGTGCCTGCAGCCTCTCTTCAGCAGAAACTACATGTCCAAAAGCTTCAACTTCACAAACACTTTCCCAGGCATATTTTTATTTATTTTTTGACATTTTTAGTATGTCAAAAGGATCAGTTTCTCAGATGACGTGGATTTGGAGGTCTCGGTAAAAGGCCATTTGTGACAAATTGTACATTCCCAGCTAAGGGTCTCTAAATAGTTGCTTACATGGAAGTCACAGGGAAAATTCCTGGCAGCCTTGTGACCACTAAGAAAAGAGGAGCAGGAGTGGATATTGGGAAAGCATGCCTTAATTGTGCTTCATAAATTTTAGCACTTAATAAAATCCACTGAATGATTTTCTAGAAAGAAAGGAGCTATGCACATTTCCCGTTCTTACATCCCAATGGCCAGTTGGTCCGAGTTAGACTCACCTGATAATCTCATGACCTTGGTGATGGTGAGCAGCACAAAAACATACACAGTCTTCCCAGCCATCTTCATGTTGGTTCCTGCTTTCATGGCTCAGGCAGCTCACTCCATCCATCCCTCCACCAGCTTAACTGTGGTCATGGGGAGCATTTCTTGCCTGCCAGTATATCCTCAGCAGCCAGTGTCAGTGCTTCCTCTCCCCCTTGCTCATGCCTCTCCTTTAGCTGTGCATGCTCCTGATCAACTGGTTCCTCAAAGCTGGAGAGCTTCCTCCTTCTGACTTTTGAGAGCACTTTTCAGAGCTTCCTGTGCTGAGAGCCCAGGCAAACGCTGAGGAAGCAGGGCTGAACAATTCTGCCTTCTGTTCATTGGCTCTCCTCAGGAGGCTGATGAGTGAAGATAAACCCTGCAGCAGAGTTCAGAAAGAGTAAAAGCAGAGGAGAGTATTCAATGTTGAGTTTAATATCAAAAAGGAAATGTTAGTCTTGGGAAACTAAAGAGAAACTTATTCTTCATGTTTCTCATTATTTTTCCTTCTGCTACTTTCTTTATCACACCTTTGGCACCACCTCCAAGAAAATTCTTCTTCATGTCTTCCTCAAAAAAAAAAAAAAAAAACCAGTCTTACATCTTCTCTGTAAGTGACATTTTCAATTATTTCTCTCTTAAGTACCTACTTAGCACATGGACTTCTAGACTTCTCATATATATACACAGCCTTGTGTGAACTTCTAAGTTCAGGCCTTGTGAACTCTTAAATAAGTTGTAGGTGTATCCTTACTCCATCCCCACCCCTGCCAACTAAAATATTACAAATCCAAACCTCGTTTCTTCCTGAATCTGAAAAAAAATTGTGAATATGGGACAGTTTCCAGAAAAAATGCAGAATGTCTCATTCTGGAGGACTGAAACAAGGAAATAGTAAATGTTTCTGAAATGAAACACTGATACTTCACATTTAAATTATGCTTTTGTTTAGAAACTGATCTAATTTGAAGGGGTCAGAAATCTGTACAAAAGGCAAAAAATTGAGCAATTTTTTTTCTTTTTTGGCACAATTGAAATTACATTTTTCTCTGGATGACTAAAACAAAAAAAAAAATCCATTATTATGTGCCCTTAATCTAGTGCAGGCTTCCCATGGGGTCACAGCCTCCTCTCAGGCATCCACCTGCTCCAGTGTGGGGCTGCTCCATGGGCTGCAGGTGGATCTCTGCTCCAGTGTGAACTCCCACGGGCTGCAGGGGCACAGCTGCCTCACCATGGTCTGCACCACGGGCTGCAGAGAAATCGCTGCTCCAGCACCTTAAGCACCTCGTCCCCCTCCTTCTCTGACCTTGGTGTTTGCAAGGCTGTTTCTTTTACATATTCTCACTCCTTTTGCCAGGTGAAGTTGCTTGGGCATTTTCCCACCCTGCTTAAATGTGTTATCCCAGAGGATGGGCTTTCCAATGAGCAGCAGTGGGGAAGTTTGTGTGCTGAAATTTCCCCAAGCGACACCATGAATTTTACAGGTACTAGAAGCTGTAAAGAAATGAAGCACTCTTTGTGCACAGAGACTTGTTTTCAGAGTTTAATAAGGTTCTTTCCTTTTACAAACTTTTTCACCAAGTGCCTTGACTTTTGTACCAGCAAAGATGGAGGTACTTCACAGAGTAGAGAGAGGAGCCAGCCCATGGGTGTGGTGAGAGTAAAGAAACGGGATGCATAAAGCAGCATAAATGTCGGTACCACGGGGAAGATGCTGAGCAGTGTGGGAACACAAATAGAACAGACAGGAGCTTTGTGTAGATGAGAAGGATTTGGGTAAAGCACGTGTGTGTATTATGCTAATTCTGTACAGGGTGAATTAAGAGCTGCAGAGTCTTGTGGATCATTCTGCTACTGGCAACATAGTAATTCTCCTGAAAATTTCCACAGGAAAATACTGTCTTTGAATAAGAAACTGAGATTTCCTTTGAGGAAAAACAACCTGAAAAATATAAAGTTAAATCAGTATTTTGAAGGGAAATTATGATTTTCATTTAGCTTTGTCTTAAACTGCTTTTCTCTTTTCCTTGTTTATGAATAAAAAAATGGAAACAACAGTTATTGTGGATAAGGACAGGTAATCCAGTCTTGCAATCAGAATGTAGAAGAGATTTGCACTTGTTCAGAGGGAAAGCATGAAGCTGTTTCATAATGAAAAGTTTATTTTACATACTTTTCACCAGAAATAACACAGAAATTGAATGTCGCCCACATCTTTCACTGAAAAATATGTTTGGGGGTTGTTTTTTTCAGAGTACCCTTGTGTGGGTTGTTTTAAAATAATACTGTATCAGTTTCTCCACTTCCTCACTGATACCATAATTTTAGAGTCAGGGTTCCCTCTCCTTTCCTAAGCCACAGCATTTCCCCAGTGCAGTTCTGTGGGTCAGTGGTAGAGAAAAGGCCTCAGCTATTGAAAGCTACAAGTCAGAATAATTAGCAGTGAGGACAGAAACGTAAGAGGAAAAGACAGAGAACAGATCAAAGTTGGCAGGAAATGAACTGCTCAGGCACTAGGACTGCACGCCATGTTTGAACTGTACTGATGACTGCAGTCTGATGTTCTGGTAATTTTGTTTGATCAGACTGGTGTTCCACAATGGTCTGCATTGATGTTCACTGGAACACACGAGTGTGAATTAAAGTCTTATGTAAATAAGTAAAAGAAAGACTGATAATGATCATATAAAGAAAATAATGCAAGACACAAATGCAGCTGGATCATCTGGGTCCCAGGATCATCTTGTTGACTACAGCTTTTTGTGGGATGGTGATCTGTATATTTTCATCCACTTGATTTTTTCAACTCAATATAGGATTTTGACGCTCCACTGTTCTGAGGTTTTCGATGTGCTATTCACAGTAACACTGGATTATTTACTGAGTATTTACCATTGACCTTGGAATTAGTAATGCATGTGAATAGATATCATAGCTGTGTTTTAGACAAGGGCATGGAGAGGAAGAAGATATGCTTATGTAAGTAAAGATAAGAAACAAGGCTGGAGAAAGAAATGGGCAAAAAGTAAGCAGTGTCATGACTCAAATGTAAAAGAAGTAGTGCTCAAATCTGATGCAAAGACAAGAGGATATTAAGATATAGAAAATGTGCAGACTTGTTGCGTACTGGATACAAGATTGCTGCATAAACATAAAAAACCTAAAAGATGTAATGGAATAGAGGAGATTATGGAAGAGAGCAAACTGTCTTCTAAATAAGAGAAGTCCAACCTTAAGTTGTCATCATGGAAGATCTTTACTATAGAAATTAATTCAGAACCAGAAATTAGACAGCTAGATACTTTGCGTAGGGAAGAATTACTTAAGATGTTGTCATGGTTTAGCATAGTTTGGGTTTTTAGTTAAAGAAGGCTCCATCAGCCACAGAAGTGATTCTTTGCAAAGAGGTGCTTACAGCTTCCTCTAGATGCAATAGAACCAATCAACTGGCTAGTTTGAATAATGACAACTTTTTAAAGCCACTTAAGAAGCTTGACACACCTCTGTGATCCACATTTAAGAACGGACAAACCCCAGGAAAGCCTCTCTTGCTTCCAGCTTTCGGACAGGTAACTGGGGGCTGCGGCGTGGCCAGTGGGGCCAGGCTGGGCCCTGCTCGGCACAGCCTGGCCGGGTCGGCCACAGCGTGGCTTGGCTGAGATCTCTCAGCCGCTTCTGCTCGCTGGACACCCGGCACAGCCCCCTCAGTGTGGGCCAAGCCAGCCAGGAGACAGCCATCGTGGAGCTGAGTGGCCTTGTTCCACCTGCAGCCCTGCTCCGTGCAGGCAGCCCTGCAGCGCGGCTCGGCTAGGCAGGCCTCCCCATCATCAAGTGCAGCCAAAAATTCATCTGAGTCCACTGCCCGGCAAAGATCATGTGACCAACAGCGAGAGGTGAATTCCAGCTGCAAGGCCCGGGTGAGATGAACCCTTTTAGCGTTTTAAGTTCCCTCCAGAACAGATGAAGCCTCCAGATAGCAATCCTCTCCCGAGTCAAAAGGAACAGAAGGGTGAAGGCACGTGAAGAGAACACCATAAAGACACCAAAGTCAGTGAAGAACGAAGAGCTGAAACCCTGAGAGAGGAGAAAGAGATGCTTCAAACCTAGAAGCTGAAATTCCTTTGTAAGGCTATGGTGATGGACTATGATACATCAGAGTACCCATTGTAATTTCATGAAGCATGGGGGAGGTGGAGCGTTCAAATTGCAACAGTGAGCAAAAGTACCTGTGCTGAAATAAGCAAATGTTGAAGTAGCTGTGATTTGATGGTAAGCTTGGGCAGAGAGAGATGAAAGTGATGAAGACCCTTGCTCCCAGGGAAGAAGACCTCTGTTCCTAGAGATGAAGATGCTCCCAGAGATAGGTGAAGAGAACCTTTGCTTCTGAACAGCTCATCCTTAAAATGGTACCCCAGTAGCTCAAGATTGGACCCTCGAAAGCAGTTGTGGGAAAGCTGTAAGTCGAGGGAAGGGACTCTCACATGCAAGCAGAGAACCATCCCGGGCGGCTGTCTCACTGTGATACTGAAGCCATGAGAGAACTGTTTCTTGTGGAGATGTGTCCTCTCCATAGCATGAGCAAGAGAGACTCCTCTCCCTAAGTGAACTGAAAAAGATTATTATAGAGGTGGTAAACTGACTGAAAATCTCAAGGGTTGTCTTTTTACGTTGTCAGTGGGACAAGAGAGAAAGGTGGGGGGAGGAAAGTGTTCTGAAGGTTTAGTCTGACTTTTTTCCTTTCTTTTAGGTCTATTAAGAAACTTCTTTATTCTTTTAAATTTTGTGCCTGCTTTGCTTTCTCCTAATTCTTATCTCACAGAAGGAAAATAAGTAAGTAATGGATATTTTGAACCAAACCACTGCACTTAATTGGTGTTTCCACCCGGTTTACGAACTGAACCCGCTACAGATGTCATTAAAATACTTTGGAAGCAACTTTCTGGTTGAGGGCAGCAGAACTTGGGAAGTGAGATATGAGAAGTGCATAGCAAATCATGACAAAAAACAGAAGTTTACCACAAGAAGGGATGAGTAATCACAGCAATCTTTTCTCCAAGTTATGCATTGAGAGCTGGGATCCCATGACATAGAATTCAGAGGATGCTAGAATGGTTTGGGTTGGAAGGGACCTTAAAGATCATCTATTTCCAGCCCTCCTGCCACAGGTAGGGACATCTTTCCCTTGATCAAGTTGCTCAAAGCCCCATCCAACCTGGCCTTGGTATCCTTCAATGGATGGGGCATCCACAACTTCTCTGGGCAACCTGTTCCAGTGTCTCACTACCCACACAGAACAGAATCTCTTCCTTATATCTAACTTAAACCTACTCTCTTTCAGTTTAAAGCCATTCCCCCTTGTCCCCCTACATGTCCTTGTAAGGTCCCTCTCCAGCTCTCTATCAGGTTGCCATCAGGAAGGCTGCTCTAAGGTCTCCCTGGAGCCTTCTCTGCTCCAGACTGAACAACCCAAACTCTCTCAGCCTGCTGTCATAGTACAGGTGTTCCAGCCCTCTGGTCATCTTGGTGGCCCTCCTCTGGGTTCTCTCCAGCAGGTTCATGTCCTTCTTATGTTGTGGGCTCCAGATGTGGATGCAGGACTCCAGGTGGGGTCTCACCAGAGCAGAGCAGAGCAGAGGGTGAGAATCACCTTGCTTGCCCTGCTGGCCACACTGCTGTGGTTGCAGCCCAGAAAACCAAGCACATCCTGGCTGTGTGCAAAAGGATGTGTTTGACTTTCTGGGCTGCAGGAGCATGTTGCTTCTCATCCACCAACACCCTCAAGTCTTTCTCCTCAGGCCTGCTATTGATTTATTCTCCACCCAACCTGTGTTTGTGCTTGGGATTGCCCTGGCCCAGGCGCAGGATCTTGTGCTTGGCCTTGTTGAACTTCATGAGGTGTGCACTGGCCCAGCTCTCAGGCCTGTTCAGGTCCCTCCAGGTGTCATCCCTTCCCTCCAGTGTGTTGACTGCACCTCACAGCTTGGTGTTGTGGGCGAACTCACTGAGGGTGTGCTCAGTCCCACTGTCCATGTAGCCAACAAAGGTGTTCAACTGTCCCAGTCCCAGCCCCTGAGGAACGGCACTCATTGCTGCTCTCCACTGGAACACTGAGCCAGTGACTGCATTGCTTGAGTGTGACCATCCAGCCAAATCCTTATCCACTGTGGTGTGGTCTGGGCCTCTCCAGTCTAGAGACAAGGATGTTGTGTGGGACAGTGTCGTGTGCTTTGTTTGTATGAGTCCAGGTAGATGGCATCAGTTACTCTTCCCTCATCCACTGATGCCCTCACCCATCACGGAAGGCCCTCAAATCTGTGAGGGAAGCCATGTTGGCTGTCGCAAATCACCTCCTTACTTTCTGTGTGCCTTGGCATAATTTCCAGAAGGATGTGCTCTATGATCTTGCCAGGCACAGAGGTGAGACTGACCAGCCTGTAGTTTCCCTGGGTCTTCATTACTTTCCTTTTTAAGAGGTGTGGTGGGGCGGTGGGGGAAGGGATGGGGGGAGGGGTATGTTTCCCTTTTCCCAGTCAGCGTGAACTTTACCAGACTGCCACATCTGATCCTGAGAAAGGCCAGAGTGGGACAGAGGATGACCTAGATGAAGAAATAATGCATGTAGAGGAATGAAAGTTGTCAGGATTTGCTGGCTGCATTAATTAGAAACATAGTGTGCATTTAATGTAAAGGAAGAAAAGTGGAGAGATTGGGATAGCTGAAGCTGAAGCCTGAGACATAGTTGAGGATGAAGACATTGCAAACAAGTTCAATTAAAGATGCTTTGAGTAAGTGCCTGTTTCCACACAGCAGCAGAGAAACTCAAGCATTGTTTGTTTAAGGTGCTACGAAGAATGCTCGTAGCCTTGCTGGAGACTGAACTTTCCCTGTCTTCCGAGTTCTAAGAGCACAGATCTAGGCTCTGCCTGTGGTTTTCAGTGTGGGTTATTGCAGAGCCATTTTATGTTAATTATCATAAATGTCATCAGATATTATTTGGCAGTCTCTGTGATCTGCTCTGTTTGAAGTGGTTTTACTGAGCTTGAAGTCCTTGCTGACAGCAGATTCCATGCTAATAACTAATTCAACAAGAAGTGCAGGAACTGTAAAGCTGGTTTTTAACTTTTATTCAAGTGTAGACAGAAATTAAATTTGTTCCAGGAACTTAGTTTCCAATGATGACACGAATATCAGAGTGCTGGAACCCAATCTGGTACAAAGTTAAGCTGGCCCAGTTTTGTTCACTTCTCATGAAGCTACCATGACTTTCTCCATGTGAGAATTCTCACCGCTGTCTCTTCCTATGTCAGCTGAGAATCCTAAAGATACAGATAGCTCAGTTGTCTGCAAATAAATTAGTAAACCTCTGAAGTTGGGAATGGTTCTGGGAAAGGATCATGGGTCTCTGTGTACTGAGAGATCTGTTTCAGTCACAGAGGAAGTGCTCACCCTAACAATGAAATACAGTGGTTTTGTCTGGCAATTTTGCACGAAGGTAAAATTAAGGCTGGATTACAGTATGCAATGGCCTTGTTCAATGTATAGGGCTTTAAAACCAATTTAATTCTTTCAGACGTTGTAGCGTGTGTCACACTTGTCAGTGAATTTCCTGCCTTTTGATGACCTGTCTTAGAATCTAGAACTTGTTACAATGGTGGAAAAAGAATTTCAGAAGTTTTATTTGCATATTCTGTAACAAATACTTTAATTTTGCATATCGAAGTATGAGAAAGAGAAAACGAAAGTATTCATAGCGTCATTTTTTGTGTAGGCAGATGCAAAACTTCTCTATCTACTTAGCTGATGCACTTTGATGTTCCTCCAGCTACTCCATTTCTTGACTCTAATAGAGTTCATTCACTCTATCTGGAACATGATTGACAGGTATGCCTTAGATTTGATTGTCTGAATGTATTGTGATTGCAGACTCTGTAATTTGAGCTTTTGTGTTCACCATGCCATGAAGGCCAGTGTGCAGTGGTCATTTCCTAGCCCATGGATCCCACCATATGGCAAGTTCCCTAGCAGAATGGCATAATGTAGCAGACTGGCTATGGAGATATAATGTATAATCTTTGTGGCAGCAGAGTGGCACAATATGCTTATAAAAGCTTCTTCCTTGTTGTTCTGTGGTTGGGTGTTGCTTATTCCTAGAAACACCCACGCACCTGAAAGTCCTGATGAGAATAAACTTCCTTTTGCACAACTCCTACTGGAGGGTAGGTAAGGCTGAGGTGAAGCCCACATTCCCAGAGTCCTTCTCCCTTCAGGGAAGCTTACATTAAATAGCAAGACTGAAACCTGTGGACCTGACTTTGAATTCAGAGCTGTTGTGAACCCTTTATACACATATGCAGGTAAATAAAATATTACTCATGTTTCAAAGTACTCCTGGGATTGAGTGTAGGTGATAAAAGTACTAAAGACCTCCCTGCAGCCTAATCTGAAATTCTGCTTCCCATCAGTCCTGGGAATCCTGCCTTAACAGCTTCTGCTGACCACGTCCATGCTGTGCAGATGCTGACAGTGCAGAGCTCCCTGGGCTGGCTTTGAGCTGGCTTCAGAGAGAGAAGCTGTGCACTGAAGCCAGCACAGCACTGCACATGGCCAAGGCACTGCAATTTGTGTGTGCAACTCAGTGCTACCTGGTGGGCGTGAAGGAGTCCACCCAATGCAATGCAATGGCCTGTCAGATCACTTCTGGGTCACTGACACACAGCAAAGGCACACAGCTTCTGCTGGGATGAAATGTTGTGGCTCTCTTGAAATCAGCATTAAGATCCTTAAAATGCATGATGTTCACCTGCACAGGATCCTGAGCAGGTCACAGTGCCTAGGAACTTCCTTTTGTGATTCATTGTGGTTGTGTTCTAGCTTACCTCTCAGCAAGGCTCCCTTTGAGCACAGCTCCATATTGTGCAAGGAAGACTGGGCTTACTTGCAAAAGTGCTCTGAGAGCAGATGACTGAAAAGTGAGGAGGAAGTGGCTCAGAGGACCGGATGAACTGACACGTTTCATGAGAGGAATGATGAAGCCTAACTCCCCTCTCTTCTGGAGGTCCAAAGTACTTCAGTCTGCCCTTCTTTTCTTTGGTCAGGAGGTTTCAAAGAAATGAGGAATTGTTAAGGTTCTGCTTGAAAAACAGGAAGATGTTTCACTTCTCTGATTCCTTAGATACTTAGATACTTGACTTGAGGAATGAACAGGATATCTTCACTTGACAGCAAAGACTGAGGCTATTTTTTTTCTAGTAGAGATGCTCCCTAGCAATCTCCCAGGATAGGCAAGCTAATGATATGAAGGAGGAAATTTTGCACTTGCAAACCCTTTGTAGCACTCCAATGATGTGGCCTGGAAGTCTGCTAGCTCAGCTAGTCTGGGACTAACCTTGGCGCTGCTCTGCATGTTGTGCTGTGTCTATGATCCCCAGTGTGGTTGCACAGAATACTAAGGCTGTATGTGATCTATCCTCCATTATTTCAAGTACCTGGACTAAGAAAACATGAGAAATCTGTGGGGAAATTTTCTCTGACATAAGTCAATGGAAGTTAGTGGAAAGAAACTGGTGTATGGAGACTTTTGCAGGGTGTAGAGGCTTCATTTCATTTTCTGCAACAGATGCTACATGTGTAGGCAGAAGCAGGAGACTTCTGCCTGATTTTGCGGGTTTGGACAGTTATTTGTATCTTATTTTGCAGTAAGGGTGAGAGCAGATGATTCTAATAGAATGGACATCTCTATTTCTATTTCTACTGAAGAAATTCAAGTCCAGCATCAGATCATTCAAAGGTGCAAGACACTTTCTAATCTTCAGGAGTTAGGTATTGGTTTAAATGACAGTATATAAAGCTTAGTATCTGTTTCAGTACTGTGCCTGCATTGCTCTAATTTCTCATGTTTACTACAATTGCTGTCCACTATTCATATCACTGCAAAAGAATTAATGATTTATGTTTTACGCAGGCTTGCTTGCTTTCTTACTTCAACAATATCTAGTGATAAGGATGTACACAGCCCATTTATGTGCTAATGTAAAATTACTTCCTGTCCCTGCCTTCAATTGGTATAAGGTGAGTTGAGACTAGTCCATCACAGCTGTGTTAGGCATAAAGTAGTTAAGTTAAATTTTGTTTAATTAAGATGTGTAAATCCAAAAGAATCTCTAGTTTAACTCCAGAAAGGTCAGTTTATTCATCAAGCCTTGATTTTTCCTGATAGTCTCAATTATTTTAATGTACAGGATGGAATTACCTGATTTCATGGTGCTGTTCTTGACACTTTCTAAGGAAGGTCGACTTGATATGGGGGGTTCAGGACAGTCCAGAGGTAAAGATCTCTCTTGCAGTTTTGCTATTGACTCATTCTGTCACCTTTTCTTTTTATAAGTGAAATTGTAAACACTGCTTCTGTCTCAGAGAAGCTCCACTCCCAAGGCTACAAGTATTCCATACATACAATGCCTGTACTATGATGGGGATGCATATATTGGAAATTGAGAACCCATGGGTTTCTCCTGTATAAGCAGACTTGCTAACCTAACAGTTCATTTTTTCTGATACTAATGTAAAGCTAGGAATCAGCCCTGCTTGCTACAGAACAAAGAAGGCCTGTCTGACACAGGGAAACACCAGACTGGTGGTGCACGGCATCTATATGATCTGGAAAACAGAGCCTTGACATCCCTGAAAATTGAAAAATAATTTCTCAGCTTGCTGTCCACTATTCATATCACTGCAAAAGAAAAGCATTTGCTTGGGTGATTTTGCTCTGTAACAACAATGGCCAAAACATGAGATCTCAGAACCATACGACTTTATCTGGCACGGAACTCCGAACATCACTTAATTTGGGAACTTGGCAATACTGACAACGTTTCAGGTGAAATGTCACTACAACGCTGGTAGTGACAATAAATTTGGGGTTTTATGTTTTAATCAGGTCAAAATTTTTAAACTAGATATTGGTGAATACAAGTGATTGACATTTGCAACACCCTAGTGCTTGGCAAGATTGCCTGAACAGTAAGCAGGAAAAGCCAGTGAGTCATTGTAATCTGGGGACATGCTTCCTCATGCTGCTTTGTTCCCTCTTTAGAAACTACTGTAGCTACTCTTTGGGTAAAAATGCTGAAAGTAGAATGAAACAGCACTAAAATCCAGGAAATGCTGCAACTTGAATTTTGATGAGACAAAAGTGCGGTACTGAGCACAGCATTTTAAGCTTCCCACTTTGGGCTGACTTTCTGAACCCTGTGCCCTTTGATTATAATGGCAACTTACAACTTGAGCCCTGCAAAAAGGAACTGTTTGCCCTGATAAGCTATAAATACCAACAGTAGCTTACTAACGAGTTTGGCATGGTTTTCAGTGAGTATGCAGCAGGAGTACAGCAGCTTTGTTTTCGCCCCAGATCACCTTTTCAATATATTATTGTGATCCAAATAATGTCTGAACAGAGAATTAAATCCCCTGTGATTAAATATTCTGCTTGCTCTCAGGGTAGGTTGGGATACACACATTTATTTCATTACCTAGACCAGCTCAAGCTTCCCAACTTTTCCCTGCCAAGACTTAGTTCAGTAATACCATCTAGAAGACAGAATGACTGTATATGAAATGGCATGTATAGTTAATGCCTTGAAGTCACTGAGGGGTTTTGGCACCTATTAATGTTTGATTTCTGTGAGAATCAAAGATCTAAACTTAAGTCCAGAAGGATCAGAACAAACAGAACAAAAGTCACTGGAGAGCACTTGCAACATGGAGTTCAGCCCCGGCTTTGTACCCTACTGATACAGCAAATCTTTTCACAGGTACTGTCTTGATGAGTAAAAAGAATAATCTGAGAACTCAAATCATGCAACTGTCTTAAAAATACCTGGCCCAGGCAGCTGAAATAAGCAATATTTGTTGCATTGGACTTTTAACTTGATGAAGTTGATCACCTGTACAATCTGTGAGAAGGAATCTGCTAAGTTATCAGCCGCCTTTTCTCCTTGGTTGTTATCTCTGCTGAGAAACGTATTATGAGCTTCTGTGTCACCAGAAATACTGAAAGACCAGAAATTACTTTAGAAGCAACATCTCATCTATGTTGCAGAATTCTCCCATTTTATCTATTTACATTCCACCCTACTTTTCAGCTACTGTAGCAGTAGGATCTGAGAGATGGGTCATTTGCTTCTTCTAGAGGAGAAAACTGACCCTTTTCCTCTGTTCTGTCCCCTGGGTTTTGCTATCTGATAATCCTTATTTGCCTCATTGTTCAGTGCATAAGACCAGGCAGTTGGGATAACACACGTTTGACTCGTGGGTGATCTTAGTAGATTAAAAAACCCACTCTAGTTGCCCTTTCATCACCACCTTGTGGTCACATCAGATGATGCTGCCCTGTTTCAAAAACACATTTTAGGATGGAATTAAATACTTTATTCAGAGCCTAAGACTTTTTTTGTTCAAAGGAGTAGAATTTGGCAAAGGCGGTGTGGTGTTAATATATTTTTGAAGGTCTACTTTTTGTGAAACTTTAGGTGAAAGAATGTACCACTGTGTGATTTTTACCTAATGTAATTGCTTGAATAGGTATGGTGTAATACTTGGTCCTCATTATATGCAGGTTTATTTTAAAATATTTAAATTGAAAAGTTTTATTAGATTTTTTTTTTTTAATCCATGCTGACATTCACCTCCATTTAGACTCCTGTGAAAATTCATCTTTTTTAAGTAAGGTAAGTTCATTCTTCTGTACATTTGAGAACTAGAAAAAAGACAAAATGTAATTTAATGCAGGTTTTTTCACATTAAGTGTAAAGACTTAAGAATTTAAGCATTGTAAGAATTCATGCTTCAACCCCATGGCATAAAACCTGAAACAAGCAGAACTGAACCAGGGGAAAATTGCCTCTGATGTACTTGATAACTGTAATTTAAATCACTGATTTCAAATAAAACACTGAATTTGTAGTTGCTTCTCAATGCAGTGTACATGAATGGGCCAGAACACAGGCCCAGTTTTTATTGTGACAAGGTACATATAGGAAGGAGTTTCGTAATTTGATAATTTTCCTGGTGCAACGGGCTACCTGGCTTCAAAAACAGACTCACTGGTTTAGAGGGTTGTTTGTGCTTGCCATGGCTCCTAACATGTTGTTTAGATGACATTATCAGCAACATATGAAATGAATAAACTCTATTTGATTCAATGTAAGAGAAACTCCTGATTTAGAGCTATTAAGCAAATTACTTAATAGGGAAATGTTCATCTGCATGAGTTGAAATACTAGATGTAGTAAAAATAAGCAAGGGCCAACAAGCTTGATGATAGAAAGACAGATAGCAGTAAGCAAAGATTAGGCAGGCCCTATTATTTTTGTATTGTTACACCAGGTGCATTGTGAGCATTTGCACTCTCATCTGGAGGATTTGACACTGGACAGTTCCCCATCTCTGAGATTATCCCAGCCAGATCTTTTGTACTGTTGGTCAGGCTGGAACTTGTAGATTTTTAAATCCTTTTGCAAAGAAATAAGTAGGGCTCTCTCCAGGCTGATTATATCCAAAGAATAATGCAGCTGAAGCAAAAAACAATTTTGATTGTGAATAAAAGTCTGGATGCTGACAAAGCCTATATAAAACCCTAGCATTATGTTCATTTTAAGTGCAGCCCTCTGGACCAAGGATGTCCAGCTCAGTGGTAGCTATGAGTGACACACAGCCCACTTTATGATCCCACAAATACCGTTTTGTACTTAAAAAAAACCCCTCCAATTTGTTATTAACTCCCTTTTATAGCAGATATTCCTGTAGTTGAAATTCTGACCTTCTACTCTGCTGTAAACAGGAGCTGACTCTGGCTCCAGTAGTGTTACTATGTTTGCAATCTCATTACTGAGGGAAATCCAGATGAAGGCAGATATATGGATGTCTGCAAACCTTGATAGATATCTCATAGCCTTATGGCTGTTTTGCCAAGCCTTTTTAATGGTAGCTAAAATCTGATAATTCAATAAAGGATGGTGGTTGCATTCTTATGTCATTAGTTCTTTAGCAATTGTTTTTAATTCTAAAGAAAAGAAAGTATCTAAATCACTGATAAGATTAGGACAGAAGTTTCCATTGGGTCTTAGAATTACGTGTCTGATTGAGATGTCAAGATTCCCATGCAGTGGTGCTGTGAGCAGAACTCCTCAGTGGGTGGTGACACCATTTGTTTTTAAATATCATATTCAGAAAATCTTGTCATATTTTCAGCACTGAACCAAAAAGACATTACAAAGGGATGCAGTCCTTAGAACTACTTTTTAAGCACTTGCAGAAAAGCTGTGCGTGTACTCGGTGATATTTACATGTCATTTAGTTTTCAGAAGTTTAATATTTAGTTCATAAGATATGTTGCAAGTTTTGTAAGTTTGATACCGAGTTCTCACAGGTTTTTACTCCTCCCTAAGGTGTGGTGTCCTAATGCCAGATGAAGACAGTTAAATTCCAGTGGACTTAGGTCTCTGGTCGGCTCTTTCTGTCATCTTTTCCAATTACCCTGGAGCATGTTTATCTTTGAAAGAGCAGTTCCAAAGAACAGTCTGACTTGCGCTCTGCACTTGTGCTCCTCTCACGCAAGGCACAAGCAGCTTTTGCACTTAATATTCAGGCCTGATCTTGTCTCTGTCTCACATGGGTCTTCCATACAGTCTGGCCTGTGCCAGATTCCTGTTGTGCAGTACATCCCCAGCAACCAGAGTCATGGTTCTCTCTTCACTTCTGTGCCATGACGCCCCAGTATTCTGGTGGATTTGGTCCTTGAAGCTGGGGAGCTTCCACCCCCTGTCATTTTGCAGAGCTGGGCTTCCTGTACCTTCTTTGCCTTGCCTCTGTTATGGGGCTGATTTGTGACTGATAAACCCCACAGCAGAGCTCAAACGGGGTAGCAGTTTCTTCTTGTCTGTGTTTCATATCAGAGAGTTTTCGTATTCTGAGCTAGTGGAAAAAACTTATTCTTTCTTTAGCACTGAAAATGTGAAAATTACACAGCGTCTCCCCAATCCTTCTACAAAACAGTACCAATATATGGTTTGTTAGGTTTGTGGTGTTGATGTTTTTGCAGCGAAGTGGTGCTCAGGCATCAGCAAGAGTGGAGTTCTGAGCCCATGTCCTGAAAACGGAAGGCCTCCCAGGTAGGTACTTCAAGAGAACACAAGGAATGGAGCAGAGATCATAGACACCTGGCACATTCTTGTCAAGCTTGGGAAGTGGTACCAATCCTGTTCCATATGCCTGTTCTAGTGCATACTGTCTACCTCTGGAAAATTTAGCATAATCAAAAGGGAAACCACATAGCCTGGGGGAGCTCGGAGCACTTGTCAGACCTATTTGTCCGTTGGATACTCGCCTAAGTGAGAAGCTGTCCTGGAAAGAACCCTGCTTTATTTTAAGTTGCTCCTGCCTCTTCTGGCAATTCTTGGCAGGCCTGAACAGGATATCCCAGGTTTCTGTCCTTTGCCCCCCATCTCCAAAATACTTTAAAAAATCACCTGACTTACCTCAGTGGTGGAGAGTTACTTGCTTAGATACATGATCAGCGCTCTGATTTATAATAACCAAGCACCTTTTTGCTGCAGCAAGTCCACTTTCACTCTGTGAACTTGATCTTCATGTTAATTTGAAATATATATTCAGGGCAGTGTAGCTTTCTGCTGCAGGATTCTTTGTGGCTTTCAGTCACGTAGTTGCATTACCACAAAGAACTAATAGCAACCCCAATCTAGTTTAGTGAAGTGCTTACTGTGCTGCTTCTCAGTGCAAAAGGAAAATGTTCTCTTTGCTCTGATGGCTGATTTACACACCACACTGCCTTTTTTTAAAAAGAAACTTTTAAAAAACTCTTTTTTAAAAACAGAGTTTACACTGCTTAGAAACTCTACTGCCTACATAGGCACACACATAAACCTGCATGCCTAGGTAGTACCTCTTAGTATGTTTATCATTTCTCAAATACTTAATAAAACATGGATGTGGCTGTGCAGAAGCTTCTTTTAATTAACAGTCAAATTACTGTTATAGGTGGAAATCTTACTTTTGCCTGTGTTCTTCAGATATACTGCTGACGAGAGAGTGGCTGTGAGGGAAAGAGCATAAGAAATGTCCAGGGGACAGGGAATGTCAAAACCTCCAAAATCAGACCATAACAGGTTTGTCTCTGACTCTTGCTGTATCTAGTCATTTATGTGGTCATTCATCTGGTCATAAGAAAAGAGCTTGGTATGTCAGGGCACACAAAAAAACCCAAAAAAAAAACCCAAAACAAAGAGGTTTT
Source organism: Corvus kubaryi (assembly GCF_017639235.1). Lineage (NCBI taxonomy): Eukaryota > Metazoa > Chordata > Aves > Passeriformes > Corvidae > Corvus > Corvus kubaryi. The sequence continues at coordinate 9,310,194 of NW_024581112.1, read as the reverse complement.
TATCCAATGCAGACATTTTATGGCTTCTGTGAAAATTCCCAACGCTGGTTGCAACTTCATGTGGCTCAGTGATACAGGACAAAATAAAATGGAAAGAAACCTATCCATAGCATCTGCTTGTTTCCGAAGAACAATTTGATTTATTTATGTCCCAGAAGCAAGAACAACCACAGAATTTCTCTGTAGAAAAAGCATCCTTACAATGTCTCCCTTCTCGAGGGGCACACTCACTGGCAGATTTGAGGCCTCCTAGACAGTGAGTGAGATACAAAATACTTAATAAAATGAATGTTTTCCTACTATGGACACATGTAATTCCAGGAATGAAACTGTGCAGTGCTCCTCCTCATCAATGGCAAGAAGGGGCCAGCTAGAAGTAGTTGCCACTGGTCATGGTGTTGACACAGCTAGAGGCAAAAAGCAGAAAGAAAGGCTGGTGCAAGACATCCTGCTTCAACCATTGGCTCTGCTGGGTCTGACCCAGAAAAGTGTCTGTATGTGGAATACCTCTGTAAAGTGGAACCCAAGGATCCCAGTGCCACAGACTCCCAGGACAGCTACTGACCCCCACAGGGCAGGTAAAGTTAGACTTTGTTTTTTCCCAGCTCTTCACCCTTGTCATCTTTTTGGCACACAGTCTTCTCTTTCAGGGTAATGTGACTTACAAGGAAACAGACTTTACAAACAAGTTTCTAAAGCAAGCTCATTCTGCATGGGGCATATGGACTAAATGGGAACACTTGTTTGTCACTCTTCCTCAGTTTCCTTGCTGCTCTTCAGCAGTATTTGGGATTTGATTTGATGGTCATGGTTAGAGGTTTTCCTCTTGAGATACTTCTATAGGACTTTTCCTCTGAACTCTAGAGGCTCATGACAAATCTAGCAATCTTAAATCCCCCTGACTTGGGAAATGCAAGGAGTCTTGTTCTCTGTCCTGTTACTCACCTAGGGCTGTGTCACTCTCGCTCCATTTCCCTTTTCTGAAATGGCAGGCTTAGCCCTTTGTTTTTATTTTTCTCCTACTTAAAGGCTTAGAATTGGCTTGAATTTTAATTTATACAGATATCTTCCTGCCTTTAGTAATCTTTCTGGTTCCAAATTATATAATTGCTTTTGCCAAGACTCCTAGGGTCTGGGTCTACACTCACACATCTGTGTATAAAATCTTACAGCAGCACTGGACTTTCATTCTCTGGATGTTCCTTTGGGAAGAAAGGAACATACATGACTGTCTTCTTTGAGAAGAAAGATTCAGTGAATAGTGCACTGCATATATGAATTGTACACTTAAGAAGTCTCTGTCCCTTGATTAATTCTGGCCAGGCCTTTATGGGGACTCAGCACTAACAGAAAGGCAAAACATTAAACACTGAATCTCAGATATGTCAGTGCTACAGGTTTTCAAATGAATCCACACTTTCTGGTATGAGTAAAATGTTATTGAATTATCGATCTAAATGAAAAAGTAGAGGAAAATAATATCAGGCTGAGGCAGATATTTACCACAGATAATTCCAGCCCAAACTCCTAACATTTGATAATATTATAAATTGTAGAAAACAGACTTTTATAATGGGAAATGTTGCACACTCTTAAGAGCTGACTGTATCAGTCCTATCTACAAGCACTCACTCATGATTCTGCACAGGACTTGCATAAAGTCTACTTGTGAAAAAAACATGGTACAGTTTCACCAGACTAAAAGGCTTTTCCTCCTACTCATGTTTCACGGTGTTCTTTTCCGGATTGAAGCTTTTTAGCCTCTCCTTTTTAAACTAATCCCTTTCCAAAGTGACACATTTCATTTAACGGAAGGTCCTTAAGCCACTGTTATGACTTCCATTAGTCCCACTGCATGAAAGAAAAGGGTCCATGGATTAAGATGGCACACTCTGTAACATAACCTAAATTCAGCCTTGTTCCAGATCTTAGACTTCCTGTTTTCTATTGAGCAGGTAAGTGCATGTATTTTTCTAACTATAACCCCATGCATATTAGAAGTGCTGTTGTGTGAGTAAACATGCTGAAGATTAAGAGATGCTTACCTAGCTCGGTATTGCTAACTTAGGATAGGTAGAACAAAGGTCTCTGGAGAGCTCACACACTGAAAAGATGGGGGTGGATTTTTTCATAGTCTTCTGATGGACAGATACACTGAGTAAAACATAAAGAACCTGTGGTCACAGATTTGCTGCCTTGCAAATAAGCATGTGTGGCAGGGGAAGACTTGAAACTTACTGATCTCTGTTTTGGTAATGGAAAGTTAGAAGTAATGGCTTGTTTTCTCACAAGAAGCTGCACCTACCCCTTGCTCACTTTGTACCATTAGCATAAACATACTACATACTACATCAAGAAGATGATAGGAAAAAAACAGCAAAGAAAGTCATATGTTATATGCACATTATTAAAGGCTTGAAAATTAAGCAGTTGGAAGCAGTAAGAAAAGCCCCAAACACTGCACAGCATATGTGCATTACTTTACGGTCAATAATTAGTCACAATATGGCAGTGCACACAAACCACTTGGAAAGAATATGCAGAAAGAATTAATGAGGGACTTTGTTATTTTTACCATCTGTGGCTGGGCCTTCACTGGAATGACCTGCAGCTGAAGCAGACTTGGTCTTGTAGGAGAAAAGAAACTGCAGGGAAAACAGGTTTATTAGAAGTTCTAGTGAGAGGCTTTCACTTGCTTGACACAGACGCCATGCTGGAACTCGGAGTAGTGTCTTCTCCTGGTCTGAGATGTGTTCTTTTTCCTCCTCCAAGAGAGTTCAAGAATGGATTATCTGCAAATGGGCAAAGCTCCAGTGTGTGATCCTGTGGTGTCCCCGAGCCTCGCTGTCCTTGAGAGAAATGAAACCTGTGGCTGGGTTTGTAGAAAAGAGCTGTTAAAAGAGATGCTCCCACTTTCTTTTCTCTCATGCTCTGGCTGGATACCTCCATCTGCAGTGATGATTTTACTGCTTCAATCTCAGCCTGACAGGCCCTAGCACAGAAGGACCAGTGCAACTTCTCTGTGGCACTTAGGAAATTTTGACCCAGACTAGTGATGGCTCCTGGCTGTAGCAAGTTGCTTGGACTCAAAGTTGAATGAAATGTTCAGTACAAGTACACTTGTTAATGAGGTGTGTCCTGACAAGTGTGTGCAAAGCTCAATTGATTCCAATCAGTTGAGTGCCTTCCATTGTGCTAGGTTTGTTTTCCTGTGGAAACTCGCTCACCAGACCTTTCTACAATATGTTTCTTTTATTTCTGCATATAAGGGTGAGGTAAAGGCTAGGTTTGAAGAAGAAAACATCCAATTAAAATAAACTCCCAGATTCTAGAGTTACATGGCAATTTCATTTGTCTCAAGTCTCAGGCTGTACAGTTCTTCAGGGCATTATTAGGAATGACTGTAACATAGAAAGTAATTCACCCAGGACTGCATTCACCAGCATAATGCCAACTGCTACATGAGTATAATATTTTGCTGCTACATCATGAGTTGACATACAGAACAATTAAGCATCTGGGTGAATGTGGGGGAGAAATGCTCTTCTTTTCATCTGCAACCTTTTCTCTGCTTCAAAAGTGGACTGAAAATGCTGTCTCTCTTACATTTGCATGGGAATACATTTATTGATATGCCTCCACATATTTTTTTATCTGGTTATTCATATCTCGGTGCATGAGACTACATAGAACTGTGTGTTGGTTTTGCATGGGCTGGTTTTTGGTAGCGGGGGGCCACAGAAGTGGCTTCTGTGAGAAGCTGCTGGAAGCTTCATTCATGTCTGGCAGAGCCAATCCCTGATGGCTCTGAAGATGGACATGCTGCTGGCCAAACCTGGGCCAATGAGAGAGGTTGGGAACACCTCAGTGATAACATATTTAAGAAGAAAATCAAAACAAAGTGCACACAATTTTTCTTCTAGTCAGAGAAGAGGAGGAGCTGAGGACATGTGAGGGAAAACAACAGGCCGACACCCAGGTCAGTGGAGAAGGAGGGGGAGGAGGTGCTCCAGGCATTGGAGCTGAGATGCCTCTGCAGGCCCTGGTGAGGACCATGGTGAGGCAGCTGTGCCCCTGCAGCCCATGGGGATCCATGGGGGATGCAGAGATCCACCCACAGCCCCTGAGGGAGGTGCCCATGCCAGAGTGGGTGGATGCCTGGAGGAGGCTGTGATCCAGTGGGACATCCAGTGGAGAGAGGGGCCCCTGCTTCCAGGCTGGAGCAGCCTGTCCTTGGAGGACTGCACCCCGGGGAAGAGCGGCCATCACAGCAGTTTTGGGAGGGCTGTGTGCCCGTGGGGGAATTCACATTGCAGCAGGTGTGGCAGGACTGCTGCTCATGAGAGTGGACCCATGCTGGAGAAGTTCATGGAGAGCTGTCTCCCGTTGGAAGGACCCCACGGTCTCACAGGGGAAGGACTCCTCTCTCTGAGCAGTGGGAAAAAATCTCAGGTGATGGACTGACCAAAACCCCCATGCCTTGTCTCCCTGCGCTGTTGGTGGGAAGAAGGGAGGGGTTGGGGAAGGAAAAAGGTGTTTTTAAGGACTTGTTTTACTTCTCATTATCCTCCTCTGACTCTGTTAGTAATAAATTCACTTTGTACTTCTATGCTGAGTCTGTTTTGCCCTTGGAGTGTTTTCTCCTGGTCCTTATCTCAACCCATGAACCCTTCATTAATTTTTTTCTCTCTTCTGCCCAGCTGTGGTAGGGGAGGGTGAGTGAGCAACTTCTGTGGATGCTAGGTGCTTGCCCAGTGTCAAACCACGACGACGTGCCAATGTTCTTTCTGATGTGTTTGTTACATGTAAAACCAACGTAACAGTCCTAAAATATGCTATCTATTCTTTAATCTCTATCTTACGTGTCAGGCAAGTAATAGCACTTACCTTTTAGGGCAGACAGGGAGTTTAAACTGAGCCAAAACAGCACTGATTCATTGTGGGGATTTTTTTTTGGTGTTTTTTTATTGTTGGTAGACTTCAGGGAAGACTCAAAGGTGTTTCTAAATGTTGAATCTGAATGCTTAACTCTAAGGCATTTTTGGTTGAAGCAAATTGAGGCACTCAGAAATTCAACATCCATCATAAATATACTTCCAGCTCTGCCTTTGGTTCAGGATTCTGTCTGGTCTCCTGTGCACTGTATTTTCAGCTGTAACCCTGAATGGTGTCCTGAGTTTTTGTGCAAGGACAGTGCAGTCCAACAGACATCTAAGCATTGCTGTGTAAACCACAGCGCACAAAGATTTTAGTTTTTTTATCCAATCTCCTCAAAACACAGTAACAATCTGGCTCCTAAATACAAGTAGTTTGATGGTGGATTATTTTATTTTGATAAATATTATTTATTTTATTTTCACTGACACTCTGCTGTTCCCTGAGGAGGGAAAGAACAATAAGGGCATGTGAGATGGTGCCCAGGGATGTCACTCATGGCCTTGGAGGTCTGGTCTGTAGTTCACAGAGAAATGCCTGCCCTGGGACACGCCAGCATGAGGCCATGTCTGTGCCAGCCCAAGAGCTGTGATTCTCTCCTTAGGCAGGAATACATCTCCAGTTTCATGGCTGTGTTCACATACGCTGGGCCTTGTTTTCACTCCCTCCCTCTGTAAGGTCCTCTCCCTGGGGCAGCGGATAAAGAACATGGCTGGCAAGCAGAGTCTGAATGAGCTGCAGAGCCCATCTCCCTGTGGAGATCTCTCAGGTTGCCTTTTCCCTCTGCATCACTGCCCAGTCCAGCAGAAGAATGAGTGTGTGAAAACATTTGCCCCACTTTTGCTCTGGACATAAGCCGCCCTTTTAATGGAGTCAAGCACAGGCGGCAATTTCTGCCTTGACACTCCAAAGCTTCTAGGAACCAATTTCCCTCACTATAGTGGGGACAGAAGAAATAGTTGAGGACTCCAGGGCATTTCACTGGAAAGAAAACACATTCCTGTTTGCTGTGACATGCAGAGATCCCTGAGAGTCTCAAGATCACAGCTTTGTGACCTGTTCCACCTGTACTAACAAAAGCAAACTAGAAAAACAACCAGGAATTTGCATAATTACTGTAGATTAGGAAGGAGAAGGATTAGAGCTGCATTCTCAGATCCCATATTTTTGGAATTTGCTCTTCTAAGTCTTAGTAAAACTTTCATTCTGAGCCTAATGTCTGAAAATCCCATTATACTTCACTTGTCAGGACAAGTCCCTGATACCAAAGAGTAGAGCTTGACAGGGTGATCAGATTGATCATAAAACCTCCCATCAATTGTGTTTATAATAAATTTGTTAATTATTATTAAAAATATAGTCCAAGGAAATCATTACCAAGTTCAGCACATTATTGCTTGACAACTGAAACCTTCCAAGTGAAAAGAACATAAGATGTACTTGAAGGGCAAGCACAGATTCAGACACAGGCAGTAGTGCTCTTAATGTCACAAAAAAAGCAGACAGGCTGGTGCATTCACCCTGTCCTTTCCAGCATGCTTCCTGGTGACAATATTTGGTCCAAGTTTCTCTTGGTGGAAATGAAACTCAAGACCTCATCTGGTTTTCGTTCACAGAACCTGAACCAACTGTCCCAAATGCACCTCACTACTCTCCCAGAACTCCATCTCCAGCTGGTCTCACAGCTACTCTTCTCAGATATCTGAAATGAATGATGGTTTGACCTGTCTCACAATGCTAGGATAGACAAAATCAGACCAGACAAGACAACTGGTGTTGCCACTTCCTTCCAGCTCCATGCTCTTGACTATTGTTTAGGATTTAGGTCAGTGTCAATGGTTATAGATCCCTCTTTCAAACTCCAGAGGAATGATTGTCAGAGTTTTTAATGTGGACTAAATTACTTCTGTAGTAATTCCCTAACATTTGAACTACATAACCAGCAACTGAAAAGAGACATCTGCTGCCGCAGACATGAGCCATAGGCAACGTCAGTGTGAATGCCTGATGTTTGGCAATAACATGCACAATAGAAAGTAGAGTCTTTCAGGGGAGACACAAAGCAGGCTTAAATGTTGTTAATTTACCAGCTCTGTCCACAGTAACCTTCCATTTTCCATCTCTGTATGGTCTGCCCCCAGAGAACCTCAACTGCAGTTCAGTCCAGGAAAAAAAACCCACCTTCCACTGAAATGTACAGTTCCAGTCTCCAGGTTTTAGATGTGGGTTTGCTGGATACTCTTGTTTATCCCACCCTCTGCTGTAATTAGAAGTAGGCAAAAGGTCCTATACCACCTTAATTTGTTCCTGCCACCTATGTTGTCACATAAAAAAGAGAGACTTAATTAGTGGCTGGGACCCTGGCCTGTGAACAGGGCACCTCTGTTCCCATCATCACACCTGCAGATGTAGTGTTAAATGGGACGATTGGTTTCTCTGCTGCCTTTCCCCCTGTGTCTGGCTGGCTGTTCTGGGTGTAATGTGCTGCAGAACGTTTGCCTGACAGGGGTAATTATTGCAGGGTAATTTGAAGCAGGCAAGTCTGCTCCCTGCAGCCGTGAGCTGTGTGGGACTCTGAGGCAAAAGTAGCTAAAAGCACTTGTTCTGTTTCATTTGTCACAGTTTGGCATAGAAACAGGGAAATCTGCCTACTAGTGTGGTTATGAACATATCTCTCTCTGGCCAGTGTGTTTTTTCTGTTAATAGATTCACCACAGATTTCAATTCAATTAGGTTGCTGCTTTAGCAACCCCCCAAAAAAAGGATTAGCAGTGTTCCTGAAGTAATTCTTGAAAGGTTTTGCTTTTTTTTTTTTCCTGCATTTATAGTTATTTGTGCCATAGGCAGTGACAGGAGAGAGGCCTGCCCTGTAGGTTCCAAATAAAAGTCATCTGTAGATTTATTTGGGAGCACTCTTCTAAGTATGCATGTAGCAGCCAGTGATTGTGGTCTGTCCTGAGCTACACACATTTGAGCTCTGTCTTGCTGTGAAACAAAGCAGGCTTTAAGAGGACTTAATTTACAGGACTGAAGTAGAACACAGGGTTTTTCTCTAGGTTTACACCATTAACCTCTCACTGTTAACCACTTTCACTGATCATAAATTTGAGAAGCAGCTTATGGATTTCAGTAGAAGTTTGTCTTACTACAAAATACTCAGAGCTCTCTCTGAGAAACATGTAGGTTGCTGGCTGCCTTTATCTTCTAACGGTCCTTCCTGGCCTTAATCTATTCATTGTAATAATTAAACCATCCAGACTTACAGGGCTTTAAACAGAGGGCTGTGACTGCAGAAGAAAAGGGAGTCTCTGTCTCTAAGGAAAGGCAGTGTTCCCCAGGATGTCCAGGCTGGCCTGAGTGTAAGGTTGAACATCAGGATATTTTCATGTATTACTTTTATAAAGATATTGATGAAGTTTACTTTCATTTGATGGTGTTAAAATTGCAATACTTTAAAGGTGAAATGTTTCAAGGACATACATTTATTTCTGTGGTTTTGCAGCCCTATGAACTGTAGTCATGACGGAGAACAATGTAAAAAGCTTTGTGTGTTTTTTTGATATGCAAATAGCACTCTGATACATATCAATAAAGTTGTAAAATTTCAGGGGTTTTCTTACTGTAGTGTGAACACAGGTGCCAACAGTTTTGTGGTTGGTTTGGGTTTATTTTATCCAAAATAGAACTGACCTCTACATAGTAGTCCTTGAAGAAACGGATTTTTTTTTTTCTTAAATTACTTAATTTTTATATTTATCAGACTAGTGCTTGGAAAACTGGTGTCTGCAGCCAGGAGCTGCATGGTGCTATAGGACAGGACTGCTTTGCCCCACTCCATGGCCAAACAGGGCGTCAGCACACGGAGCCCTCAGCAGCTCCACAGCGTGGCTGAGAACACACATGAGAAGACCCAGAGCTGAACAGATGATACAAAACTGGGTGGAGGTGTTGACTCCCTCGAAGGCAGAGGTCCTGCGCAGAGACCTCGATGAATTAAAGGACTGGGCAATCACCAACTGAGATAAGCATAATAGCCCAATCAGAATGAATAAAGAAATAACATTTATTATGCGACCGAAATATCGGTCTCAAAAGCCACGATCAAGAAAAGCAGCCCCGAGCCCGGGGTCGGAGCTGGGTGAACACGCAAAGATCTGATCTCTATCGCACCAGACCTCCCAACTTCACAAATGCTGCTTTGGCTGGTTCCTTTTTATACAGTTTCTGGGCAGAGTCGAAATTAATTGTATTCTTTTCCTGAAGTTGGACTGCACAAAGCCTTTCCTGGGTCTGATGAATTGTCCATCTTGGATGATGAGTGGTCCATCTCTGGTTCCTGGAACAGTTATTTTTAGTTCCCAGAATGTCCAATTCCTTATCAGCTGAGATGTAGATATCAGAAGATGGTGATCAAGTCATCATAGTGTTAATGTCCCGGTGATAAGATCCAACCCCACCTGGGGTGGAATTCTCACCTATTGATTACATTTGTGCTGAAAAAAACCTTCTTGTTTAACTGCTCTAGTGTTGTGGAATTTTCCTCTTAGCCAGGTTGGGGGGGGGGGGGGTTTGAAACTCTGCGTGGTTTTATTACATTTCAGTTTTATACATAATAGCATGAATTACATACTTTATTTATAACACCAACCATATGGCGTTCAACAAGGGAAAGTGCCGGATTCTGCACCTGGGATGGGGCAACCCTGGATTTATGGACAGACTGGGGAATGAGATGCTGTAAAGCAGTGCCATGGAAAAGGACCTGGGGGTCCTGGTCAGTGGAAAGCTGAATCTGAGTCAGCAGTGCCCTGGCAGCCAGGAGGGCCAACCCTGTCCTGGGGGGCATCAGGCACAGCATCGCCAGCCGGGCAAGGGAGGGGATTGTCCTGCTCTGCTCTGCACTGGGGTGGCCTCACCTTGAATATTGTGTGCAGTTTTGCTCACAACATAAGAAGGATATAGAGCTATCAGAGAGTGTCCAAAGTAGGGTAACAAGGATGGAGCAGGGCCTTGAGAAGCTGTATGAGGAGCAGCTGAGGTCACTTGGTGTGTTCAGCCTGGAGGAGGGGAGACCTCACTGCAGTCTAGAACTTCTTCATGAGGGTCAGAGGAGGAACAGGCACTGATCTCTTCTCTGTGGTAACCAGTGACAGGGCCCAGGGGAGTGGCCTGAAGCTGTGTCAGGGGAGATTTAGGCTGGATATCAGGAAAAGGTTCTTCCCCCAGAGAGCAGTGGAACAGGTTCCCCAAGAAGTGTTCACAGCACCAAGCCTGTCAGAGTTCAGGAAGTGTTTGGACAACACTCTCAGGCACATGGTGTGGTTCGGGGATGGTGCTGTGCAATGCCAGGAGTTGGACTTGATGATCCTTGTGTGTCCTTGCCAACTGAGCACATTCTGTAATTCCATAGACAGCCGGGCCTGGCGAGCGCCGGCCGCTCTGGGGGCCGATCCGGACGGCGGGCACACACCCCGTCGCGGGCTCTGACAGCCCCGGGCTGGGCGGGGGCACCCGGGGCACCGCCCCGTTGTCCCTCCCCCCGTCCCGCCCATCGCCTTCCGGGGCTGGCTGGGTCCCGCCCGCAGCCGCTGGGATGCTGCTGCCCCGGGCGGGCCGTGCTGCGGGCCGGGCCTCGCCGCCGCTGGCCGCCCTGGCCCAGGTGCTGCGGCTGGAGCGGAGCCGCCGCACCGGGATCGTGTTCCCGCTGCAGAAGCTGGAGCGGTACCTGGCGCCCGGCACCGACACGGCGCGGTTCCGCCTCTTCCAGCCCGGGCTGGCCGCCCTGCAGCGCGCCGAGGCGCTCTTCATGTCCGACCGCGGGCACCCCATCGACTACGTGAGCTCCGCCGTCCGCATGGACCATGCCCCGCCGCCGGCCCTGCCCGAGGTCAGGCGAGCGCTGCCCCCGCGCCCCTCGGCTGGGACCGTGCCGGGACAGCGGCTTCCCCCCGCCCGGGCCACCCCGGGCTGGGCGAGCTGCGGGGGTAAGGGGTGGTGGAGTGGTTGTGCAGCTTTGGGCGGCAGTGTCAGAGCGCTGTGCAATGTGTGGGGCACTTACTGCTGCTTTTAAAAAAATCGTTTATTTGTTGTTGTTCCCCGTTGTACAACTCGGCAGCCTGGCACAGAACACCTCTGTCCCCCCCACTGGCAGCACGGGCTGGGAAATGACCAGGACTGGCTGTAGCGAGAGGCGGGCAGGTGTAGATGTGCCCTTTCTGCCTCTCCCCCTGCAGGTGTGCTTCATTGGCCGAAGCAATGTGGGGAAATCATCTTTAATCCGGGCCTTGTTTTCGCTGGCTCCAGAAGTGGAAGTTAGAGTGTCAAAAACTCCGGTGAGTGACATTTTTAACTTCCCTCCGTGGGTCATAAGCTGGTACCAGTCCGGAGGATAAGGCTGAGAAGGGTTGGAGGGAACAAGCTCTTCAGTAGCCTGAAATGACAGAAGGTGCCGGCTCTGGTGGCCATCAACTCTTGGCTGGCACTGGCCTTGCTCTAGCCCAGGAAGAGGCAGAAGGAGCCCAGCCTAGCTCTTCAGCCAGACAAAGGAGCTGGTGCCATAAAGCCGTTTGAGGAGAGCCAAGTTTAGAGACTCATTAAGGTATTTTTAGTCTGTTTTATGGATAGAGCTATGTACGATAGGGTACAAGGGTAGGAGACTGAACAGTTTAAAGCATTCTGGGGGGGTGGGGATCTGGTATAGAGATGTTTTGCAGAGCATCTCCTCGTACACTGCTTAAAGCAGCTTTTTTTAAAACCATTCCTGTGCTTCATCTTGTCTAAATCCTCTCTTCAGGGCCATACCAAGAAGATGAATTTCTTCAAAGTGGGGAAGTACTTTACTCTGGTGGACATGCCAGGATACGGCTATCGTGCCCCGCAGGACTTTGTTGAGATGGTGGAGGCCTATCTGCAGGAACGGCGCAAGTAAGGGACCTACTTGTACCTCACAGCCAAAGGACAGCCAGACACCCCTATACAGTGTCATGTAAGGAGGGGAGAAAATGCAGAGGGATAGCTGCTTCCATCCATTAGTTCTGACATCATTTCCCTGGAAGCTTCTGCAGTGTCACTCACTCATACTCTGACAGATCAAAACAGTAGGAAAGATTGAGGTGCTGCTCCATGCTGACCCTCAGTTTCCATGCATGGCTTTTCTTGGCTCTTCCTATACCCAGATCCCATGTTACTTGTTTTTACTTATGGATTTGGAAGTAGCAGAGCAGGCATGAAATAGTGGTGGCATTTACTGTTGCTTGTTTTTCTGGCAGCTTGAAGAGGACTTTCCTATTAGTTGATGGTGTAGTTGGACTCCAGAAAACGGATAACATTGCGGTAGAGATGCTGGAAGAGTTTGGGATTCCTTATGTGGTACGTAATGCTTCATTCTTGAGTTGGTTATAAGGTACACATAATCTGTAAAGGTGTGTACCCTGTACCTGAGCTTATGCAAGTTGACCTACCTAAGCAGTAATCCCACACGCTTTATCATTAATAAAATAGGTTTAAAGTGTGTTGAGGGAGACAAGTAGGATTTAAGAGGGTCTTTTGTGTCATTTATTAAATAAATACTTTTTTTTCCAATGCTCAGCTTGAAAAGGCTCATTCCTTATGCAGGCTGTAGAAGTGTTTTTGTGAAGTGTATTAGACCATTTTTTCCCCCTAGATATGACCAGAGCTTTCAGACTGCCTTGTAAGATGGTCCGGGACTCTTACAGATGTTCCAGGTTAGCAGCAAAATAATCTTACTTTCTTCTTTTAATCCTCCCTTTCTGGATCCACGCAGATGGTGTTAACAAAAATTGATCGAGCTTCCAGGGGAGTGTTGTTAAAGAACGTACTGGAGATCCAGGAGTTTGTAAAGGAGAACACTCAGGGATGCTTTCCTCAGCTGTTCCTGGTCAGGTAAAGCTCCTCTCCACTGCTGCTGTTTCCTTTCTGGTGATGAGCTCAGTAGGGCAAGATACCTAAAACAGGTCTGTCTGCTCTAGATGCAGCACCTCTCTGTGCCCCAAGGATGGAGGGTGGGCTGCTGATGGGGAAAAGTCCCTTTCCCTCTTTCCCTTTTTCTGCAAGTAAGTGGAGCTTGTTTCGAAGGGTGCTTCTTCCTTTGGCACTTTTCAAAGGCGGGCAGCAGTCCCTGTGCTACATGCTAGTGGGCTTTGCCATTTTATTTGGAGTTCTGGTAACCATAGCAGCTGTAATTGTAGGATTACACAGCCAAAGTGCAGGCTCTTCCCAAGGTGTAGTGTGGGACATGTAATTGAACACAGCCAATGGCTGTTTGCCTTTATTACTCCAATACACAGCAATATCTGGCACTAAACCTCCATGCCTCTGTTTCCACAGTTCTGTGGAGTTCTCAGGGGTTCATTTGCTCAGGTGTTTTGTAGCCCATGTTACTGGAAACCTGCCCACTGTAGAGGCCAGCTGAAAAGACCAACTCCTGCTCTGCTTGGCTCAACCAGAACAAAAGGTACCAAAACCAGACATCTGGGGCTTTTGTTGTAAATAACCCAAGTTACTATACAGTATTTTATAATAAATTAGTATTCATAAAGCTAAGATTTTTCTTTATTAAGTTCATTGATTCAGGAAGTTTGCAGTGTGAATTAATCCAGGTTATTAAAAAACTGTTTCATAAAACCTATATGATTGTGCTAAGGAGAAACAAAGCAGAGAACTTCCAAAGATAAGGGAAGTTTTAATAAATTTTCTCTTCCTTCAATGAAATGTTCAAAAAGCTATGACTGCATGCCTAAGCTCTGCTGTATTTAGGATATTAGAGATAGTCTAGTAATATTAATAAATACGCATTTAGTTTAGGAAAGAAAAACTACGGCCCTAACACTAAGCAAACTGTACTTGCCCAGTTGAACTGAATGATACACAGAGGTTTTCTCCTCTCAATTAAGGTTAGAATAGTGGGGGCCAAAACCTACCACGTGTGCAACCTACCTGCTCTAAGGCCATGTAGAGTGGAAATAGCCAGCATGTCTGTGAAGGTGTGTTTGATGTCATGCATATTTTACTTTTGTAACTCTTCTGTGTCCTGTGTTCAGTAGGTACAGCAGGATAGCATGCCTTGCTTGCAGCACTGAGTTGTCCCTGTTCCACAAGGATGAAGGAAAGAACACATCTTTGATGGGGTCTGCTTTTCCATCACTGTTGGCTTGAAACAGAGTGGAATAAAAGACTAACATCTAGAGGAGCCCTCTCCTGCACATTGTCATCAGTGCTGCATCTACCTCCTGTTTTGAGATCCAGCACGAAGTTCTGCAGCTGCACGTGGATGAATTGCCAGATCTGAGGCACACCATCCATGATCTGTGTCGCTCTACCCTGGCAGCTGAAGCACAACACTGATGTGCCCTGTGCCTTTTAGGGGAACTGTGTCCCAATGCAGCTGTGTCTGGCTAAGAGCACCTGAAACTGTCCAGTTACAAGGCGCAGAACTGGACAAAAGGACAGCCATCAATAGCAGCACTCATACAGGAGAACTTAGTCCGAAGCTACCAAGTGCCTGTGTCAAACCCTCGCACTCAGTCTTTGTCATGTCTTAACATGGCCAAATGTGGTTATGCAGTTGTCAAAGTTACTTGCATTAAGTGTTTAAACCTCAAGAAAGGAAAGTTCTTTTTTAAACCACTCTGAGGGTGCAAAAGGACTAGAAATATCACTTTCTTTCACCGTGCAATTTCTTGTAACAAACTAGACATGAGGCAAGATCTTGTTTTCAGCATATGTGTAAGGAGTGGAGAATGTGAGGAATGATGTAGATTTGGCTCTCTAGCTTCTGCATCTTAGCAGTGATCAAACCTGTAATTCTGTTAATATTTTATCTCTAATCCCAAATTGCTACAGAGCAAACTTGCCCAGGGGATGCATGATCCTAGAAGTGCAGCAGTAGCTATACAGATAGAACAGGTGAAAGTGAACACTTCAGGAAGGATCTTTCCTTAGTATCTTAAAACCAGGATCTTCCAAAAGGATCAATCCTGTCAAGGCTATAATTTTCAAGGCCTCAGCCTTGACTGAAGAGCTTCTGAAAATAACCCTAAAAATGTAAAACAGTGCAGTTCTGGTTTTAGTCCCTCTTCAGAACAAACCCCCTTACATTACATTATGGTACAATCCCTTACAGTGCTAGGAAGTCTTTTACTAACCACTTAAATACATTAAATATGTCCAGTTAATCCATTTGTATAAACAAACTGGATGTGTGTGCATGGAACATTAGGTACCATCTTCTCCAGAAGAAGCAGCTTTACCTCTGGACACATCTTGGTTTTATTCAGAAGTGCTTCAAATACTGGAATAACTCCTGCATTTTGCTCAGTCATTTGCAAGAGAGAACACTAAAGTTTGATTCTTGAGTGTGACAGTGCCCCTGTGACAAAACAGTAAATAAAATCAAGTCCTCTCCCTAAACAGTAAAACTTATATTTAAGTGCCTTCATGGGAACATGCTTTGGGTAAGCAGGTGTCTTGACACACTACTGGACCTTTTTTGCCAAGTTCTTGAGGAACCTGTTGTGTTGCAGAGTGAGGAGCTGCACTTTCTCAGGCCAGGGACACAAAAGCTCTCCCTTTCTTTGCCCCTTACTGATGAGTGGTGGGTGGGCTTGGCAGCATACATACACAGTAGAGCTCATGTCAGTTTTAAATTCAGTTTTAAATTCAAATGTCTTCAGTTGTTTGCAGTGCATAAGCTTCACTGCAGGCACCTATCATTACCTTGTAAAGCTTTGCCTCTTCTACAGCTGTTATTTACTGAAATGATGTTGAGTATTAGCTTTTGTGGAAAAGGATTTCACCTTGTGCATCTTCCCTGGTCTTTCAGCAGTACTTTCTCCATTTTCTTCCTCTGTCTCGTCTGGTCTGTCACCATAACCCTGACACTACAAAGGCAGTATTTTTGCAACAGTGTCCAAAACTAGAACATTGCAGTCTGGACAGGTGCACTAGTAAATCAGTAAACTGGTTGAATAATTGAGCTGGGAGCATAGAAGTCAGTGGTTCATACTCCAGTTGCATGGCAGTTACAAGTGGAACGCTGCAAGGATCCATTCTGGAATGTGTCCAATTTAACATCTTTACAAGTAATCTGGAGGAGGTGCATTGCTATCGAACGTGCTTAGGGCACCAAACCGGGGGGAACAGTGGACATGCTCAAGGGCAGGGCTGGAGGAAAGGGGCTGGCAGCAACTGTATGAAATACAACAGGACTGGAGCACCTCCCCTACAAAGACAGGCTGAGACAGTTGGGGCTGTCCAGAAGGTGGAAACCTCATAGCAAGCTTTCAGTATGTGAAGGGGGCCTAAAGGGAAGCCAGAGAGGCACTCATCGGGAACTGTAGTGATAGGACAAGGGGGAATGGGTACAAACTGAAAGAGGGGACTTACTTTGGGCAACTTGGTCTAGTTGGGAGGTGTCCATGTCCATAGAAGGGGGGGTTGGGATTAGATCATCTTTAAGGTCCATTATTCCAACTCCTTTATATTCTGTGATTCTGTGAACATGGGCAAGTGTGCCTTGCAGAAGGGAAGGAAAAGCCCCTGCCAACCGAACAGACTGTGAAAAGACATCCTTCCCGACCTCGTGGCTGACCCTCTTTCGAGCAGGGAGGTGGAACAGACACCTCCTGAGCTCACTTTCAAACCACGCTATCCTGATCTGACAATCCAATAATGAGTGTCGTGTACAGATTTGGAGAGGGTCAGCAGACCCACGCCCCAGCCACTCCGCGGTGCCCTCAGCACAGGCAGGCCCGGCAGCGCCGCCCGCCCCGCCCCGCCCAGCGCAGCGCAGCGCAGCACGGCGGGGCCGCGGGGCGGGGCCGGGCCGCGGGAGCTGTTCCGGGCCGCCGGGCAGCCATGGCGGATGAGGAGGAGGACGTGCCGGTGAGTGGTGCCGGGGCTGCCCTTCCCGGCGATCCGCAGCCCAGCCGCGGGCGGGAGCGCGGCGGGAAGGGGCCGGCGCCAGCCGGGCGCTGACCGCGGCCTCTCCTCGCTGTGCCCGTGTAGTTCGAAGAGGACGCGGAGGACGCCGGCGGGGGCCTGGACGGCGGGCAGGGCAGGAGGAAGAGGCTGTTCTCCAAAGAGCGTGAGTCGGGCCGGGCCACAGAGCCCTGCCCAGCGCGGACGGGTCACTCAGCTGAAACTTCGAGCTCACAGCTATGGGGGCCCAAAACTCACTGCTCCTTAGCAAAGCAGCGGCTTTCATTCTGTGCCTTGGCTGCAAGTGCAGAAAGCTGCCGCGTAGACCCCCCTCAAAAATACTACTAGTGCATCCTCTGAACCTAGGTGTGCCCGAAGTCAGCTGCGCTGTCAGTGTGCAGTGCTTTACAGCCTAAATGAATATTCAGAGAGCCTGTCCTCAGACATGATTTTCTGTATGTACAGCACCTGGCTTTTGTTGGCTTCTGCTTTTTTCCTGTATGTTTTCTCAAGAATTGTCCTGCCTGACAGACGAGAGTGCCGTCCTGGTGCAGGAATGTGCAGGCTGGTGAGCTCTAACTAGATGTGTGCAGCACTGAATGGATGAAAGACGCCTCATGCTGAGTGTTTCTTTGTGCAGTAAGGTGCATGATGTATGGATTCGGGGACGACCAGAACCCTTACACAGAATCAGTGGACATTCTTGAGGACCTGGTAATAGAATTTATCACAGAAATGGTAAGTCAGCTCTAGACAGCACAGTCAAAACATCCTCACCAAAACTTTTAGCCTTCTGAAGGTTAATACCTCTGCATTACTTCAGGCTCCAAACTCATGGCATTAGTAGGAGAAACATAAACTTGGATTTTGTTTTTCCAAGATCAAAACAAAATTTATGCATCTTGCTCCATGTAGATTTGGAACACTGAAGTCCTTAAGTAGCAGGTTAGTATTGTAGGAGAGGAAATACCCATCTGACTTTGGGGTTCACTGTGGCGTCACTGTATGTGCAGCTGACAGAAGATAAGGCTCAGATTTGAAAGTCTGTCAACTTTCTATGTTTGCCCAGTGTCTGTACATGGATGGGAACTTAACTCTGCCCTACAAAAGAAATGCATTCTTGGGCCTGAAGCCATTACTTTTCCGGATCTGGATAGCGTTTCAAAGTATCCAAGCCAGGGCTTGCTTCCAGCAGCAGCTGCTTAGGGTCCCTGTTGTGCTTAGTCTGACATGTCCTGTTCCTGTATCAATGTTGCAATGTTCTTCCTGACTCAGAAACCCATCCTAGTAAGCTGGGAAGATGAGTGATGAGATGTTCTCACAGACCCCTTCTTATTTTGAAAGGTTGGTCTTGCCTATCCTTATCAAAATGGATACACTGTCCCTACACTGTCCTCTGATACGGTTACCTCACATTGCTTCCAAGTTGTGCCTTATCTTCAGGTATTCTGCAGGCTGGGTGTCCTACATGTGATCTGGCCTTAGTTCTGATACCATTATGTAATGTATATATAGTGGTATGTTTGGGGTCTAAGTGACAGGCAGCTTGGGACAGCAGAGTAAGTCCATGGTCTTCTGGCAAGTTCTCTTGTGACTAGGATGATGGTGCCCAGAACCTGCAATTGCTTGCTTTTTTGTTATAAAATGACAGGAAATAAAGTGGAATTGAGAGCTTAAAAAACCACCATGGCAAGGGAATGCTGCTATCTTTTTTTTTCCCCTCTAACAGACACACAAGGCCATGTCCATCGGGCGGCAGGGTCGGGTGCAGGTTGAGGACATTGTCTTTCTAATACGCAAGGACCCCCGGAAGTTTGCCAGAGTTAAAGACCTCCTAACTATGAATGAAGAACTGAAACGAGCCAGAAAGGCCTTTGATGAAGCAAACTATGGGTCTTGATTTTGTGCACAAGCTGCACTGGAGCATTATTTGGGCATCTGCTGCTCAGTAAGAAGGAAGATCGTGTGTGTTGTTTGGAAGGGTTATTCGGGATGGAGGTCACTGCTGGGATGTCTACCCTCACTCCCAGCCTTTTCTGAGAAATATTCAAGCAGCTGAAATGTTACCTGATTGTATGTGGTATACTTAGGTATTTTTATACCGTTTGATGAAATGAGAAAAAGAGCTGTAAAAATTCCTGCAATGGCAGGAGTCTGTTTGAAGTAGGCCTATGTTCAGTCAGACGGCTCGAGGGCTGATGATTCACGATTCTCTAAAATAATTTCAGTTGTCACTGGGTGTTCCTGTGACAGGAAACCCAGAAAATGGATCTTGGTTATCTGTATAAAGACCTTAAGCCCAAACTACTATCAAAGTTGTGCTCTTTGCTCTGTATATGCTTTTTGAATAAAACATGTTTGTGCTCCCGTTTCACAGCTAAATGTACATTGACCAGTTCACACAAGGTGGGTAATACAGGGAGTTTAGCACTTCATAAGCTATGAAGGTTATTTTTGTTTGTCTCAGTGGGCACAGCTCTTTTATTTTCTACCACTATTAAGCCTAAGAAATTGAACTTAGCCCACTCAGGATTTACTTGTACTACTTATTTGTAGCCCCCTCCATACTGCTGTTATACAGCTGCTCTGTACTAAACCAGATTCCTATTCTTCACTTTGAATTTTTTTTCCTTAATACTTCCTGGTGATCCTGATTGTGGGAATTAGTTACAAGCAAGAGCCTGGCAGACACCACTAAGCCCACTGCTTTATCTAACACTATGGGGTACCTGTGCCTTATATTGCCAACCAGGCAGAAACTGCACTTAGATTAAAAAGATTTTGGGGACAGTGAGAAACATGTTCATCAGGAATTTACTGTTGCAGGCCACAGCTGTGCTTTCCCCTGCTTCTGGAACAGCTCAGGGGAGGTAGGTTCAGTTAATTCCTCATTTCAGAACAAGGATAACAAATGCTGAAACAGCAATAATACTGCACATCAAGGCTGTCCCCTGTACAAGGAGCACGGAAGGAAGGGTGTAAGGCTTGGAAAGGTGTTGGCAAGTCTTTTGTCCAAAGCAGCAATAAGTGATCAGATGCAGCCTTCTCCCATGGATGGTAACTATTTGCACTGTGGATTTGACAGCAGCATTTAACATGTGGTCAAGCAGTAGAGAGGGAACTCTGAGTAAGGGTAACAAAGTCACTGTTCCTGGACAAGGCTATGTAAAAAGACAGATACTATCCAGGTATTTGGAACACCCTTAAAAATAAAAAACCAGCCATTTAAAAAAAAAGCTGCTTTACAAAAACATAATAAAATGGTTGCTATTTTGTTAACAGAATTCAGAATGTGAGTTACTGACACACCATTAGGGTTCAGAGGGATTTACTTAATAAAAAAACAACAAAAAACTAGAGTGACTTGACCTCTTTCCTCCTTCAAGTCCACGGTCAGACACCTATTGCTGCAAAAATAGAATCAATATCTGTGTGCTCAGCAGCTTCTTTCGACACAGGGCCAGGGCTTGCTTCCAGCAGCAGCCGCTTAGGGGTCCCTGTTGTGCTTAGTCTGTCATGTCCTGTATCGATGTTGCAATGTTCTTCCTGACTCGGAGACCCATCCTGGTAAGCTGGGAGGATGAGGGATGAAATGTTCTCACAGAGCCCAAAAAGCTCAGGAGGCTTTTGCCCAGCGGTCTGTAGAGCTGTCTTCAAGCACGCAGATGATGTGATCCTCCTTCGGCAGAACCGTGCCCCGAGGCGCTGCTTTGGCCAGCGCGTGTGCTGTGACCCGTACAGGAGGCATTTACAGACAGATGTTTTGACACAGCGCAGCTTTTTCTTCAAGCTTAAGGGGAGGAAAGTGCACAAAACAGAACTTTATCAGCTACTAAAATGTTACTTCATTTGGAGTTCGGAGAGATTTGCTTATTAGCCCTATCTATCATTTTCCTTATCATACCAAGGAAACAGAACAGCACCTTGTACAATAGTAGCCAGGGCAGTCTGAATAAAGACAGCCCTTGTCTCATACAGTTGTTACAATTAAACATGAAATAATTTAAGTTGCATTTTCATCCTCCCTCTTAAGTACTGTACATTTGTTAGCCTTTTAAATCCTTTCACAAGTGACTGAAGCTAAACAGAATGCTCACGTCAGAGTGCCCAGTAACCTGAACTAGTGATCCTGTTTGAATTTTAAAAGAATGGCTTAGACCACTGTGTTTCACTATACAAGAGCAAAATACTTAATATTAAAATATAAAGTGTTAGACTCAGAAATCCCACACCCATGCAAAACTACCTGCATCCTTGAGCCTCCACATGGTGCAGCCGGTTGCTTTTCAACAACTTGTTACGCAGAAAATAGGCTTCTGATTTGAATTTGTTGGTTTTGCACCACAGAATAGCTTTTCTGAGTGCCTCTGACAGCTCCCCAAATGATGCAGCTGTTTGGACCATCTTCACAAAAGATCCAGTATGCTGTGATTTTGCTATCCGAGAGGAGGGTGGTGCCAACTTCGCTTTAAAAGGTGTTGATGCAATGCTTAGACCCTGAAACAAACAGTAACAGAAAGTGTTGTAAAAAGATGATGTGTCTGATCCTTTCTGCTGGAAGGGAACAGAACACAGGGGTTTCTGTGAGAACACTCCTTATTTTCTAAGGATAAAAGGGAACAGCGATCTTGTTTTGTGGAATACAGAAAGAAGAGGCAGATAATTAGAATTTGTATTCCTGTCTACTACTGACTTGCTCTCTGGTCATTTCATGTGACAAACCAACAAATGCCCAAATTCCTAAGCAGAAATAAGTAGCAATTTTCTGTGAAAAGCTTCTACACTAACTTGGGTTGTTAGGCAAAAATAAGGCAGGAAAAAGGGACATTTTCAATCAGGGATATCGTGTTTCAAGTGTTAAGAGTCTTTAAAACAACAAAAAAAACCTATTACATAAAAAAAAAATGAAACCACCAACCTAATATATAAAACAATACCATACAAACCTCTTGTGCTGGATGTCTGGATGGCCTAAGCAAGGTCTTCACATCAAACCCTGGGTGCTTCCCTACAGAGAGAGAGGAGAGTTCCCATTACAACACCAAGACAGTTTTATTTCTTTGCATGGAAATGCCACAGAGCTCTCGGCAGGCTCCCACCTGTACTCAACATTTTCAGGCAGACTCAAGGGAACTGCACTCATTGTGCACTGCAGCTGGCAAGGAATGAAGAGCATGCAGAGGTTTACAGATGGCTGCAAAGTAGAGCTCAATGGGTAAAAGCTTCACACCAACACTTGGATGGCTGCAGTCACTGGCCATAGCCGTGACTGCAGAGGAAGACTTGGGCATAGTCCAGAACAGCAAGTGCAGGATACTTGTATCCTGTACCTACAGCCTCACCTACTCTTGTAGGGACTGCAGACAGTGCCCTTAGCTTGTTATCTACACAAAATCAGGAAAGTACAAGTAACTATTTTCAGGACCTATATACTGCATTCATTACCTGCTTCTCTCCAGACTGTATCCTGTTTAAAAGAACCCCCCCAAAAAATCATGATACTGACATTATCCACAGCTTTATAAAGGCAAGGGTACATGCAGCATTCTCTTCTCCCAAGGACAGGGAGAAGAGAATTTGGTTTGTACCAGAACCACACTGTGGGCAGTAGAACTGCTTGGCCCTGTTGGACAGAAGTTGCAGTCAGTCTCTGAGGTGTCAGAAACCATTACACTGTGGCACAAGGCTTTACCTCTCCTGGCTCTGGGCACCACAACTGTCTCTCCAATGTCCACGGGGCACGGGATGCTATGGCTTTTCACGGCACTTGTACAGGTCTCAGATTTTCTCTTTTTCCCAACCTTTGATACTGCCTCTGGCATTGCTGGGAAGAGCTTCTTCATCCAGCTGGTAGACTTTTTGGTTGTAAGCATTTTAGCCTTTTGCTTCTTCGCCTCAGAGGATACATTAACTCCAAGGAAGTCGCTGATATCAGAAGGGAAGGTAAACCCCTTGATATAGGGTGTCTGTTGGGTCTCAGATACCAGATGAAGCATTGTCCACAGCGCACCATACAAGGATGTGAGGGTCTGCAATACACACCTGTACTGAATCCTGAAGACAGAGGACAAAAAAGTACGGAGTCTCCTCTAGCAAAACATTATGCACACTGAACAACTACCTTCAGCTCAGGTAAGAGATTCCAAGGTGCCCTTTCCCTATTTCCCCTCAGTACAAATGTACTTTTTTACACTTCATCACCCTGCTTTCCTTAAGTCTGAGCTTTAAGGAACTGTTCCAGATCAGAATGTAGAAGTGACTTAACTAGTAATTCCTGATCAGGAGCCCCTTTGCTTCTGTACAGTTTTGCTGAGTGCCACACTTGGAACCCATCAGGTTCTTGGGTCACATCCAAATCAGTCGCCAGGAAGTCTTCCCACAAAAGCACCCTGTACCACCTTAAGCCTGATGCCAAAGAATTGCCTGCTCTACGTTTCCTGGAGATACAAGATTTCTTGTGCCAAAGAAAGTTCTTCTAACAATGCTGTTACTCCTTCAGCTACAGACAGCAGTTATTCTCGCAGACTGAGAGAGATCAGAACACCAATTTCCCTGGAAAACTCAGCAGTATAATAGAACATGTTTATCCCAGCCTTTCCATTTCAGCATGAGGCAGGACTTACTGCTTGCTGCACAGAGCACCAAGTGTTTGTGGCAGGCTGACACTAACACTGATTTCATTAGAGCTTCATACAGTTTGCTAAGATCCAAGAACAAAGCCTTTCATAAGTGCATTTAAGAAGTCTCTCCTCACTTGCACAACTCTGCAGGTGCTAGAATCAAGTCCAAAAGCATCGAGGGACCTTCCCTTCTCCTCCTCCCAACTGAATAAAGCTCCCCTTAGCAGCAAAGCCTAATTACAAGCCCTTCTCCCTGACAGGCACATCAAACAGACAGACACAAACAAGACAGACTTTTGAACACACGAACCAGAGCCGGCTCAGGAGCCCTGAAGCCACAGTGTTCAGGAGTATGAATTCCTTCGAGCAGAGGTGTTTAATGGACAAGCTGAACATTACAGCAGTTAAGGTTAAAAAAAAAAAATAAACAGCATGTAATGAGATTTGCTGAACACACCAACTAGAGGCAATTCGCAAGGCGATATCCTGGAATAATCTGGGAGATGAGCAGCCAAACTTTGGATTGCTCAAGGCCAGAACAGCTGCCAGCCAACAGCCTGAGCTTCCTACATAATAACTTGAAAATAAGGTGAATAAGGTGTTTGGCTATCAAAGAAACTTCAAGTTGTACAAATGAATTGCACAGTTGAGTCCATCAGCAATACAGGGAGGGGCCTAGAACAGACCCAGATTTGGTCTCATGAGGTGCTACTGGTGAACTCTAAGAAAGTTTCTATGGTGAAAAAAGGATACAGAAAAGCTTTACAGCAACAATCCAGTAGACGCAGTACAAGCTTGCAGCCTCCCAATACCTTCAAAGCCACTGTTTCCAGCATAGGCTGGCTGGGAACCAAGCACTCTGTCTGGGCTTCGGATGCATTTTTCCTGTGTTGATACAGAGATGAGGGGTTGGTTATGAACTAGCATCCTCTTCCTTTAGCTCTGCAGATGGAGTTAATGGATAGTACAAGATATAGGACCATGACACTTACTTCGGAATCAGTTCTACCAGAGTTTCCAGGCTGCCCACCAGATTCATTTTCCATAGGCGCTTCAAACATTGTTCTACCTTTAAAAAAAGAAAATCCCTTTGACTGGTATTTTGAGATACTGAGTGCCCTGGTCAAAGAACTGTCACTATATTAAATGACACCTTCTCCTTATCAGTTTAACAGCCCAAACTGCAGGTTTGTGTCATGGGATGTTCTGGGATGTTTCTGCAACTGCACTGTGATGAAAAACATCCCTTCATCACTCTACTGAAAATAAGGAATTATGTGAAGGACTGGAGTAGGCCGTGTTTAATTGGTGCTGCATGATTTCCCCTGCTGTATACAATGGCCTTTAGTACTGGCTGTCAAAAAGAAAACACATAAACAAATCAAGAAGGTAAGCACCATTCCTGCTCGATTTCGAAACAATTATTAATGAAGATGATGACACCCCCTTTCCTGGAAAATTGGCAAGGTGTTCACTTTTCAGCTTAAACCAGAAAGTATCTAATAAAGTAGGCTAGGATTATTATTCCATCCTCCCATTATTACAATTAGTTGAGAATGATGTCCCTGTATTACTCATGTATTCAAAGGTATGGAATTGTACCTACTTCAGATCTCAGTGTGAGTATTGGAGACCACGGCTGGAAAATGGGAACTGCACTCGCTGTACAGAGCCAAGAAACCCACTGGGCTCAACTATGAGGGGACAAAAATGCACCTGCTCCCACACATTTTTTGCACGATGCTCCGGGCGCCAAGTGCTACTCCAAAGGCTTTTCAGGGAGTGGTGACTGGGAGCCGGGAGTACCCAGCTGCCGGGTCCCTGCCGCCCAGGCGGGGTTGGTGCTCACCTGCTGCAGGGCCAGGTAAGGCCGGTGCCGGAGCAGCCTGCTGTGGTACACGTAGAGCACGGCACGCAGCACGCGTCCCTCGGCGGCCAGGCCCGGCCCCGTCAGCCGCTTCCCGGCGATGTCGCACCGCCGCCGTAGCACCGACAGCAATCTCACTGTGGACGAGACCCGGGCACCGCCTCAGCGCCGGGCAGCAGCACCGGGCACCACCTCAGCGCCCGCCGCCGCCCCGGCCGCGCCTCCGGCTCCCACCAATCGACCACCCACCGCAAACGCCCGGGAGCGGCTTCAAAAACCCCCCATCCCCCCTCGGCACCGCGCCGGGACCTGCGGGGTGTTGGGCCGCCAGCAGCACCGTGGCGCTGCTCGCGGGCCAGGGCACATCCAGCCGATTCCAGGGCGCGTCCCACGCAGCCCTGGGCGCCGCCATCTTCCCGCTGCGCGCGGCGAGCCCTGCGTGGGCAGGACCATCCAGGCGAGCCGGCGGGGAGAGTCGCGGGCCGGACCAAGTCACCTCGCGGGGGTGCGTCATGGCCCGGGGCTGCCGCTGATGTACTGCATTCCCAAATGCCATAAGCGAGAAGGGAAATAAGTAGACATTTTGAGTGTTATTGACACTTTCTAAACCTCGCAATTCTCCAGTGTGTGCCTCGGGAGCTGTGGCCGTTGGGAACCAGCCCAGCAGCAGCTGAGCTGCTCCGTGAGGCGGTGCAGGGGTGTTCCGGGGGTGACCCCAGTCCCCAGCGCTGCAGCTGTGCCGTCCCATGTCACACACAGCCCTCAAAGTGCTGGAAAAGCTGCGTGACTGGCTTCACACCAGGAGCAATTCATATCCGGACTAGAGGATATAGTCTTAAGATGCACCAGGGAAGGTTCAGGTTGGACATTAGGAAGAATTTCTTCACAGAAAGGGTGATTAGGCATTGGATTGGGCTGCCCAGGGAGGTGGTGGAGTCACCATCCTTGGGGGTGTTTAAGGAAGGACTGGACGTGGCGCTCAGTGCCCTGTTGTAGCTGACACTGGTGTTCGGTCACAGGCTGGACTCGATGATCTCAGCTCTTTTCCCGCCCAGCTGATCCTGTGGGTGTGTGGCACCGGCGTTCTGAGCAAGGAAGGGCCTTGCTGCCCACAGCCCGGGTACCCGCCCCGCCGTCCCGACCGCTCCATGCTCCCAACGCCTGCTGCCGGAATTTGCTGTGGCGGGGACAAAGGGGCACTGCCAGGCCTGTGATGGATGCACGTGCCCCATGGAGTTGACTGCTGTAATGTATTACTGTTGGTGGAATAGTTTCCTATCAAAAAGATTCTTGTGGTGTTCTGAGTTCTCCTCAAATACAAGACATTTCCTGCCTCTTTCCCTCCCTGCCTGAAGTTGAATGTACTCTTCCTACTTGCAAACATTGGGATTCCAATTGATATATTTTTTAGGAACAAGGGAGTTAAATTGAGCACAATTTTTTGTACACTCTTCTCTTGATTCCATTTTGTTGTACACTTACTCTGTTCTTTTAAGAAATCTCATACAGATACAGATAAAGTCATGTCCCTTTAAAAGGACAGAGCAAAAATTGCCATTAATGGTTGCACCTGCGGGGAAGAGCAATAAGAGCAAACCAAGAGGTAGAACTGATAAAAGGCTGCTGTGAGCACTTGCCTATCCTAGAAAAGGGAGTGTTAAGCTCCCTAGGCATAGAGTGGTGATTAGAGGTGAAAAGAACAATGGAGCCTCCAGAGTGTGAGCAGAGGATCACAAAGGTCTCTCTAGCTGAGCTTCTGAGGTGTTTTGAACATCCTATAAGTGAGGAGCAAGCCTGGGCTATCTGCTTTCAGTGTTGCAGAAAAATAGAGCAGTTGGCTCAGGGGCTGTTCCCATCACTCCATTCTGTATTTATAAAAGGTTCTGGGAGCGTCTTTATCCATGCTGATGGTACTGCTTCCTTCAAGGTCTACCACAAATCTGGTAAGAGCATTGGTAGCTGTGGATGCCGAGGGCTGTTCCCCTAACAGACTGAAGTGTGCGGACAAAGTAGGGGAAATTTCTTTTCCCCTACTTTTTTTTTTCTTTTCCCCTCTCTTTTCTCTGTACGTTGTCATGGAGCTATTCTCCTGCCTGTACTTCATTTCAGAGGACTTTAGATGAGTGGTAATACAGATGTATTACATTACAGATGTACTGATTTCTCTCGTAGTGCTCTGTTGAATCATTTGGTTTTAGGGAATAGCTGTGATGAAAGCCTTCTACCACTCATGTTATTTGAAATAAATAGTCTGAGGCTTTGTTATATGTACTGCTCTGTTCATTTTCCAGCATATGGTTCCTTTGTTATGGTAACTCTCACTGCAGATTTATGATTGGTACTTTCCCTTTTTTTGGTCACTATGTGTAGCCAGCAAGTGGCAACCAGTCTGTGTTAGGAAGGGCTTGGTTGGGCTGCAGCAGAGGTCAGTGCTAGGCTAACTCTTCAGGGACTAGAGTGGGTAGTAAAGAATAAAGACAAAGATCCTGTGCCTTCCCTGTGGTTGGATACCAATTAGCAAACAACAAAATGCAGTAGCTGTTACTTTGGGCTAATGCTCACAGTAGCATGAGTCTCCTATGTTGCTTTCCAGGACTCCCCCAAATACAGGCCTACTTTCCCCAGGTGGGACTGACTGTAGTCAGAGGAGTTAGTTACCTTATTAAAAAAAATGCTTCCTGTTCCCCTCCCTTGAAAAGGGTTCTAAAAGCTGTTTATCAATGCCTGTACAGATGTCTTTCTCCCCTGACCCTCATTTTTCCCTTTCAGATGCTGGCAGCATTCAGCAGTCAGAGGACAAGGTAAGCCTGTGTCTTTACCTTCACTGTGTTTGCAGATATAATCCTGTTGTAGTAGAAGGCCAGCTCAGGAGATGCAGATGTCTTTGGAAACTATCAAGGTGCTTAAATTTGCTGTGCCCTGTGAGAGTGACTTCCCTGCAACCAGGAAAAGGAAACAAAATTCTTGGACTGAATTTAAGTAAGACAATGGGACTGGGAAACAATGTGGACAGATGCTGCCTACTGTGGAATAGAACAGAGTCTTTCTGTCTTAATAACAGATATCTTAGGGCTGCCAATTAAGGCCATTTAAAAACTTTAAACCAGCTTAAATGGAGGGTATATCTCATCCTGAGAGATGTGCTCAGTCCTTGGGAGCAGAGGAGGGTACTGGAATGGTTGAAAGTGAAAGCTGTGATGTTCTCCACAATGCTTTGTGTTGCACTGCTTCCTTGGTCTCTGTCCGCAGCTGTTGGAGTACTTGGGAATGGTGATCTATGAAGCCCTGGACTGGGGAATCGACAGCCAAGTGGAGCGAGAACTGAGTGATCCTTTGGAGAAACTGCTGTGCCTCATGTTGAAACTGGATGACAAGGCAATGAAACCACCAGTCACCCTGCAGGATGTTATCAAGGTTTCCTTCTTCCCACTTAGTAAATATAGCAGGTTTAGAGGAGTTGATGGAACAGTGCCGTTAACCAAGAGGCAAGACCGCTTCTGGGAAAAAGCTGGGTGGGCTGTTGGAGGACACAGAGGGAGCATTGGCTTTCCCATCAGAGGGAAAAAGCAAAACCATTTTAGGTGTTTGTAAGTGCCCATGGAAAAGAATTAAGTAGGAAGACTGAGCATGGCTTTCCCACAGCTGTGTCTACAAAATCCTGTACACAGTCTCCAAATTCAATACCTAGAACACTATGGATATTGAAAAAACTTACTTTGCATAGAATTCAGCTTCTGCAAAGGCTGGGATTTGAATGTCTCAATTCAAACAAATATTTCCCCCTCAGCCATAATTTAAAGGTATGAGAAACTTCCCATCCCTCTGTCTGATCAGGGCAGGGAAAACGAACAGGGCAAGTGACTCCACCTGCTGTGGGTTGTTGTTCTTTGAACTGGAGGCTTCCCCTTTCAGGTGCTTGTTTCAAAGCACACCTTATGGAAAACAAGGTATACAAATTACACAGCTGCTTCCATTATTGTACGTAAAAGATTGGACATCTTCCTTCTTTGTTCCTCTGTATCTGCAATAGAAAAAAATATAAAGGGGCAGTGAAGAAGATGATTTTTAACCATGGATTGAGGAAACTGAATCTTGCTTTATTCCATCCTACCATGATTTTTTAAATTTCAAGATCTTTTTAAAATAGCTGCACTTCTTTCAGGTCTGCGAGGAGCACTTGTCCAGGCCTTCTGAGGCTACCAGCCACTATGAAATGACTTGTAGGAGTCTGTTTATTGAATATATGGAACTTCAGAAGCTTGTAACCATCATCCAGACCTCCAAAGAGGTACATTACCCATTAGCTGCTATTCCCTCTACCTTCACACACTCACCAAGTTCTAAAGTAACCTTCTTATTGCACTAGAAGTGGAGCACCTGGATGAAGGTCTGTTTTCACTATGTGAATAGCTGCTGGCTCTGCACCACTTTTATTTATTGTAGCATTTGAAAGTTTAGGTGTTTAGAGCTTCTAGGCTTTTCAGATAAACATTAGTAATTTATGCTGGATAGACAGGAGATCACTGAAGAGTGTAAAGTAATGACCTCATGTGCTTGCTTCTCAGAGACTGAGAAAAATGGATGTGGAAGATTGGGTGGAAAACCCCATTCAAAAGAAGAAAACCCATGGTGTAAGGGATTTATTTTCTTCATTATGGGGGACTGGGTTTTTTGGTCAGTATTGGCTCTCTGAGGCTTTCCATTGATTCTTCTATGAAAAATAGAGCTTGAACACAAATTAAACTGCTTAGGTTGTTCAGGAGCCTGAGTAGTTAAAGACTTGTTTGCAAAACAAGCTGGGGAGTGAACTTGAAGTTAAACTATTTCATATGTCAACCTCACGTGGACTTCTATTCTACCCAAAGATTGTCTTTGTGGTCCAACTTAAACCACTTCTAAAAATGAAGTTGGAGGCAGTCTTTGGAGTAAGTGCCCATAAGTAGTTACTCAGGCTCTTTCTACCCGCAAATGAGCCCCAAATTCCAGCTCTTGGCAGGAACTGACATCTGCCAAAAGCAATCTGTTCCTTTCTCATAGCTGGACTGAAAACTCCCAGAAACCTGTTCTGTTGTTGGTAGTCCTGGGGTGGACTAGCTCACTCTTATTATGTGGGATCTCTGTTGGTCAGGACTGGCAGGGACTGAAGGCCAGTAGCACTGTCCATCTTTGTGGTTGTGCAGCTCCAGCAGCTCAAACAAAGGGGTGAAGGAGGGTGAGGAGATGTCTCTCCAGCCTTCTGTGCTCTGCCTTTCTTGCCTTTGCCTTTTGTCCTTCCATAGACGTTGGACTGTGTGGTTGGGGCAGGGAAAGCAACTTGCTGTGCTCTTTTCAAGGCTCTACATAGTCAGGGCTCAATCAGAAACAAATAGCTTCGGGCTGGAGCTCTGCCCAGCATAAACAAATGCTCTGTAGTCTGGAGTCTGTGGAGACAAACAGCAAGCCCCAAGAGACTTGTGGACTTGCTCCCTTTGTCTAAATAGCACTTGCTTTGAAGCGTGCTCAAACTATTTGTATGAAAATGTTTGTGAAATGTGTGTTTGGGCATATTCTCAATTTTGTGATCTATTAAAATAAACTGGCAAGCTATCTCAAACCACAAACTCATCAACTGCTGTAGCTCTTTTCTGCAGGGAATACATGAATAAATACATGGACTTTGCTGTGTGGCCCGAAGGCCAGTGTATTTGGCCTCTGCTCCTTCAGGAGACATGAATTCCAAAAGCTGGATGTCTGTTGCAAATCCTCTGCCTCTAGTTTCCAAGTCCTTAAGCACCAGTTGATTGCATTGCTCTGACAAACTCTTGAGTTTAAAGTAACCAGGATGCCATCTTCTCTGTGATCCCACAGATTAGAGCTGATGCCTTGAGTGGTGCTAAGCAGGTAATGTGCTCTATGGACCACACTTTTTCATGTTGACTGATATAAAACAGGTCTTCTGAAATGCAGACTACAGCCTGACAGCATGCAGGGTTGTACAGTTTCAGCAGAGCTTATTTCTACATGTCCCTTGTTGGTATTCACCTTGAAATCTAAGCAGTGAGACCTGTTGGAAACTCAGCTGTTTTACCACTCACTGTTGAACTCAAGGCAATGGGTTTAGAGTGTTGTAGTCCTTTGTCTTGTACTGCATAGGTTGTGGAAAATTTAGGTGGCTTTTGACAATACATGGGATGGCACAAATAGAATAATTGCAGTGATCCAGTCAGTAGGGAAATAAAAGCATGAGTGCTAATGATGTCACCAACATCTGAAAAATGTTTTGGGTGTGCAAGTTGCTCTGAAATGACCAGCTGGAGGCAATTCTTGTCCCCAAACTAATGTGGCAATATTACAGTACAGAAGTCTCTCTTCAGGTCATGTCTCTCAGTCAAGTTCAGTCGCCATGTGAAATACAACTCTATAAAGTGCAAATGCCTTGGAATAAGCTATTCCAAAAGTCTCAAGTACTGATGACTTTGCCCAGAGACTTTTGTGTGTTCTCCCACACAATATTAAATATAGCCTAGAAGATATGCCTAGTGTTTGATCATTCTTTGAGAGTTCTAGTTCTCTGGAGTTGAGGTATGACTGTACCAAAGCCAGGCTAAAACAGTCCAACAAAAATATGTCTCCTTGAAGGCAGCCATCAGGCAGAGATTGCATAAGACTCTTCTTGGTATCTGAAGGAGTGAGTTGAGAGAAGGTGCTTCATGCTGTAAGTAGAAAAGAGAGAGAAGCCTAAGTCAGATACTTTGTTCTGAGGCAGTTTTCTAAAATGTTTTGCTTCCCTATCACTGTTTCTAATACCATGACTTGCTCTTACTCAATTTGCCACCGGGGTCCAGATAAGCTGTTGATTTAGCACTTCTGTTACAATGTTGTCTAAACATGCTATTGAGTTGATTATTTTTTTTTCCTGCCTTTAACTTTTGTTGGGTTATACTGCATGCCTGAACTTCCTCAGATACTAGTACAGAAACAGGATGAGGGGATGTCAGGGTTTTTAGCTTGTGTCTCCAGGCTGAGATTACTAACCTATGCTGCCTTTAAGTATGAGATCCCTTCCCACTTGTCGTCTTCTTTTGTTTCTGGGTACTTCAACCCTTGGTTTCTGAAAATTTAGGGGATTTTAATGTTAAGATTTGGGGTTTCATTCCCAGTGTTTCTTAGGATCCAGTAAGATGAAAACACCCTTGCACCTGGAGCACTTGCAGAAAGAAAATGTCTATTAATTTACCTGACAGCAAAAGCTGTATTTTGCTGAAGTACATCCATAATGTTAATGACAAAATTTGGGAATGAGCTTGGTAAGCCAGCTACCAGTTTCCTTGTTGTAAATTAACTTCTTTGGTACTGCTCCCTGATCTGGAAGTGAGGAGAAGGGCATGTTAGGGACACAATTCTGTGTTTCTGAATGACTTCAGCTGTTAAGTGTGCCCTGTTACATGGAGGGAGGGGATGCTGCTCTGAAAGTCCTAGCCAGCTACTGACTTGGCCCTTGCTGGTTTCTCCAAGGCATCCCTGTGGCCTGGTGTCATCTGTGAGCTGCAGACTGGCGTGAGGCTGCGCAAGGCCGCTGAGCGACCGCAGCGTTGTGTGTCTCCAAAAGAACGCATTCGCTCTCCCTACGAGCTACTTTTGGATGACATTCAGCACAAGAGGTACACCCTGCGGAAGGTGAGTGACTGGAGTCAGCAGACAACTTTGGAAACATCTGCTCTACTTAATTTCTGAGCAGTATGTGTTGAGACCTCTTCTCCAAAGGCTTGTCTTTCTCAAAGGTACACAACAGTTCCATGGAATAGACTCTTGCTTGCTTGTGCTTTCCACCTTGGACACTTGTGTCCTTCCAGGCTCCTTGAGCTGAGCTGTGCCTGGCATCTTTTACTTGTTGCGACGTCTTCCCAGATACTGTGGTGTGTATGCAGGTGCAAAAGCCCTTTTGAGACAGTTCTCTGCTCAGCCTCAGGCAGAGGCCTCTGGGCAGTGCACTCAACTACTGCAGGAGTTTAGTCAGGGTAAAAGATGTTGAGCCTCTCTCGGGGAGGGGTAGGGACTTCCAGCTTCACCACTTGGTTGGTGAAGATGACCAGGTACAAAAATGTCTGGGGTGTCTCTAAAGGCTTGGGATGCTCTTTGCTTGCTGCAGCTTGAGCTGGGAATGATGAGCAGATCTAAAACATTGGCACAAGGCCTTGTGGCATTGGCGTGCTTTGCAAACAGACGTCTTGGCAGTAGATGAGACACAACTCTTCTTGTAATAAAGAGCGGTATTACAAAAAGTGAAAACTTTGCATACTGCACTAGGCATCAGCTTTTTTCTCCTCTGTGTTGGTGCTGCTAGAGTGTAGCAGGTTTAAAAGCTTCAGCTAAACCATGCACCTCTATAAAATCCCAGCTCTTGCTTGGCTTGACTCTGCCTCCAGGTAAGGCTATGTCATGTGTTTGGAGATTATCTATTGATGGATATGTAAATTAATAGTATTGGAAAGGAGACAGTGCATCATAACTAACTTGTATTCCTTGCAATGTACTGTGTATCAATTCACTGTGCAGTACAGAACTGTAACTCAAGGTGGCAGGATGATCTGGGTCTTGGGGTTTGTTTTTGTGTTGTTTTTTTTTTTTCCCTTTCCTTTTTTTCCTTTTTGGTAACTTTTTTCTTTGGTCCATGAGAAGCACAAACATGTTTGAAGAGTAGTAGTCAGAAATACTGAAAGAAAGCAGAGTGCTACTGCTCAGGTCTTTGTGAAGGCTCTTAAACTAGGATTTCCCCATCTGCAAAGCTATTTTAAAGCTTGTCTAGCAAAGAGTGGTCTAATTTGCAAATGAATGAAAGCACAGCTAGTGTGGGAAGCTGTAGTGTTGTTCTACCTGCACTCCCACGTGTTCTGAAGTTGTACACACAAGTGAAAGTAAATGGCATGGCCTCAAAATAGGAATAAGTGAACAAGGCAGCTAAAGACATGCATGTGCAATTGACTTTTTTGTCAGTTCTCCCCTATGCAAGCACAGGACTTGATGCTTCACATGAATATCTGCCCTGCAATTCTATCTTGCTATTGTTCCTAGTTTATGTAGGGCTGTAAGCCAGTCTCTGGGACTCTGGCTTATGCATACAGCTGCCTGCTGCTACTGTTCTTGTTAGTCTTGTTAACCCGTTCCATTGCTCTCCTCCCTGGAGCCGAGCTTTTACTGGTGAATATGGTGTGACCATGGTGGTTGTCAGGATCACTCCTGGCATTAGTGTGTGAGCATGAGGGTTTTCCAGCAGCTTCTCAGAGCAGTTCATGAGCTGCTGGGGCTAGAAGGCTTTATGCTCCTTGTGCAAGCCTCTAAGGGCTGTGCAGTACTTCCGATTGCCTCTGGTTTGCCATCGGCAAATCTTACCCTACCAAAAACCCATGTAAGGAAACTCCATTATTCTACACTTGCTGACTCTTTGTTTTGTTTAGGGGTTTTTTGTTTGTTTGTTTTGTGGGGGTTTTGTGTTTGTTTGGGGGTTTTTTTGGTTTTGAGGTGGGGGGGTTTTGTTTGTTTTGGGGTTTTTTGTTTTGTTTTTTAATGCCTTCCCTACCTCCCTTGTTCCCAAATCCTTACTTGCATCATTTGCTGTGCTGCTGAATGGCAGGGTGTACAAGGAGTAGAGAAAGAACTATTTCTTAAGCATCACTTCTGCTCTTTCAGGTGACCGTCAAGCAAAAACACAGGGCCCCCAAAGTTGATGTAGCTGCTCCCAAGCCTCATCTAAAGCCGGTAGGTGACCTGGTGCTGAATCTGATGATAGCAAAACAAGTTAATTCTGGAGCTGACAGGATGTTTTGAAGGAATATAAAGCTAATACCTTAGCTACTGATTTGTATTTGGGAGGGGGTTATATTAACCATGCTTAACTTTTGAATAGACCCTCCTGCCAAACATGGCACTAGGAAAATGGGAATTGACATCTTCATAGAAGAAAGATGATCAATCTTCCTACTTCTTCCACTGCTACTTTAATTTGGAACATTTTGTGGTCTTCAAAGAACTCCTGGAGCTCTCAATTTCAAATTTGAGTCGCTATAGTGCTCTACTATGCATAGTGCTGAAGAGTGTCTCATGTGCAGGGCCCAGTGCCCTCTTGGGTGACAAGCACTTGCAAAACAGAGCCATTGCTGATGCAGTTGTTCTGTCACCACTGGTCTCCTTTCTCTGTCCAATGGCTCTTTGTGGTCCTATGCTTTGCCTGTAGATGTTGAAGGTGAAGCTGAAACAGTGTGTGCCCCAGGAGCCCAGCTGGCACAAACAGCTCATGGCAGAAATAAAACAACCACCGAAGCTTCGGTCAGCAGCAGCAGCACAGGAAAAGGGGAGCAGCTCCAAAGGTACTATACTGAAAGCACTGCCATAGAGTGACTTAGCAAGCAAGAAAGTGACGTCAGCATTGGCTAAAAATAACAGATGGCCTTGGAAATGAAAGCCCTTATCTTTTCAATAACATTTGTAATGTAAGGGGCAGGGAGGAATATACAAATTTGGTGTGATAGAGATGGTATGGCATAAGAAGAGTTATTTCTAGAAAATCTGTTTGTGTCTTATTAAGACTCAAAAGATATTTCAACTTGTGCTTTTTTTAAATGGATGTTCAAATTTGTCTGTCCACTAAGTGAGATTACTTAGGATTTTGACCATCACCTAAGACTAAAAGATTATGTAACTATCAGGACAAAGTCTGGTGAAATCTCAAATTCCAATGGGTGGGTATCAAATTTGTCATTTTCTTGTCCCAGCTCAGTGTGTCATTTAGTCTGTGAGTATGGGGTTTTTTGTTCTCCCTCTCCCCTGCAGAAATGCTTGTGGCATCAAATACTGCCTTGAACTCTCCAAGTGACAGTTTCTTCCATCTCCAAGATGCCAGTACTGAGTTTAAAATTGCCAACACTACAACACAGCAGCTGGGACCAGGAGCTCAGGTAAGGCTTTAGGTGAAAGGACTATGGAGAAGCATGGGTACTTCAGGAATTGAGCTGCAAGCACATACATAACCTGGAAGGTCAGGAACAAATCCTAATATAGGAAATCTTGTCTCAAAAGTGAAAAAATGTGGTACTGCTGGGTTCACTGAAGTCAGTTTCCTCTACAGAAGCTCATGTTATATTCAGACACCTCTGTTTGTGGCATGACTGAAGCATATAGGTACTGATCTCTCTCTCTGACCAGTGACAGCATGCAAGGGAATGGCCTGCAGCTGAGTCAGGGGAGGTTTAAGTTAGTTATGAGGAAAAGGTTTTTCACCTGCAGGAACAGGCTTCCCAGCGAAGTGGTCACAGCACCAAGCCTGACAGAGCTCGAGAGGCATTTGAACAATGCTCTCAGGCACATGGTGTGACTCTTGGGGTGGTCTTGTGCAGGGGCAGGAGTTGAACTTTGGTGATCCTTGTGGGTCCCAACTCAGGATATTCTATGATTCTACAGAACTGAGGTCTGCTCTGGTCTCTGAAAACTAGATCCTGCAGAAGTTTTAATAGCATGGGAGTCTGACCAATATGGGTCAGAATATTCCCACTCTTACCTCACAGTGAGGCATTTGATGCTAGATGTATTGAGGTATTTTGATTTCATGTGGTATGTGAGCTCATGGAAGGAAAATGTAATGATTTATTTTCAGGAAGCAACTTGATGGGTGAATTCCCACTCATCTGTCTGTGTAGTTATTTTGGGAGCACCATTCTTCAGTAAACCATGATACACAGTCTTTGGGTTCTTTAACTCTTGGCTCTGTCATGAAAAGCTTGACTGCTTGGTTCTGGGATTCAGTCTGAGCATATTCCGAAATTCTGTGGAACAGAACTTAAGCCCTAACACATCATGTCTAGCACAGATGCTCTGGCATATAAACAGGAATCTGTTTTCTGTAAATATTTCTGCTTGAAATGCAGTTGCCTAACTGAGGAAAACAGATATGAATTAATAAAAGCAGAAAATCTTAGCTATATTTGCCCCAGTCTGTGCTACTTGTAGGAATAGTCAGCATTTGAGAGCCCTGTGGTTGATGTATTACTGCTGAACTAGAAGGACTTTCATATATAATATAATATAATATATTCAATATATATAATATAATCAAATTTGTTTTCTGCTTGTCTAGACAAGGTAGAAACAATGCTGTTGAGATAAAGCATGGGGCTTGAGTTGAGTTAATGGGTTGGGTTAGTCACAGTCTCTTGAACTGTTCTCCAGTGTTGCTACATGTGAACAGGAGCCAAGAAAATGGTTCCAGTGTATTCCATGGATTGCATAGGGAGGCTGTTGCAAAGTTGGTTCCTGAACAGATAGAACTCTGGTACTAGTATCCACTATTGGACTTGGGCAAGAGAGACAACAGGTGAATTTGAAACTTCACTAACTTGGCTGGAACTTCCTAGTTGTGGAGTGCAAGGGAAATTAACTTGATATTCCAAGAGGAAGTAGAAAGTTCCTAAATGTACTCCATTGCTTTTTCTCTCTGCTCCACTTTCGGCTGAGCCTTGAACATTTCTGATCCGTTGTGGGCATCCTGGATTTTGTTAGGCATCAGTAGTTCTAATGAAGTGGCCTTGGTGTCTCTTATATGCAGATTATGAACATCCTGTCCTCTGGTCTACAGGAAACCACTCCCAAGCTGCCTGCCAGTGCCTGCCTTCCCTCCACCAGGCCACCAGGAGTATCCTGTTTCAGCACAGGTCAGTGCACTTCTGGCTGCACCTCTAAACCAGGTCACAAAGTACAGCCAGTGGTCTGATGGGCTCCCAAAGCCTTGGGCTGGGCTCAATGTCCACTTCTCTGATCACCTGAAGATACTTTGCAGGAGAAGATCCAACACTAAATAAAGTCTGGGGAGGTGCCCTTAGAAAATAATTTCTCAGCAGTTGACTGAAGCTTGTGTAGCTCCTGCAGCTTCAAAACAATGATTGCATGTCCCCAAAGGCCTGACTGGAATTTGCAGTAAAAGCTAAATGAGTGTTTTGAATATTCAAGTAGAAAGTGCAGCACTTCATTTTATGAAGCTAAATGGTGCTAATGACGCCTCATCAGTGCCTACTGACAAGCATAATTACTGTAACCTCTGCTTTTTTTGTGATCTGAGCAGATGGGTTGGAGGGGGAGAGGTGTAAGCCTTGCTACCTTCAGAAGGCAGTGTAGTGCTCTTGAGTGTTAAGCTTTCAGGGTGAATACTTAGAAACTGACAGTTGGTTTTCTGCACCCTAAAACTCTCTCTTCCCATCCAGGTTTCGCTGCAAATTTTATGTGTCCTCCCATGAGTGCACCCACACCAGGAGACATTAAACTGAAGTGTTTCCTGAGCACTGGCCAACAGAAGCTGCCTCCGTACAGAGGAAGGTCCAGATCTTTAGAGAGAGGCCTTCAAAGCAAGGAATTTGTAAGTCCAACATGTCAGCAAGCAACCCTGGTCTGACACCTCTGATAATGACTTGCACCTTGATCCTCATGCAAGCAGTAAGCATGCTCTGTGGTTTTTGTCTTGGGACATATTGTATCTGAAGTATGTATATTATTCTCTCCTTGGAGACAGCTTAAGAGAAGACTGGATGCTGTAGTGTCCTTGTGGTGGCTTCCCACTTTGAATGATATGAAATAAAGTTTTCTCATACAAGAAGAGAAAAATACCGTGGCATTACTTGAAAGTGTCCATCAAGGCTTCCTCAAGCAGAATGTAATTGAAAGTGGGACTGTCCTGCTTTCTCCATGTCCCTTCATTCTCTCTAGACTCTGATATGCTCACAAGGAATCTTGTAAGCTGCAGTAAAGGGGAATAGTTAACAAAATGTGGATAGCACAGCATCGGTGACTTTTAAATGTGTAATGTATGTAGAACTGAAGTTATCAGGCTCTGAATGATGGTTGTGGGTGAAATGCTGGGGTCTGTGTGCTTCTGTGCAACCCTCTGAATTATGGTCTCACCCTATTCTGCCCTGACAAGGTGTGCTGTGCTCTTGTCTCTTTCTTTCCTTCTGCATCCCTCCTTGCCCAACCTTGGTAAGTCTCTGAGCTCTCTGACACCTCTTGTATCCAGGAGGGGCCAAGGTGGCATCTGTTCTGTGGCCTGTTCCAAAAGGTAAAATGTCTCAAAGGAATCTGCTTGAAAACTGCAGCAACCACTCACCTCCCTGTAGTAGTTTTTCTGCTAGTATTGTCAAAGAGTCACCTGATAGTCCCCATCACAAGCAAAATAGGTTTTCGGAGAAAAATGTTCCTGATCCTTTGGGACCCAGTTTTAAGGTGACCTCCCCAAACAGCTGCTTTCTTCAACTTGATCTGATGTTTAACTTCTGTCTTTCAATAGGACTGTCCCTTTCCTACCAAGTGGCCATCACCAACCATTGTTGAGCTGATTGGAACCAGATATGCAATGATGGTGCTGGAAGGGCAAGGCCTCTTCCAAGGAGGTAGTGATGGTGTCTTTCCAAGAGCAAAGGTATGTTTCTTCTCCTTTTCTTTGTGCTGCCCTTGCCTTTTCAAAAGCTGGCAGGTTTCATGGCCCTCAGTGATGAACTGCAGAGGTGCCCTCTGTCTCAACTTATCCTATTCATAACAGCTGATCTGAGTTTGGCCCTAGGCTGGAAAAATTTTTTAGTATTTATGCAGTGATGGCTTCTAATCCATCTTAAACTGTGTAAATTGCCTAGAAAGTAGCCCAACTTTTGCTTGGTGCTTCTTGTCTGATTTCCATGTGAGGAGAGCTGACTGCCATGACCATTGGTCAGCTCTGAAATCCCGAAGTAAATAGTTGGGATTTGGTACTGCTAAACAGTGAAACGAAGGCTTTTGACTCAGGCTCCCACACCCGAGTTGTGCTGACTCAAACCACCTTGGCAATTGGACATGAAGGCCAAGAAGATGAGGGGCACAGGGAAGGAGCTGTAGCTCAGGACTGTTGGCTGTTCATGTTTCTTGACTCCTGGCTTATCCCCTGAGTCTCCTTTAGAGAGGGGGTGTTGCAACCACCCCTCCAGAGCAGATGTCCTGAGTACAGGCCCTTTGCAACACAGATGTGAGGAAGCCTGTGCTTCTTGGCTTTTGGGTCATTTTCTTGCCCTCATTTATTTAGCAGTATGGACAGAGTCAAAGGCTCTACTAGCAGAGCTATGCTACTTCCACAAGCTATCTGACGCTCCTGAGACTGAATCCTTGTTTTCTTCTCACCTCACTGACCCTGCTTTAACTTGCCTGCTGTATGACTATTCTAAAATGTCTTTCTTACCCCCTGCTGTTTTTTCAGCTTTCTCAAGTTCTACTTCTCAAGATAATATCACTTTGACTGCCAGCTGTGTATGAATGTGCTCTTTTTTAGAAAGTCCAGGCAACTCATCAGCTTCCTTATGACTCATTTTTTGCTTCAGGATTGAATTCAAATTTGCCCTGATTTAATCTCTTTGGGATTGCTGCAGTCTACCTCAAAGAATGTCTCTCTTCTCTCTCTTAACTAGCTACTGTTACACTCTTGCACAATACAGCTATTGTTTGCTCAAGAGCCTTTTTTTAAACTCCTGTTGTCTGGCAGCTGCCCCAAACCTCTGCATTATAAAAACACTGGCCTACAAGTAAGAATTTTTTTGCCTTTTTAGCTTTTAATTCCTGTGTCTTTGCTATCATTTATTGGACCTCTGTTATTGTATATGAATATAAAGCCTTTAGAAGGTTTATGTGCTTGCTCTTTGGCAGGCAGTGGATCCTGTTGGTACAAAGATATTTCCCATTTGCATTCACAAATAACTTTCCTTTCCACAGATCTGTTTCAGCTGCCATAAGCAGATGTTTCTTAAGTGGCCTTACAACTGTTACCTCTGCAGCAGGTGAGCTGATATAAAAGAAAAAAACGAGGAGAGAGAAAAGAGTGAAAGAACAGTGCTGAGAATTTTCAGTATTCATTGGCTGTGCTACTGGATAGGAACGGGTTGCTGAACCCTTCAGCTTTGCCTTACTGCACAAGCCAGGCTGAAGTGTCTACAGCTGGGGAGGATGTGGAAAGTCTTGTCTCTGAAGTAGTATCTCAGTTTTAACTCTTAGTATTAAGTCAGCAATAGCCAAATTTCCTGTGCCAGTATTAAATTAATTTCTCTGAGATCAACCTCTGCATTTTGCTCTAAAGGTTTGATATAACTTCAGCCAAGGGCTTGAACAGGTTCTGGGGGAGGGTCTACACCAGAATCTTCTGTTGAGGACTGAAAAAGAGAACTCCAGACCTTGTGACTGGGGAAGGACTTGAGCCTACTTGTATCCACTTACTTGTCAGAGGCTTTCTGTTCACGGGAGAGTGAGAGAGGAACTTCAGGCTCATTAAGGCTCACTTAAATCTATTTGAAGGGGTTGTGAAGCACTGAATTGATTATAAGCAGCAAGTAAACAACCACTGGAAATTGAGCAACTGTCTGATGGTAGTGCTGGGTGAAGTGTAATGAGCATTTGCAGATAAAGTCTTGAAGCTATGGATGTTGACACATTTCAGATGATTTAAACTACCAGAAATAGGAAGGCTGGCAATCTGAATAGGGGACTTCTCAGCTTGCTCACTTTGCCATCAAGTGATTCTGCCACAATCATGAGTTCAGACTTACTTGGGAATGTCACCTGTAGCTGCAATATTGGTATCTGCTGAGCTTTACTCAAATGATGATGCTGGAGACTTTTTTCTTTCAGGGTTGTCTGCTGTGACTGCTGCGTTAAGGCAAGTCTAGTCTTTACAACAGCATATGGGATTTTTACATTTTCTGCTTTCCCTCCTCCTCACCTAGTCCTCAGAAGCTTTCCTTCATCCCACTGATACCTCAAATCTACCCTCTAGCTAGTTTCTAAGAAAATAGAAGAGGGAATAGTATGAGGTGTAAAAGTAGCCAGGGTGACACAGATATCTCTTGTCATACTCAGCTAAAACAACTCTGGTTCTTCTTTCTTTCATCCTGTGTAAAGTGGTTGGGATTACACTGTGCTCTATTTATACAAGGGTCAGAAAGTTCACTGCATTAATGTCTACCTTTTAAGTGCACCAATAAATCAATTGCATGGCATGCAAATTGTCGGAGGATGTGTTTCCCTGAGAACTCAGGTGACTTGTGTTGTGATTCTAGATGTCAATGCCCTTCAGAACATGTGTACATCTCCCACTTCAGTTCCTAAAATTGTTGAGACTCTCCAGAGAGGAGGACCCAGCTACTCAAGAGCAGAAGAGCTCCGAGTTGCTACATGAAATAGAGCACTGGCAGTATTTTGGGTAAGCTGGGACGGGGTTGTTCTGTTTTTGCTTTGAAAGATGTCACCAGTTACTTATGCAAAGCTACAAACATGCAGACAGCAGTATGTAGTATTGGGCTGGTCTGCTGAATGTTCTGGTTTTAGCCACTGCTCTACCTAGGCTACAGTTCTCTGGAAGTATTGTGGATTTTAGATGACCAAAAGGGAGGAAGTGTAGGTGCTCTGAAACGCGTTTTCCTTTTTAACTAACAGGCTTGTGACATGGATTTAGAAGTGTCTATATTAATGCAGACATAGAAGGCTCCTTGCAATACCTTCATAGTATGAGGATTTCCAGACCCCATCACATTCTATCCCCCACAGCTGGAGGTCTGTCACTACAACCCAGAAGTAGCCACTTTCTACCTAGACATGAAATGTCCCAGTTGTGGCTCAGGTATAACTGACTGAAGAGTGATGCCACACATGGTGTCTTGGTCCCTCCACACACATACAGACCCTTTCCTTTTGTCCCCAGAAAATGAATTATTCCAAAAAGAGCTTTTGACAATTTTGGGTGAAAAAGACAGACAACATGCATATAAGACTGAAAACATACATTATCTCTTCTTTATGTTCTCTTCTTTCCAAAGCAGTAAAATTTTCTACTGGGGGAAGCAATACCTTCTTTTTGGTCTTCTGAAGCCATTCTTTAATGTAGCCAGAATAAAGACACAGCAGTTTCTGGTTCTAAGGCTTGTACTTCAGTTGCCGAAAATCAGGAGCAGTGTTCATTACTGAAGTTGACTGCATGGGGCAGGCAGTAGTTTGGTCTGTGTTGTAATGCAAATGCTGCAGAAGAGGCCTGAGAGACTGCATTACTGTCACACTGCAGGATGGCCAAAAAATGTCCTACTGCACGAGGATGCAGCCATAACCTTGGACCAGACACAGATATCCATTAGCCCTTTGGCTGACACACTGTCAATAGAGAGAAGGTGTCAGTAAGGGAAGCTGTTCTGGTGCTTTTTAGCCTTCCTAAGTGGTGCTGATGGCTCTTTTGAACCTGTGCATTTGGCTAAATCACTTAGCAGCCTGGGAGAAGGGTGGAAGAGCACCATGCCCTCTAACAGAACCCTGGGTCAGCTTTCCTGCTTTTGTTGTTCCCTCTCCCCCTCCAGTGTACCCGTTGTTTTGGAGCCCCGTTGCCTAGCACAGCCGCTGTGCTGTTACACAGGGGCCATGGCAGACTGGCTGACTGCAGACATCTGTACATGGTGTGAGCAATATCTGTTGAATATGGCTTCCAGTCAACAGCACAGCATCCCTCTCAGGAGAATTTCCTGGACTTGAACCAAACTGGAACGATTCTACCATACATTTCTCCTGTCACTTGTTATGTACCTGAAATAAATGAAACAGCTTTATGCACCTACTGACATAAAGGCCTGAATAAAAGACCTCCCTGCTGGTTAGTCTAAGCAGGAAGCACAGTTAGTATTTCTGTATTGTGAAGTATTCTAAAGCTTTGTGGGTTTTAGAACTGTTTTATTCTTTTTATGTGTCTTGGGAAAAATAAATGTTGAAGCACTATCACGCCTTTGGCATTTCTTTCTTTGCACCTGCAGTTGTCATTGTTCTGTGGCACTGTTTGCATTCATTGCTGAGCAGACTTCATTTAATGTACTGAGCAGAGAGAAACTTCAAACCAAAACCCCCATTTCTGAGAGGCTTGGAAAGTGGAGTTCTCAGTTATGCAATCACATCACCATGCAGATTGCAAACACTCCTTCCTCATAACTCACAGCGTTGAAGCTCACTGCTTTGATGCTTGTAGTGATGGCTGCTCTGTCTGCTTGCATTAGGAAGCAGATTTGGTTTAGGAAGCTTCTTTTGGTTTTTGTCTGTGCAATATCGTGCTTTGTCACCAGAGCTTTCTGTGCATCTCACAGATATACCTATTATATCTCAATGCTGTCATCAGCTGAGGGGCACAGGGTTGTTCTTGAGAGATTCTTGCTCATTGTCTTGGCCTTAAGCATTTGCCCTGGAATAAACTGGACTATTGCAACATTTCATGGATTTTTTTTGTGTGTTTAAAACAAAAAGAGATACTTGATAGTATGTTTATTGATCCCTAGCAATTGCCTTAATGGGAAGGGATGTGGGGC
Source organism: Corvus kubaryi (assembly GCF_017639235.1). Taxonomy (NCBI): domain Eukaryota; kingdom Metazoa; phylum Chordata; class Aves; order Passeriformes; family Corvidae; genus Corvus; species Corvus kubaryi. The sequence goes on along the minus strand of NW_024581112.1, from coordinate 9,265,477 downwards.
CTGATGGAGTTTGCCTTGGCGAGTTTTGCAGGGCCTGGATAGACAGTGTTGAAGGATACAATGGACCTGTAGCTGGAATGAGTCATGCTGAAGAAGATAATGGCTGGGAAGGCCAGTTCTAGGTAGAGGAGAAGGGGAAGAAAAACATGTTTAAGCTGAGCCCAAGGTCTGCATCCAAACTGCCACAAGGGTCAATATCTCCAGCTGACTTGCACTGACCTGACTCTGTTTCCTCCCAGCTGCCTGTCTGCAAGCTCGTGCCTACTTGCAGGTTTGGGCAAGCTCTGCAAGTAAATGAATGTGGGGAAGCTGGAGCTTGTGCTTCCTTTTGGAGCAAGTTCAAGTGTTCCTCTTCCTTCAGTCAATTAGGAGGGGTGCAGCCTGCCTGTCCAGGTCCTCTTCTGCATGTGCCAATTGCTGGTGCTTCTGGGAAGCACATCCTTATCAGGCAGGTGGGCTCCTTGCAGGCTGCAGGGAATGGCAGCCAAGCCACAGGTGTGCTTGCTGGCAGGATGGGCACAGTGTGGGGCCAGGGGCGTGAGGCGCTCTGGGATGCTTGCTGAGTGCGGTAGTTTAGAGAGAGCCAGAAATGAGCTTAGATCAGCCTGCTTGGAGTAATGTGTAAGGCCAAAATGCTGCTCAGAGCTGGGGTGCAGCAGCAGGGAGAGAAGGTGTCTGTATGGCACTAAGGTAGACTTCAGTTCACCTGTGGAGCAAAGGTAGTTCTAGGTTCTGTCTCTTGCGCATCTGCTGCGGGGTCACAGGGGCTTGTTTCACTGCCTTTCCCTTTCCCTGCCTTGGGACCATGACAGGGGTGATGAAATGCCCTCACTTGCAGAACAGACAGGCAAAGCGGTGGGGGAGTTTGTGCTATCCCTGTCCATCCCTGATGTAGCATGCTGCTGGGATAACCCCTGTTCCCGTCATTCCTCTCCACGGCACTGGTTGCAGTGGCCGCGGGACGGTGACAGTAACACCTCTGTCCCCTGTGCCCGAGTGCCATCTGGGCCTTCTGCACCCCGGCTGAGCCGGGACACCTCCTGTCCGCCTGGGGGCAGCCGCGGGCCGCGCCGCCCAGAGCCGGAGAGGCGCGATGGGGATTATCTCAAAGATAACAGCGATTGACCTCAAAAATAACAGAGATTTTACCGTCCTCGTTTATTTTTATTTAATTTTGTCCGTCCCGTGGCACTTCCCCAAGCCGGGGAAGATCCCACTGGCAGACAGGGCCTGGGTGACGGCCAGGACTCCCCAGTGGGAAGGCGAGGGTGAGGGGGAAGGTGAGGGCGCGTGGGTCAGAGACAGCTGGGACGGAGACACAGCAACACAAAAAGGGGGTTTGAGGTGGAGGGGAGAGGCGGGAGAGGCCTGGCTGCAGTAACATCGTGTGGCTGTCAGGGTAGTTTGGTGTTTGCTGCTTGAAACCAGCTGGGGAAACACGCTCTGGTGGAATCACAAAATGGCTTGGGTTGGAAAGGACCTTAAAGAACATCTCATTCCAACCCTCTGCCGTGGGCAGGGACACGTTCCACTAGACCAGGTTGCTCCAAGCCCCGTCCAGGCTGGCCTTGAACATTTCCAAAGGAGGGCCACGAGGATGGTGAACGATCTGGAGGGGAAGCCTTATGAGGAGTGGCTGAGGTCACTTGGAACAAACCTACTTGAACAACCTCATGCAGGGCACCGCTGCCAGCACCTTCTTGTCCAGGTTAAAGCTGGCTTTGAGTGGGGTTTCACCCTACATTTGATCCAGTTTGGCTTAATTGTTTTGCTTTGTTTTATTATAAAGGACAAACATAAGGACTTTCATTTGACACATGAAATAAAACCATAGATGCAATGTTGGGCAGGATTAGATTTAAAAGCTATGTGGGCAAACTGGGGAAATGGTCTGGAAGAAACAGGAGGCAGTTGAATACAGAGAAGTGGAAGGTCATACACGTGAGCAATAATATGAACTCCCAGAGTACAGAGGAGGGAGTGATGGGTTAAGTAGCAATTCTTCATAAAAGGGATCAAAAGCTGAATGCAAGTCAGCTATGTCATGGTGTTGAGGTGATAGAAAATAAGTTAAGGGGAGATGTGGCGTAATTGGATCCAGCCCAGCAGAGAGCAGGGAGAACAAACGGAAATGGAGAAACCATTACCTACCAGGGAAGCCTGAAAGAACTGAAATTCTCTAACCCAAAGGAGGAGAGAACTGAAGATTTAAGCACATTAAAAGGCATAATCATTGCTCCTTCTCTGTGATGGAGGAGAGGAGAAAAAAAAAAAAAAGAAAGAAGGCTTAAGTAACAGCAGGAAAGGCTCAATTTAGATGTTAGGAAAAACTTTCTAATGACAGGGATAATAAAGAATAGACTGCCTAGGGAGTGGAGAACTTTAAGATGAAGTTAAGCAACATCTGTCAGGGATGTCCGAGGTTTAGGTGATCCTGCTTGGGTTAGTGGAATGGACTGGTCTGACCTTTCAAGGTCCCTTTCAGCCTTAATTTTTCAGTGGTTCTGCGGGCTGACATTAATCTTCTTAATGGTATTTAAACAGTCAGCAGCTTCTCTTAAGTAACTGCTAGCAAGTCTCTTCTCTTGCCTGCGGTTTAAAATTAACTTAATTTCCATGCATCACTTTCGCCCTCCAGCTCCCAAGTCCTGCATAGCGAACCAGCAACTGAATTCCTTGACTGCTTGTCAGTACCTTCCTTGTGGCTCTGTAACGACACACAATAAAAAAGAAGGGATAGAAATGCTGCATGTTGGTGGCTATGCCACCAGTGTGAGGGTGCCCTCCTTTCCTGCATTTATATGCAGGAGATATGGTCCCCCTCTTGGGATAGCTGGGTCTCACACATGGTTATTTCATTTTGTGCACTCCAGGGACCTGCCTTTCCATGTTGCCTGCAGCCTTCTGAGGGAGCTTGTCTTGCCCTGCCTCTGGCCGAGGCTGGCCTGTTTCTGAAAGGAATCATGTCAGACCACAGGTCTTCGCTGTTGGTTTGTCACAGGGGCCTGGAGCACAGTTCTTATGAGGAGCAGCTGAGGGAGCTGGGGGTGTTTAGCCTGGACAAGAGGAGGCTCAGGGAAGACCTTATCACACTCTACAACTACCAGAAAGGAGGCTGTAGCCAGGTGGGGGTTAGTCTCTTCTCCCAGGTAACAAGTAACAGGACAAGAGGAAATCACCAGGAGAGGTTTAGATTGGATATGATGAAAAATTTCTTCACTGAAAGGGTTGTCTAGCCCTGGAATGGGCTGCCAAGGGAAGGGGCAGAGTCACCGTCCCTGGAAGTGTTCAAAAACCCTGTGGATGTGGCACTTGGGGACATGGTTTAATGGTGAACATGGTGGTGCTGGGTTAATGGCTGGATTCCATGATCCTAGAGGTGTTTTCTAACCTTAACAATTCTATGGTTCTATGATAAATGTCCAAGCCCAGACACTGCCCAAGGTGTGTGGCATGTCTGTGTAACAATGTGTACAACAATAAGCGCTATAATTAATACATTGTCCACCAATGATGTCTCTTCAAATGGTTCAGACTCCAGAGAGAAGTCTGAAGTTGGCCCTGGGGCTGGGTCCCCTGAAGTTACTAATGAAGGTGAATTACATTTTTCATCTGCCAGCAACAGGGGAAGAGGGAGTGAAAAAGCCAGGCCACAATGAGCAGTATCTGGTCCTTGACTAGTGCTGTTGGAAAACAGGAGAGCTGGCGAGTGTGTCCTGAAGGCAGCGTGTCTGCAATTCCTTTGTTTTTTGCTTAAAACAGAAAAGATGGCATTTCCATAGCTGGGAAGAACTGTCCCGAAGGAGAGAGGGAACCACTGCCTGAAAGCCCTCACCTTTGGAAAATAACCCTCTACCAGGCACTGAGCTGCATGTATGGATGGTGAAGGGGTGACGCTGCTCAGTGTGACCATGAAAACTGGGTGGATATGGCACCAAGAGGATCAGAGCTCGGAGATCAGCGATAGAGGAGATAGCCATAAGCCAGAACAGGTTATCCCAAGTCAGGAAAACATGAGGTTTCCAAAACTTTGTTGCATACTCCTTAGTTATCTATCTAAACCAGAAAAGGTGACATTTCTATAGCTGAGAAAAATCATCCCTAGTGAGAGAGAGGACCACAAATATCTGCCCACAGAGAAGCAGTCACAATTTCTCCTACTCATCCAGTGGTTTTAACCAGCCAAGATAATTGTGGGCCCGTTACATGGGCCTTCACATTTGCTTTTGTTAACAGAGCAAGATCTGTCTTATCTCTGCGTGACAAGCATTAGGAACATTATTTCATATGTGTGAGTAACGCATAAAGAAACGGAGTGGCCACCACGGCAGCAAGTTGGAACACAGGGCCTTTCACTCTCAGCTCTGAGCTCCTTCTTGCAGACTGTGCTGCCAGCTCCCAGACGTGGCGGGGCTGTTATTTATACGCGTAATAAAAAGCCACCTGAATGCAGCTGGAGTCCTACCTTCGAGCAACATTAGCACGCCAGCGACTTTATTGACAGCTATTTCACTTTGCCTCTCCTGATGCTGGGAATGAGAGTTTCAGGTGTGCTCCCCTTTAAAAAAAGCACTGTGAAATACGCATATATTGAAGTGGGCTGTGCTTTTTTGGAGCCTATAACCCAAACTATATAGTAGCTGCTTTGTGCACAAATTTTACAATTCCGCTCCAATGAAAACGTATTTATCAGAACCACAACAGTATGAATCTGACTCATTAAATAAGACCTCATTTTTTTAAGGGAATGTTGGGAGTAATACAAATAGAGCAAGCTTATAAGGCCCTTGCAAGGTAAGGGTGAAGCAAGTTTACTCCTTAACTGCTGCAATTTGGTAGAGGTGTTTTTGGAAATGCTATAAAAACCGTAACTCTCTTGAGATATTCTGAACACTGTTGTATCCCACAGGATTTGGGGAAAGGATGAGATTAGCCACCTAAATGTAAGTTTATTTGAACAAAGCAATTTATGTGAAATGCAGTGGGACTTTTCAAGATAAGAGAAAATCACGACCTTTTTCATTTTTTGCCCAGACACCTGGGAAACTCAGGACCAGCTACACTTGAGCACTCTGCATTTCAGGCTTTGCAAACTCAAAAGTTTCCCAAGTGAGGGGTGCTGCCAGCTGCAGTGAGCTTGATCTGTGCTTAGCGCTGGAGCCAGACGGAATGCTGATGCAGTATGGCTGCAGGCCTTTCTGCTGTTTTTACTCCGTGGAGTTTTTATGAGACCATATCTGTCAAACGTATGTGTGAAGATAAATCAAACAAGCACAGCCACGGCTCTTAAATAAATGTGAAATCTGAGTGGCTTCCACCAGCCCCTCGGTCCCTCCCCCTCGGCTGCCGTGTGTACTGAGTGTTTTATAGACACAGGACAGTGAAGGATGGCTGGTTAGGAGAAAGGGAAAGCAGTGGGGAGGCAACTCCAAGGGAAAGGGGTGATCTTGCAGGGGGAAGCAGAGAGCTACAAGATGGGTTTGGGGCTCATGCTGCTGAAATATTTGGGTCTGGAAAGAGCCTGGTTCGAATCTTGATGACTTTTGAAGAAGGAGAGACTCAACAAATTCCATCAGGGATGTGGTCTGATTGCTGTGATGGAATCCAAAATGCAATGAAGATGGGGATTCAGCAGAGCGGACAGGAAGGCACTCCATGCAGAAGTGTAATGAGATAGACCATGTTTGGAGCTAATGTTGTATGAGCACCACAAGGTTCCTGTACCTTGAATACCAAAGCATGAGTAGGACACCAAGCTTCTGCATGCCTCACAGCCTGTCTTCTCCTGGAAAATAAAATAATCTTAACCTGATCACCACTCACATTTTCCCACTATTCCCCAAATTGTTCTTCCTCCAGGAGAAGGGTGGTCCTTCCAAGGTCAGGGTTGAGGTTACTGACAGGTCAGGGAGGGCAAGGTCAGGCTTGAAGCTGACTCTCTGTACCAAAGCTGTCCCACATAGCAAGAGGGCCTTGCAGTTTCCAAAGCCATCAATCTCCTCCCCACTTTCACCAGCTATTCACCTCTCCCAGTTTTAAGTGGAAGAAAATACAGCCAACCTCTTCAAGTCCTTGTGTCGTGCCTCTGGGAGCTGCATTCCTGCTCTCGAGTGCTCAGTCACCGAAACAGAATAGCCAATATATCACTCCCATTGTTTTATTTGTGGGTTGAAATTGGATCAATGTATCTGAAGGCTACTGTAACCAGGAAATTATTCTTCTGATTTCTGACAATGGGGCTGCTTCTGCCACCAAGAAAACATTTGTCACTTCTCCCTGGCTGCACTGGGGTTTGGCTGAAGGTGCTTGTTTGTCCTGGCACACAGGGAGGGCATCCTCGCCAAGGGGATGGGGACTCGGCAGGAGTCGAGGCTCATGAACCACGTGGTAGCAAAGTGTACAGTGCTGGTGCCAAGGGTGAAGCAGGAGGGGCTGTGCCATGTGCTCTGGACATGGCCTGGAAGGCAGGAGTGTGGGACGAAGATTATTTGACAAGTCTTCTACATCTGTGATAACACTGTGCCTCGCTCTATTTTTAATGCTGATTGACACTAGGAGACGACTTGACCCAAAGGAATATAGTGTGCTGCACATAGCAGCTCTTATGGCAGCTCCTGGTCCTTCTATGTATATCACCAGTGTTCAGCTGAATGAAAATCCTCAGAGATGGGTTTTGCCAGTAAAAATACACAAGGAAAGAGAATGCTGATGTACTAACAAGTGCATTTCTGATGAATTGCTAGTGCAATGCAAAATTATTATTAGCAATAATTAGCAATGCACATGAAACTGCCATTGAACAAATAATCTGTGAACACTCAGAAGGCCAGGAAAACACTTACAACTAATCTTTCTTTGAAAGTAAATGATTTAGATTGGATTTTGTGAGCTCATAGGGCCAGGTTGCTTTGTTGACATGCTGGCGCTGTTACTTTCAATAAAATCTAAATCAGCCAGTTTGCATGAGTTGAAAATCTTATTCCAAGTTTTCTATTGATCATCAGAGTCATTATTAAAGCTAAATATTTAAGGAACTAGCTTTTAATTCACTATTGGAGTTGGGGTTTTTAAGAGTGTGCTGTAGGTCCTAGTGTATAGCAGATACATGCAGTTCCAAGTGATTCAGGGGGCACTTAGCAGCTGAAACGCTGAGTTTATACCGTCACGTGAGTGGGGAACAATTGTATTCTGATCCCAAATAACAGAAGCACAATTCAGAGGTCCCAAAGTGTCATCCTCTGCTGCCCTGTAGCCAGGGTAGGAACCTTGCTGAGATCAGGCTAGAGGTGCAGGTTGGCCTTGACATCTGCTGTCCTGGCTGTTGTGGGGAAGCCCCTCATGCTGGGATGTGTAACATGCCCTAAGGCACAGGCAGCACAGGCAGTGCTCAGGTGCCAGACCTGCCATCATTCTCTTTGCTTAGTCCAGAGGAGACAGGCACCAGTGGTGACACAGACCACGAAGGCGAAGCACTGGTGTGTCACCTCTTGCAGGCCTGTCCCTCCATTCCTGTCACCACAGGAGATGCTGGCTGCAGGGAGCTTCCTTCTACAGCAGCCATAGCTGCTTCCTCACCCCATCTCTCCAGTGGCACTGGGAGCAGCAAGCCCTACCTCCAGGCTTTTCAGTGGTCTCCTATCTAGCCTTGCACCCTTCACCTTCCCAGGACAAGGCTGGTCTGGATGGACACCTCCTGATCCTCAAGCATTCAGCAGCAGCTGCAGAAGCGCAGAAAGCTCAGTGACACCTGCTGCAGATGAGAGACTGAAAGGGGAGTAAGTGGAAACAGGCCCTGTGCAGAGGGAAAAGGAAGTTTTGGGGGGAAGACTGAGGAAGGAAGAAGGAGAAACATCCTAGTATTCCTCCGTTCCTGTCCTAGTAAATACTCCTAACAAGGCCTTCCATGTACAGTGGACCCTTCCCAACCCTTCCCCTCAGTCAAGTTCCCCCAGGAGAGATGCAGACTAAACCTAAACCTCTGCTCCCTCTCCAAACCCCTGAGGCAGGACACCGCTGTCATTGCTGACAGCTACCCAGCGTTCTTGAAGCTCTCCCCTTAGGGAGGCTTCATGCCTGGACACTTTATGCATTGCCTCCATCTATTTCCCCTAACATTTTTGTGACATCAAGTTTGAACCTTTCTTGCTGCAGTTTAAGCCTGTTATTATTACTGAACCTCTCTGTTTTGGGCAGGTAGAAGTGACTGGTGTCTTTCTCCCCTTGTTGCAGTCTTTCATGAACTTAAAGACTTGCTGTGCTTGTTATAGTTCTTCTTTTCTTAAGGCTAAACTTTACCAAAACTTTCAGATTTTCCTCCCAGATCATGTTCTCTAGACTCTGATGATGCTTCCTGGTTTTGTCTGGATTGTATTTAATTAGCCCACTTTTTTTTTTTCTTTTTTCTTTTTCCAAGAGCATGGCACTGATGACAAACACTTCAGGTTTTAATCTGCATTAAACCTCAGCTCCAGTAGTTCCATGTCCATATTTGTGCAGTCAGTTATTCCTCAGTTTGGACCCTCGTATGGATTCCTACTACGTCCTTTCATTTTTTTCCCCCTGACGGTTTCTTGAATTTGTCAGGCTGTTGTTTGCTTTTTAAAAAAAATCTAATCCTGTCTTTGATGTCCCTGCAGATCCTTCCAGATTTGAGCACTCTGCAAATTTAATCATCTTTCTTCTAGTCCACAGTCCAAGTCACCAACAGACTGGAGTTGGAGACAGAGAGAGACCTGTACATCTCTGTTTAATAGGTTCCTGTCTGTGGAGAGTGAAGTCCTGCTCCCAGCCTCCTGAGTACCAGTGCTGTGTCTGCTCTGCAGTAGATAGACCACACATTCCTTGCTGGTTTATGAGAATTTCATGCAAGACAGTGTCAAAGGACCCACTCGAGTCAAGATACTGACATCTGCTTCTCCTTACTGGCCTGTGAGGTCTGTCTGCTTGTTTTAAAAGGAAATTAGATGGGTTTGTCAAGACCAGACTATTGGTTGTTACTCATCCCATTACATTCCAGTTTCTTACAAATAGCTTTTTTCATTACTAATTCCAGAATTTTTCCTGTAATTGAAATTGAATTAATTAGCCTATAATTCTACATCTTTTTTCTTTTTTTTTCCCCCAAAGACTTCTGGATTTTAACTTCCCTGGCTTTTGCTATGCTTCTGTATTAATTCTTAGAAAATCAGCCTAGATTTCACTCTGTGAAGATGTCTTCTTTATGCTCAAGGTCAACAGTGGCATTCTAGTCAATCTATTCTTTTCTTGTACTTATATTCCTTTCTCTGCACTGGTGTAGAGCTTGCTTGGGCACAGTGTGTCTTGCTGCCTTCCTAGCCCAGCAACTAGCTGGGTGCAAAAAATCCCTTGAAGTCTGCTAGTTTCTTCCTGGCTTGATGGTTTGCAGGACACTTGTCAAGATGATGAGGCCCACACCTGGTGACCTGTAGGCCACCCTCTGCTGTTGATGCTCCTGTGTTCTCCCTGAGCTGTACTAGCTACTGAATTTTACCTGGCAGAAGTTCTGGGTCACTCACCTCAGCACTGGTGCCACCTTCTTTCTCTTTTTTTAGGTCTTCTCAGAAATTATTGGCATGAATAAGACAGCCACATCTCCTGCCACGCCCAGCAATTATCCATTCCAGCTACTCCACTGGAGAGGGAAGGAATACTGAGCACCACTGGCAAACTAAAGTCTCCCCACTCAGTTACTTTTCTTAGCCTTCAAAGTCAAGGTTAGATCTGCATTACCATACTGGCAGTGAAGTCCTAGTTGAAGCCAGCTTTGGATAATGTTTGCTCAGGTGTAGTATCTTGGAAGTGAAATCATTGCTGCTCCTTTCCCAGAAAATATAGTCATTGTTTGCCACATTTAATTAAGTTTCCCCCTCTGTTCACACAGCCTCCCCCACACAGATCTGAAGTTAGTTTTACTGTTTCCTCTCAGCCTTCTCCTTTGATCCTAAAGTAGCTGTCACCTCAGTACCTACAGCCCTTCCTTTCTCACCTTGGCCAGCATAAAATGTGTTTGTGTGTTAATGGCTTTCTCCTCGGGGCGGCTGACTCTTTACCAGTCAGCTGGATGCTGGATGAAATCATTCTCTCTGCTGCTTCAAATATGTCACACATCTATATTTCCCCGCCTGGGTTTTATGTTCCATCCCGACTTCATTCACAGGAAATGATTCTGTTTGAGTTCATTTTGTTTTGGAAAGTGAATCCGTTGCCAGGGGAATGTGAGAGATTTCCAGAGACTAGGTCCAAGTTTAGTGCAGGAAGGTGCTACACAGACTTTGCCACCCACAGCCTGCTGCTGCTGTGCTGCAAGAAGCTGTTTCTTTCTTACAGCCTCCTCAGCACCAGCCATACTCAAACCAACGTGTCTTGAGTTCTGTAGAGTCTCTGCTCTGGTCAGCTGTGTCTGTGACCTGCTGTCTCCACTTATCTGGCTTCTGTTAGCCATCTTGTCCTAGACCTGAACTAGAACTAACCCTCAGGTCTGCCCATCTGGGAAAACCTGCTTCAGTAAACAGAGCTGTATTCCAGCAACTAAAGCAGGGCAGGAGCAAGCCTTCAGCTTACAGTGAAGAAAGTTTAAAATGGCAAAAAAAAAAAACCAAACCCAAACCCACTTGACATAAATAAACTACAAAATAACCCCATGCTCAAGATCTAAGTGCAATTATGAGTAGTACCATTTTTAGACTGTTGGGATAAAGTTCTGCAACAAAAGTTATTAATAAAATGCTTTGCCACGAGTGTGGCTTCAATAGCGTGACTCAGAAACCTCAATCCAACGACAGCATGTCTGCTGTAGAGCCTAATATGGATGCTGCATTTGGCCATGCCACAGCAGGCTGGACTCAAAGTGCTGGATTAGCCTGATTAACCCAAAGTGCATTTTGTCTGATGTGCCGTCGAGTCAGTGCTGCTCAGCTCTGGTCCTGGGATGGGACAGATCAACAGGATCTGTCTCATGGGCATGATGTGTGAAGAGGGCTAATGGAGGAGAGGGCTGATTTGAGGAGGTCTGGAAGAGCAAACCTAGAAGGGAGGAGTGACTGTGTGTGAAGTGCCAGAGCAGAGTTGTGTGCAGTTACACACGCTGGGGATCCCCGTGTGCTCCCCCTCTGCTCCTCAGAGGTAAAACCTTACGCCGCTGTAATCAGTGACAGATGCCGGCTGCTGAACCAGAGCTCTGCTTCATCTCAAGAGAGGGAAGAGAAGAAGAAGGCACAAAAGATGTGTGTTAGAGTGGTTCACAAAGAACGATTACAGATTGCAGTCTCTGAAATGAACACATGTTGTTCTCTAGTGCTTGCTATAGATTAACTTTCAATAAAAAAAAGAACCCACATTTGTAGAGAGGAGGGTCTAGAGAAAGTGTATGTGATTTTTGCTTTTTTTTTTCATTTTGGTGTATTACTATGTCAACAGGCTCGTTAAATCCTACTTCTATGGATCATTTTCAAATTCATGCTTACATTATGACCCAAAAGAATGAAGGAAAAAAATACCTCGATCCAAAAAATGGCTGGCAGAGGATGAACAAAATGTCTGCTTTGGGAATGAGCACTGCCTCTCCCTCTCTCATACATATGCACACATACTCTTGCTGGGCAGATCACTACAGATCAGGATTACTAAGAAGAGTTCAGGCCAAGTCTGAAACAAGGGAAAACTCTGTCAGTAGAAACAGCTCAGCAGATGCACATTTATTACATTCATTGCAGCAGCACAGAAAACAAAACAAAACATAACAATTTCTTGGTGCCTGTGTCTGATTTGCCTGCAATGACCTCTCTTTCCTTCAATCCAAATCCTTTCTTTCTGCAGATCTCCATGTATGGTTGGCATTCCACAGTTCGGGAAGCATCAATAAATCAGTGACAGACAAGCAAGGACTTCAGCCTTCCCTAGAGCTTGCAGCACTAAAAGTTCATCTCCAAGTGCTCCCTCTCCATTCCAAGCAGCAGCCAGGGTGCTTAAGGTTTGTGAATAGGAACAGCACGGGCTCAGTGCTGGCCAGGCTCTGAAACTGGAGTGGGAGGGGGTGGGGATGCAGATAATATTGGGTTGAACTGAACACCATTAGATATTGGGCTACACAGTGAGCCAAGAACTTGGGTGGTAGCTACTGTTGTGAATCATGGTCAAGAAATGTTGTTATTACATAGGGCTTTACATTGGGTTGGGGCCTGATGGGAACCGTGGGGATTCAGCTTTGCAGAACACAAAGACCAAGGAAAGGCTCATGGAGCAAAGGGGCAGAAATATCTGTCTGAAGAGGCTCCAGTGTGGCAGAGAGGATCCCGTATGGAGCATCGGTGGCAGGGTTCAGGTGCACAGGTAGCTTCTGTGGTACAGTATACCTGTCAGATAACACCTCAGGTGAGACAGGACCTTGGCAGGCTCCAACCTTGGCCCCCGCTCACAGCAAGGCTGTTTTCAACAGGTTGTGTTGTTTAGGTTCTGTTGTCCAGGACTCTGTCCAGTTCAATTTGAAAAAATCTCCAAGGATAAGGATTTCCCAATCTCTCTGTGAAACCTGTTTCAATGATGAAATATCCTTCCAGACAAGACTTTTTTTCCTCAGCTTCAAGGAACATTTCTCTAGTTGCAACCTGTGCCTGTTGTTTCTTGTTCTCTCACTGGCCTCCTCCAAAAGCAGACTGGCTGTGTCTTCTCTTTAACTTCCTTTAGCTAATTGCATACTGCAAGTTCATTCCTGCATATCCAGGATTCCCTTTTTTCTCCAGGTTAAACAGGTCCCTTTCTCTCAGCTTTTCCTGATACAGTCCTCTGTTACCCCCACATCTTTTACTGGGCAATAATCTTCCTCTGTCCCATCTATTTGGACAGTAAGGTCTTTGGAATGGGTGTTATTATTTGGTACAAGCATGGCAAATTGAGTGGGGAGGCAAGGGACATGGATGATCACTTTATAGCTTTCTCCTTGGAGTAATCCTATTCCCTTGCCTTGCTGGAGGTCAGAAAGGGGCTGTAATTAAAGCTGCAGATTCACTTGGGGAGCAGGACAGGGAAGGAGTGCAGCACTGAGTGCTTGGTTATGGTCTCATAGATGCCCTCATCTTCTGAAGCAAGATTTGCTGTATCTGAACCCTTCCTGACAAGTGTATCTCCAGCTCCACTTACATTGCACCCTGCAATCTGCAGTGTGCCTTATCAGCTCCAAAGTTTCCCTATTATTGCTCTGTTGGCCTAAATCTTTGCTGCAAACCAACCCCAGTTCTCCTCATGCTCCTCCCTTGGGCTCTGCAGTCTTTAGGACAAGCCCTTATGTATTGAAGGGCTGTTAATGCTCCCTCTTAGTTTTCTCTTCTCCAGACTAAACAAACCCAATTCTTTCAATCTGCCCTCACAGATTATGTTTTCCAAAGCTTTTGTCGAGCTTGTTCCTGCACCTCGGAGGGCTCCCCAGTTTGTTTACCCAGTTTGGAGAGTGCTGTGCCCGGCGTCCTCAGGGCCAACTGCAGCACAGTCATTTTCTCCCATGCCTGCCCTGTGAATCTCTCATTAATGGGTCCCATCAAGAGACTCGCCTGTTTTGAAACAGCATGACAGTGTTGACTAATTTTTTGTCTGCAATCCTGGGAGCCTTTCCTGCAGCAGGGCTCTTTATCCAATTAGTCCCCATTTTGCATTTGCGTTCCAACACCTCACTGTGGTATTTTGCACTCGCTCTTGTGTGATTTCCGTCCTGCTGATTTGAGACCAATTCTCCAATTTATCTAGATTGTTTTGAAATCTGCTGCTGCTGCCTTCCCCTCCACACAGACCCCATGGCTGCAACTCCTCCCAGCTCAGTGGTGCACATTAATGTTATCCTGATTTCTCCACAATATCCCTGATGCTGTGGTCCCTATTATCTCCAGTTCTGTGGTCAGGCAAGCTGTTGAACTGCCTGGGGCTTGGGGCTGAACCCTGTTTGCAGCAAACACAGTTGTTAACCTTTTGGGACAGTGTTACAGTGAGCTACACACCAGCTTGTAGCAGGATTTCACCCACCACGGGTTCCTGGTGGTTTGAGGCAGTTCTGCAGCACACCAGAGGGCACTGAGTATTGCTGGGCCATGATCTCTCCTGCTGGTCCTCTGTGAGCAGCACTGCTAAGCGCAAAGGATTGGAAAAAAGCTGCCTTGTGGTCCACAGCTGTGAGAAACTGAACTGAGAAAATTATCCAGAGGGAAGTTTTAGACAAAAAGATGCACAGAAGGATCAGGCGGACTTCCCTTTCTAAAGCTTCTTAAGTCCCGAAGTACCCTGGCCAGCTGGGGAGAGGGAGGTTATCCCAGAGTTCAGCCTCAGGACTGGGGTCTTGCACCAGCCCTCCTTTGGCCCCACAAACTCTTGGATGACCCAAGAGCCCCAGGAAGCAGCAGCTCATGCCTGGGACCAGGGGTTCCCCACAGGCTGAGCCTGGATCAGAACCCTTTCCCCGCGCTCCCTTCGGTGCCTGGCTGTCTCCAGGCTGCGGCTGCCAGGCTGGGATGTGGGTTAGCAGATTTTTTCCACGCTGTTTCTCCGGGATCCCTGACAGAGCCCATCAGAGCTGCCTTTTATCAGCACTGCACGCCTTAGTGAGCCTGTCATGACTCACACACAATGTGCTCTGTGCCGGATTAATCCGGCTGGCTTTCATGCTCAGGATGTGGGCAACGGGCAAGGCGTGGAGGGTGGGGGGGCACAGGGACAGATGCAGGGCTAGTGGGGGCCCGGGACATGGGCACACTTGAGGACCCTGAAGTACTGAGGAGGAGGACTTTGTTTTGGTATGATCTGAAGGGACAAAGAGAGAACAAGCCCACAGGCACAAAACTGAAAGGAGAGCAACAGGTGGCATGCTGCCTTCCAGCTGCAGGTACTTGTTGCTCTGCCTTTTTAGCAGGAGCCATGCCAGGGAGTTGTGCAGAGGTGTTCAGCCCCATCAGTGAGTTTGTTTGCACTGCCACACACTTAACTTCCCTCCCTTAGCTTTAACTTCCAACTTCCCAAGAGCATCCGGGTTTGAGGCTGAGGGAGCCAAGAGTGGGAGGCAACCCTTGCCATATACAATCATAGAATGCGCTGAGTTGGAAGGGACCCACAAGGATCATGGAGTCCAACTCCTTCCCTGCGCAGGACACCCCAAGAATCACACCATGTGCATGAGAGCGTTGTCCAAACACTTCCTGAACTCTGTCAGGCTTGGTGCTGTGACCACTTCTCTAGGGAGCTTGTTCCAGTGTCCAACCACCCTCTGGATGAAAAACCTTTTCCTGCTATCCAGCCTAAACCTCCCATGACTCAGTTTTATCTTGTTTCTTTGAGTCCTGTCACTGGTCACAAGAATGAAGAGATCAGTGTCTGCGCCTCCTTTTCCCCTCTCGAGGAAGTTGTAACTGGAAGGAGGTCTCCCCTCAGCCTCCTCTACTCCAAGCTGAACAGGCCAAGTGACCTCAGCCACTCCTCAAAGGCTTCCCCTCAAGGCACTGCACCATCCTCGTGGCCTTCATTTGGAGGTGTTCAAAGTCAGGCTGAATGGGCCTTGGAGTAGCCTGGTCTAGTGGAAGGCATCCCTGCCCATGGCAGGAGGGTGGAACTGAAGGAGTTTTAAAATCCCTTCCAGCTCAAACCACTCTCTCATTCTGTGATTCTATGAAGTGCAGCAAATATAAGATTGCATGCAGCTACAGTTATTTACGCAGTATTTTATAGGAAGAATTGACTAAGAGCATAGTTAACCTTTTGTCCCAAAGCCATGAGCATGCTGTCACTGTCTGGCTTTGATTGTCTCCTGCCACCTCTTGAGTCCCTCTAGCTCCTGCCATGTCCCATGTTATTTCTTCCACCAAATCATCCACTCAGTCAACCATAACTTATCCCCAGCTTGTGGGCTCACATAGTACTAAGCATGTTTTGCAAGATTTCCTGCAGCTCTGCTGCTCCAGAGACTCAGTGTGATATTAGTCCAGCTGGGGTCATGGCTATGTGTTGCTGCAGGTACATGAGTATAGTTTGGTGTTCATCTCTGTTACACAGATCTATCCAACCCTTAGAGAAGGAGAGACAGATATTTGCAAATTCATGTGCAAAAACTTTCTTTGAGGCTGCTAATACTTTTGATTTAGGTGACATTTCTTTGATATATACACACATCTGTTAAAGCAGATCACTCAGGGGGCTTACATGTCTGTGAGACAGGTATGTCTGAAGCCTTGGTCCATGAACTGAGAGAGGACAGTGTTTATAGCTCATCTTTCATCTTTTCTGGACTGAATTTCCAGAGTAATTAACATTTCTCAAAAATGTATTGTTTATGAAATGGATGTCTGCAGAAAGGGCTGCCGTGGCAGTCCTCCCTGAAATGTGTGGAAAGCTTGAGGAAAGCTCTTCACTTTCATCCCAGTTACCTGCAAGCTATGCAAATTTGGGATCTCTTTCTGCTTATTTGTGAGAATTATTTGCCTCTGAAATAAAGAACTGTGAAGTTGAGCTGAGAGAAAGAGTTACTTCTCCTAAGGGTAAAAAATACCCAGTAATTTATGTTCCCTGCATAGTTAATTTCTGTGAGTCCATCATCATGGGCAATTAGCATATCTCCTAAATTATATCCAAACTATGGCAATTCAAGAGGAGTGCAGAAAAGCCGTATTTGTGTCTTCCAGACTCTCTTTGGAGCGCATATTCCCATGACAAGATCTGCAACCTGAATAGTTCCTTTTGGTGACAGTCACAACAGCTCAGCCAGGCACAGAGGAGGGAGCTTGACCCACCTTCCTGGTACTGATGCACCTTGTAGGGCAGGTTATGGACACTGCTGCTGCCTTCTCTGCTGGCACCTTCCTAGTGGGAACACCACAAGGGGCTAGGCAATTACACCCTGCAGTGCCAAACACAGACTGTTTTGGGAGTCTTGCTACAGCGCATCACATGAGGGTTTGGGGCTATCAGTCCAGCACTTGGTTAAATGGCCTGGTTGTTTTTTATATGAAGAGGTGTAAATTTGCCCAGAGCTAACACTAAGAGCTTGGTTAATGGTTTTTTAGGTATGCAGAATGGAAATCAAACATTGCCATGCCTTTCTGAACAAGGACATATCCTTCATATCCTAATCAATATAAAGAAGAAACGGGAAGATGCAGGAAAGTATACATATTTCTTGCCAGTTAAAGGTATTCAGTTGTGTAATACATCACCACACAGCTCTTTCTCAGTGGTTGATCATTTCATCTTCAGTCACCAAGTAACGAGGATTTTCATTCATCTTCATTAATTGTAGAATGGAGAACCTAAAATAGTTCGTTGTTCCAAAAGCTGCTCTTCTGTTCTGCTTTGTCACCTTCTTCCTTTCACTTTCCTCAGGTGCAAGGCCTTGATTTAGCAAGGTGCTTAAACATCTCTTTATATTTAAGCATATAATTAAGTTTATTCCTACCCAGCAGCACCTCTAAGCATGTTCTTAACCATGTGCTCCAGTTTCTGCAGTCGCAGTGAAGTAAGGCGAGCAATTAAGCAGGTGCTTTGCTGAAGCAGAGCCTAAATGACTACTTTAGTCCTTTGTAAGAAGGAGTATAAATCCTCCTCCTGACAGGGGTGGGAGTGGGGAGGCATGCATTTTATTATCATCCTCCTCTTTAAAGCTTGACTTGGTCTTGCAGACTGCCCGGGTCCTTCCTTGTGCTGGTGACCAGCTGGTAAGCGGCTGTCACCTCTCTGAGAGCCACAACCATGTACAAAAAAATCAGATTTACAGCAACATTGACAAGATCATCATCCCTTTTATGGAAATGCAGGCTGGTGGCGGGGAAGTTGGGAGCTGGCTTGTGTTAACCCAGGCAGGGGGAGGACAGCAGGGCTGCCCCACTTTACACCTGCTGAGCATGGGGCGGCGAGGGAGGGAAAGGTTTTCCCTGGTTTTGTTTCACACCACCTTCTCACAGGGGCCACGAAGCCCTTCTGCAGTCACTGTGCTGCTTGGAAAAGGAACACTGTCTCTGTTTAATTTTAATGCAGCCCATTAACTAAGCTGACTCACTGCACTTTGTCCATCTGGGTCGTCCCATGCCCGCCGGAGTTTCCCTTTCGTATTATTCCCCATCGATGCAGGAGGCCCTTTTGACTCACCCCCTCCCCTCCTCCTCTCCCCAGCCCATCAACATTGTGCTGCTCAGCCCTGGAGCACAAGCTGCAGCCATTCCTTGCGTTCCACTGCCAACACAGAGAGGCACCAACCTGTGCAAGGATAAGTTGCACAAATGTTCCCCCTGCCCCAAGAAAATAGCCCTTGCTGCCATAAGAAAGGCAAAAAGCATGATGGAGCGAGGGACCACAGCTATAACAGTGCACACTTGCTAACTAGGAAAAAAATGGATAAGGAGGAGGAGGAGAAAGAGAAGGAGGACAGATGTAGCAACAGCATGGGCTTGGGCAGGAAGGGGGCTGGCAGCAAGGGAGGCAGCCAGACACGTAGGGTCCCTCTGCTGATGCCATCAACTGTAGGGCTCAGGGCCTGTTTATCATTGCTGGCAGCAGGGAGAGTTGGGGTTTGCTTTTTTATGTTCTTCTTTTTTTCCTTCTTTTCCTGTTTTTGTTTGTTTGTTTGTTTGGGTTTTTTTTGTATGAGTGTCTGTGGGGTTTTGTTGGTGGGGGGGGGGGGATGGTTTGTGACGTCTGGGCTGCATCTCGGCCAAGGAGGGCTGGGGGCGGGGAAGGAAGGGTGAATATGGGATTTTGCCCAATCCACTGATTCTCAATGGAGGCTCCAGGCAACCCTCGAAGCGCTGTGAGGCAGCACTGGCCCGAAGAAAGGAACCTTCTTGGGCTGTGGGGGGAAGGCAGGCAATGGCAGGCATCCCCCCTGCCAGGTGAGCGGGAGCCCAGCGGCTCTCCCCTTCCCCCAGTCCTATTGCCCAGCCAAATCTCCCAGTGGAGATTTTGGCCCCTGAGCTCAGGCCAGGAGGTTGTGCAGCACTGTAAGACTGAAATGGGTAAATAAATAGAGTGTACAGAGCAGACCTTTGGCTGGAGGGATGCTGGTCTATGCCAGCTGGGGCTGTGTACGTGTGAAGCTACACATACATGTGTGTGTGTATATATATATATATATATATATATAAAACCACATTCCTGCATGGAGCACGGGCTGTAAGGCTGGTGGCAGTGGCAGTGACTGTGACTTTCCAGCTTGGCCCCGCATGGTTTCTTCCCTGAGCCTGCTGTCCCTGGCTAGGTGATATCATCTCTTCCAGGAAAACATCTGGTCCTGATTTCAGGCCTGCTGGCGACCGAGCTACCGCTGGCCTTCCAGGCAAGGTGCCCTACGGATTAATTGCTTTCACAGTTGAAAACGTGCACCTTGATTTTTAGTCTGAATTTGTCTGGCCTCAACTGCTGGCAGCTGGTTCTCATAAATGCCCTTTTCTGCCAGATTAAAGAACCCTTTGATATCAGGACTCTCTCTCTCCCTTGAAGTGCCTGTGGATCAAATCACTCCTTGGAAGAACCAGGGAGAGTGTGCCTTTTTAAATTGCACACTGTAGGGTGGGTTGTCCAGACTTCAAACCTTTCCAGATTAAGCCATGTGGCATTAAATATCCTTTGGCATCCACACCTGTTCCTGCATCACTCACTAACATTGTTAAGGGCTGCCTGCCAGCCCGGGATGCTTGATGCCTTCAAGATGCAAACACAGCCATGCACGGACCAGCAGAGAAGCAGAGATTTGGGGGAGACCCAACAGATGCATTTGGCCATAGCAGTTTTAACTTTTATATTTTTCAAATCCTGTACTCCCTAGTGTGTAATTCTGAAGTTCCATGTGGCCTGTTAGCTGCTGTTCTCTCATGCTGCTTAGACATAACAAACCCTATCTAGGTTTGCACTTCAAGGACACCTTGTTGTCCCAGGCCCCAAAATATGTAAACTAAAGCCTCTGAATGGGGGGGGGGGAGGAGAGGGGATCGTTTGGTAATTACTTCATTGCCTGCAATTGTAATTGGAGAATTAACCCTGATATGCAAATGAACCAAACTTATGAAAGTGTGAAGAACCCGTGACCCGGGGTCCATCTTGGGTGGAGGCTTTTGACTGCCCAGGGTGTACCTTTGAAGGCCCTTCAAATAAATACCTGCTTTTATTCTCTTAATCTTGTCTAGCCTCTGTTTTCAGGTAGCCACTTCAAGGCATCAGCTTGGCTGCTCCTTAGGTGTGAAAGGACCAATGAAATGAAATCTTCCACTGTGTCTGCTGCTGAGGAAATCATGGTATGCTGAGTGGGTCAGAGCAATTGAGGCTGACCCTCACTAGTGGGAGGGTGTGAGGGAGATTGCAAACTGGCCAGCACGTTGCATACCAGCAGCCTTGGAGGAACAGATTCATCTCTTGGATCAAAGTGTGTTTAGCCACAAAAGTCTGTAAATGGAGAAAAAAAAAATTGTTGGTTTGCAACATTTATTTTTCAGATTTTAGCTTCTTGTGGTAGTATAGCATAAAAGAGGGAAAGGTTTGGAATGAAGCCTCGAGCTCACAAAGTGCAAAAAATATCTTCCTGCCCAGTTTTGCAATAAAAAGATGTTTGTGTCAGCAATGGAAAGGAGAGCTTTTGTTTGTTTGTTTGTTTGTAAGCTCTGCAGCCCAGTATCGCTGCCGTGTTTGTTACACCCAGAGCTCCTGCAGAGTGGCATTTCCAGTGTCCACATGCGTCTCCACTTGGTGGCTGGAGTGCCACAGTCTGTAACACACAGGGTCTGGGATGCTGAGACGCTGCTACTCTGCCACACTTACAATTGTCTGGGGTTATAACCAGCTGAGATTACAGCCAGTTGGGTATAACCAGCCCTGGCTACAACAGCTGGGGAATATGAAACACTGGCCTTGGCCCAGTAATTTGCAAAAGGTCACCCAGAGAATCTCTGGCATGGCAGGATCCGAACCCTGCTCTTTTAACTCTGCCTCATCATCACAGAACACTCTCCTAGGTGGGGCAGCTCCTCAAGTGCAGGCAGAGCTGTCTGGGCAGCCTTTCCCACTAAACTGCATTTCTGAAAAATAGGATTTATCTCTCACAGTTGTATTTTAATCAGAGATAGAAGTCTTAAGCTGAGGGCAAATCAGGCCCCTTCTGCCCATCTGATGAGACTGGGAAGTAAATCCATAGGGTATCTCAGGAGAGAGCACCACAACAGACTAGTCCAACGCAGACCACAAAACTTTTCATCAAAACCTGGATTAAAATTCACCTTTCAGGAAGATTTAACTTCTTTACAGACTTTGTGCACTCTCCAATTCTGCAAACTAAAGCAAATGGTAAAAATGTCTTTCACCTGCCCAAGCAGGACCAGTGGAATTATCCATCCCACCGGGGTGCTGACTAGTAGGGTATTCCCTGCAGACCTGTATCTCCTTCAGGAGAGCTAGGGAGAGCAAGTCGGTGTTGCGACATCAAACCTTTTTCTTCCTGTGTGGTGATCAGTGCTAATGGGACTGTAAAGGAGAAAAAAGATCTTCTTTCTTGCCTCAAATCCTCCTACCCCTGTCCCAGTCCCAAGGGTCCCGTGTGATATGAGACATGTGTTTTCCTTTCATCCCTGCCTGAGAAACTCATGTTTCAGCATTAGCATGCAAGATGGAAGAGAGGCAGCATTTCTGGGAGGATTTCATCCCAGAGATTGCTTTCACCTTTTCCTGACTATTTTCCCAACACTGACTGCAGCAGAAAACCCTGTCAGTTTGTTACCTGCTCACTCCCCGAGGTGGTGAGCTGAATCTCTTGACTCTGTCAGTGATGCACTTAGACATGGTGACAAGCACCTCTCACCAGAGGCTGCTATCGGCAGCTCAGGTACGAGGTGCTCTGTAGGGTGCATGGCAAAGGAGGCGTGGAGAGGGGAGGTAGCTTCTTGTCTCACCAGTGAAGAGGTGTTAATTAAAGTGACTACTTTAACTTTTTCACGCCCTGACATTCTTTGTCAGCCTGATGAGAACGTGCATGACCCAAGTGGCCTCCCAGGAAACGCTGTGTGAGATCCACTCTCCTCCTTGGCCACTCTTCACCATCCCCCCTTCGTCATCATCTCCCGCCCACCTCCCACCTCGGTGCTGCTAATGCATTTCCATTATTTATGAGACATCCCTTGGTGTTTCCAGTTTAGCCTTTCTCATTCTTCCTACTTTTTGCTTGGCATGTTGAGGTCCATGGCCCAGAAGTCAATATGGCTCAACACTCAGCTGCCAAACACAAATCCCTTGAACTTTTCCTTTCTAGCAGGGTTTGTTTTAAAGGAGCAATATGCGATCATTGTACATGGTTGTATGAACAAAGCAAAAGTCACAAGTTTTGGATTAATGGCTATGGAAGCCAGTGCCTTCTCAGGCTGGCTGTAAAATATGTAACCTACCATCAGCAGTAATGTGGACCAGAATCCTGTCAAAAGATGGAAAAGAGAATTCATCTCTTCAGATGCCCTCTGTTTTTTCAGACGCACTCATGTTTTGATGGTTTATCAGTGGCACAGCCAGCTGGTGCCATCATGGTTACAGGTTCCTTCTGCCTTGCTGTGCACAAGGAAACCATGTAACACATGATCAGTGCATTTCTCATGTACTGTCTATGTGAATAAGCCTTTCAGCTGCAGCACAAGTAGGTTTGAACTCACTGTAGTGAGTTCACTCGTTGCAGCACTGCTCTGTAGGGAAACGGGGAATATATTATTCTTTTTTACAAGGCCTGCATTTGCACGCTGACAGAGGAGGCCCAGAGGAATGCTTCCTCACCAGACAGCAGCCAGACCTTAGCTGGATGACCTTACGGCTCGCAGACAGCAGTTTTACTAGCACATCCAAAATAAACCTGTCCTTTGTCCTGATGCAGAAACTGCACGGAGGCTGTTTCATTTAGAAGCCATTCCTTGGACAGCTTATTCCTCCAGTGGCCTGGGAAGGCTGTCAGCCTCTCCTGTGAACTATTTACCACATCTGCCTTTTGTAACACCAAGTTATTTTGCTGCCTTGTTCCCACTCCAGCCCCCACAGCAAGAGAATAATCGT
This sequence comes from Corvus kubaryi, assembly GCF_017639235.1. Classification (NCBI taxonomy): domain Eukaryota; kingdom Metazoa; phylum Chordata; class Aves; order Passeriformes; family Corvidae; genus Corvus; species Corvus kubaryi. Next base: position 9,242,431 of record NW_024581112.1, on the reverse strand, counting down.
GCACACCCAATTAAAGCCACGCACAACTCTCCTGACATCTTCTGCTGGCCTTCAAGGATGTCCATGGGTTTTCCCACTGAGAGTGAAGGTTTCTCATTTCCACTGTAATAGCCCAGGGCTTGTTGTCTAAATGTGATTTTGAATTAGGCAAAGGTCCATGGTTCCATGTCAATGCCAAGATGTGGGTGGGAGCGGAGGGGAGGATTTTTTCCTAGGGATTTGAAATCTCTTCTTACACTGTTTCTGAAAGATTTCATCTCTCCAGGAAGCAGAAGTCTCTCGAGATGAGCTGTTTGTGCAAGACTCTGCCGTGTGGGCTTGAGCTGGAGCCTTCAGATGCAGCCAAACCAAAAGACTGCATTTTTTCTGGGTTGGGACCAGTCAGGATCCAAACTTCAGGGAAGGATTTTGGTCCAAGAAATTGAATCTGAGCTGCTCTTATCTTCAAGTGTTTCAGATGAAAGGGTCGCTTGAGCCCAAGAAGGCGTGTGAAATGCAGTCACCCTGACTTAGTTGTGCCTCCAGGCAGGAGATGTGCTGGGACAGAAAGGGAAGCTGCTCGTGGCTCGGGTGGGTGCATGATGAAGTGACTTGACAAGGGACACACAAACAGCCTGTAGCAGAGACAAGGAAAAAAATTATCTAAATGTTGTTTTGTTATCCCTCTTTGATCCAGAGAGACTACTTTGGCTGGGCCAAATCCACAGCTGGCGTAAGGCCCTCCATATTATCCAAATGTCTAGGAAAGACGCAAACATAAAGATTGAGTTAGGAGTGAGTGGTCCTCATTTCTAACTGGAATTTACGACAGGAGCCAAAGTTGGAGTTCACATGAAACACATCCCATTTCAAATCACCAAAGCCAATGCCTGGGTTGGATTTTCTTCCATACCAAATATCAAGGCTGAAAGCGTGGCAATGCCTTGTCTTGAAATATATCTTATTTCCACGGTCTGGCTAAAGAGGTCCCTCACTCCCAAACCATTACAGCCTTTGTTTCTTTCCTAAATCTCACAGCACCGACGTTTGCCGTGAAATCACCAGGTCAGCATCCCCCTCCTGGCTTTACTCCTCCATTCTCTGTGAGCTTGCTGGGTTACACTCCAGGTTACACACAGGGAGATGAGCTGAGAATCCCCAGCAGCGACAGATAAAATGCTGCCAAGTGAAACCCACACTTGTTGCAGAGTCGTGTTTTAACCTTGTCCCATCCCTCCCCCTGTAGAAAGCCAGCCTGGGTGGGAAAGTCGAGGAGAAATAAGATGTTACGTTCATCCCGGGAAGCTGAGAGACGGGGGATTTGTAACTGGAGACCAGGGTGGAGGCGGGGGAGAGAGAAACACACAGAGATATTGATGACCCCCTATGTGGGCAGGTCGGCTGTCCCCGGCGCCCCTTTCACAGCACGTTTGGCATCTCTCGGCGCCACGCATCCCTCTACGTGCATGTCCCTGCATGCAGGCGCGGGCGGTGGGATTGGGGGGGGGGGCGGCTCCAAAAGCCTCGCTGAGAAAGGTATTTCTTGTGGGGAGAAAGACGAGGGGGGGAAAGAAAGAGGGCAGGCCCCCTCGCTCCCCACTGAGTCCATTTCTCCTGCTTTGCCGGAGCTGTCAGCCTTGAATCCCGGTGGCGTCCCGTAACTAATTGACAGCAATGGGGGCCTTTGGGAGCCGAAGAATACGCATCCTTGCCGGGCGAGCGCTGGAGCAGGGGCTGCGCGGGCAGCTGTGGGGGATATAAAGGGCGGCTTTGAAAGCCTTTGTGCCTGCCCGCAGTGCGTGCGGGCGTGTGTGTGGCGGGTTTGTGGCGAGGTGAGGATGCCGGGCAGGGCGACGGGGGGAGCCGCACGGAGAAGCCGCCGTGCACAAGTGAGGTTCTCCCAGGGAAAAGGGGCGGGGGAGGGAGGAAAAAGCCCCAAACGGAGCGAGGAGCGAGGTCCCCGCGCTCTCTCTCAGAGGCCGTCGGCGCTGCGAGCAGGGAGCTGGCGGGGGATTCGGTGTAAAAGCCAGGGCCGTCGCGAAACTAGATCTCTGTTTTTCATCCTGCCCTGGCCCAGACTGTAAAATATGACCTGCCCGCACGGCCGCCAAGCTGCAGCTTCGAGAAACAAAACCCCTGCTGTGCTTTTTTTCTGGGCTTTGGGAGCGGGCAAAGAAATCTTTCCTCCCAGGTGTAACCTGGCAGCTTTGTCCCTGTGGCCATCCTACCCCTTCCTGAGGATGCTTTGATGCCCACCAGAGGAAGAGCTGGATTTTTTTATTATTGTCCTGAAGCCAATTGCACAAACACGTCCCAGCGTCACAGACAAAATATTGTCCGGGAGACATTTTTATGTTTTTGGCTTGACTCATGCAAAAATGCCCCGTTGTCTGTGACATTTTAAGAAACAATCTCTGATAAAAGTACTTGCACATCTACAGCTGGAAAGAAATAAATTAACTGCTTGAATTTCTCCGGGGTCTGTCACTGTGGAATTGAATAACAGAAGCAACCAAATGGGGACAAGTGTGGAAGAAACAGCTCCCAAGGCAGCTGGGCAAGGGTGCTACTATCAAACAAGCCTAGCACAACTGTAGTGGCAACAAGGGACACTTATATTTTAGACCTAATTTGTACCCAGTTTTTGAGAAAGTGAGTGTTTGAAAGATGGAGCATCAGTTCATAGGTTTGAAGGTCAAAAGATATCATTAGACCAGCTAGTCTGATTGCTTGTGTTACAGAGACCCCAGGCTGATATCCAATTACCTTTAGATTGAGCTAAATGACTTGTATCTGACAGTAGCACCTTTTTGGTTTGTTTTTTTTTTTTTTTTTTTTTTTTTTTGGTCACAGTCTTTTGTCTCTTTATTTCAGCTAGGCCCTATGCAAAAAATGCTTGGACTCAGCCAGTCAAGAGATTCTGGACATTTGGCAAAATGCTATTTTCATTCTGCGTTTGCCTCACTTAAGTAGAAGCTGTATTTTTGCTAGATCCTATGTGTGACAATACAGCACAGGAAGTCCAGCTCCTCACAGGTTTGCTTGCTGAGCAAGGCTAATTGCCCAGCTCTAGGCTAAAAGAGAGGTGCCCAGCTATCTCCCAAGTCAAGTCCAGAGGCCCTTGGAAGCACCCCAGTTCCCAAAACTGTTCATGCTGTGGGCAAGGCAGTGAGCCCTCATCCTTTCTGTTGCCTGTGAGTTATACACTACAGGAAAGGGAAGCTGGATTTCCTGGGGACTATAAACAGCTTTTTGCTTGGCCACAGGTCAGTGTGGGAAGGTTTTCTCCACTAATCCAGAGTGGGCATGTTAAATGCAGGGAGCAGGGCAAGCCCTGGGTGGGCAGTTGGGCTTGCTCAGAGCATCCAGCCCATCTGGTACCCATCCAGTAGCTGGCTAGTGTCTCTGCTCCTGTGAATTAATGGTATTAAAGGGTGGATGATCAATTTGTGCTGTTGAAAGAGAATTCCTTGACCAACCAGAAAAGCAGTTCCTCATGTTGTTGGGGGTTTTTTTTATAAGTAGAGAAAAGCATGAAAAAATATACTCATTTATCAATATGTTTGAAACACTTTTTTTTCTGGTTTGTTTGAGTCACATGGATGATGGTGTTGGTTTCTCTATGCCCCAAACACCCTCGGGCCAATACAGCTCTGTCCAAGCTCTGAAAGATGATGTTTGCTCCATCTAGTAACCGCTGGATTCAGCCCAAGCTCCCAATGAACTCAGTAAAAAGATTGACTCAGCTTAAAAGGGAACATGACCTTAGTCTGTACCCTGAACAATAGTTCAGAAATGCCTGCCTGGCTGCAGGCTGCAGTGACCTGTTGCTGCTTGTGAGAGTTGCACTGCAGGCTCTGGGCAGCTCCGACCATCTTTAGGCTCCATGTTTGTGGAGCACCCAGAGTGGAATCAGTATCAGTTTTCTGATGGATGCTTCCACACATTGTTGCAGCAGATACGTGATAGCAGAGCCTGTCATTGCAGGTGTGAGCAGGGATGGCACTGCTCTCCCCCTGCGAGCTCTGGAATTTCAGGCAGCTGTTTTGACAGCAGAGGGGTCGCTGGTTTGTGTGGGAAGAAAGACTGTGACTGCTGGCAGAGGCATCAGTTCAAGCCTACTGATTGCTCTCTCTTAGCTGACAGTAAAAATAACTCTATTTCAGATAGTACAGCGTTGTTCTTTCCATGTGGAAAAATCGGAAAGGCATGCAAAACTCTCCGTCTTTTTTTCCTGCCAACTGCCTTGATTTCTACTTCCACATTCCCAGCTGCCGCTCCTCTTCAGGTTGCCCTTTTTGACTCCTCGATTAACTTCTTTGTCCACCCGTTTACCACTCAGGACATGGCGACCTTTGGATGTAAATCTGCGCTGACGTCCCTCCCACTTGCGTGCTTTTGTCGGGGCTGACATCTGCGAGACTCCTTGTGGTGGAGATGGGAGGGAGCCGGGTGGATGTGGGACCTGGGCAGAGCCCTCCCCTGCCAGGGCTGCTGCCCACCTCTACTCTGTGTTGCTGGCTCCCCGTCCCACAGCTCAGCGCTTTAGCTTGGGATGAAAGAATCACGCATTTTGGTCTGCAGCTACCAGATGAGACTTGAGTGTAGGGGCAGCCTTCACTCTCTGGTGTCTGCTGGCTCAGGAGTTCCTGAGCTGCCCATGGGACAGCTGGCTCTCACCTCCTCAAGACACAGACCATCTTTATTATCAGGTTAATTTGGACAAGCATTCTTGGCAAGAAAGCCGAAGCCTGTATATGGGCCCAGCCCAGCCCGCATGCAGTGCCCCTTGTTGGAGCTGCTGCTGTTTGAAATGGGAGCCTTGTTTGGAGGACACCCCCAGAGCCAGGACAGTGCATTTGCTCCTTATGTTACATCAGGGTGCAAGGTGTCCTCCCTGCACAGCAAGTCTCTCACAAGCCTTGCAGCTGTGAGGGGGCCACAGACCATTGCAGAGCCCAGCCATGCACCTCAGACCAGAGCTGACAGGTGGGGTGGACACAGCACCATTTTCCAGAAGCAGGGCCTTGTAGACTTTTGAACCAGAGGCAACTTTTTCCCAAATAGTGTCCCAGGCTGCAGCATGAAGGCATTATTTGCTCTGAAGTGGGTTTTAGTCTGCACAGAGTTTGACAACTGGGATATGGAGTGCTGCCTCGTGGGTCCACTGTGATTTTTGGCAGTATCTCCTGAATCCTGCTCTGAAGCTTCCTGCTCTGAAGCTTTTCTGAAGTCCTGCCCAGAGCCTGCACCAGGGATGTGAGATGCCAGTTAAGGTTCAGCTTTCCAGCATCGTGTAGGGCTTTTGGCTTTAATTACACAGACAGAGCCCCCTTTCCCCAGCCTCCCCCTTGTTCCCAGCACAATGAGGTCAGACACCTGCAGAACTGAACTTTAGGGAAATGGCCCCAGAGCAAGACAAAGGCGTTGGGCGGTGGGGGACGGGAATGTGAGGGGCAGGCAAGCAGCTGCGGCAGAGGAGGCACAGCTGGATCCCCCCACAGCACTGCCTCCTTGCCTGCCCCTGCCTCATCCTTCTCAGGCCTGTTAGAGTAGTTCCTCCTTGAGAAAGCAGAGTAGTTTCTCCTTGAACTCCATGGTACACCACAGCTGCCAGGCAAAAGAGTCCCTGGACAAGCTCCTTGCTGAAAGCCTCTCTGAACAGTTAAGGGAAGTGGTCTTGTTTGATGTTTACTCACTGAGCCCTTTTCTTCTCCTCAGCTTTACCCAAATAGAGAGAGACAACTCCGTAGAGGTTGAAATAGATGAGCTCTCCCCATCAGACCTGGAGACACTACGAATGGGCAAGCTCTGAATCCCTTCCTTGCCTCACTTAGATCAGTCTTTCTTCCTTCAGTGGAGGTGGAATGCAGATGGCATTGCTGAGCTGTGTCCAGATGCTTGAAAGACCTGCTTTAAATACTTTCCTAAAGGAAAAGGAACAGTAAGCATTGCAACTGCATGAAGGGATATGAAGTTGTACTTACAAGCTCAAGAGGTCTGTGAGCTTTACAGAGCACTCTTGGCAAATGAGTTTTAGTGAAATCATACATGGGTTGAGCTATACCAGGCTTTTGTTTGTCTCTTCCCACTCAAGAGAAAGGAAATAAGAGGATATATCCATTCCTAAAAAAAAAAAAAAGAAAGAAAAATATTTCAAAAGAAGCAAACAAAAAAGAGAGGAGGACTAATAGGTGACCTACATTCCCACCACTGGTCTGCTTCTCTGTGTTCACATATGTTAAGTGGGAAGAAACACAGTGAGTAGATAATGAAAATGGGATGACAGATACAGTGGAGTAGGTGGATAATGAGAGGAAAAGAATTAAAAGGGTCATCAGTTCTCATGCTTACGGATTCAGCTCAATATACTAAGTGCCAGGAGAAAATCTGGGGAGTTGCATCATTCAAGTGCTTCCAACGAGATTTCCTGTGCTTCCTTTTGATGTCAGGCAAGTGGATCTTGCCCAATAGTACCTGCTTTCAGACAGGACTTCTCCCTAGGTTGTAGAGGGCGTTGTATGAGCACTGCATGAGTATAAGAAAGCATCTCTTTAATAAGAGATGACTGGTTGGAAGGGCCAAGTGAATTCCCCACTCCACAGAGGTCTGCAATGCAGCAGTTACAAGGCAGCAAGTTAAGCCTGAGCTTTGGACAGTGTTGGATTGAGGACTTCCAGTTTAGGCTCCATCTCCTTTTGGAAGGGTCTGTTCTGCCCTGGAATGGTGTCAGGCTTAAAGTCTTCTCACCTCACTGTCACACTGTGGGAATGTTGCTGAGGGGGTTCTGTGCCTCCCATCATCTCTCCTAAGGTACGACCCACTGTGCTGCTGCCTGGGCTGAGATGTGGTGGTGAGGGGTAGGGATGAAGGGGAGGGGGTGGGGGGAGAAGTTGTTGAAGAGGGTAAAGGAAGCAGCTTTTTAAATAAAAAAAAATAAGTGATGAATAGATCGGCTAATCCCGGGAAACCTTGAGAATATAGAGCAGCGTCTGTGGAGCCTCCCTTTTTTCTTTTCTTTTTTTTAATTTTCCTTTCTTTAATTTCGCTGCAGCACGTATAATCAATTATGGCTTGAATCGGGGATAAGGGGAGGGAAAGTACTTCAATTCATAAATCAATTTTATACGGTCATCAGTCAGGTTGTGAATGCAAATACCTCTGTCGGTTTAGGTTATTCAGAATTAATTGACTCCCACCGGGCTGGGCTGCAGATGGAGAGAAGCTTTCTCACAAAGTCTGCTCAGGCTCAGCATGGGGGCAGGCAGGCGGGCTGGCTTCCTCCTCCTCCTCTTCCTCCTCTTTCCTCTCCTGGAGCATTATACTATTGGCGTTGAGGAGAGTTTTGTGTGTGCGTGTGTGTGTCCCCTCTGTGAGAGGGAGAGATGCTTGAAGAAAGAAAGGGATATGCAAAGATTAAAGTCACAAGCCCCCTCTTCAGCCCTGGCCTGCGCAGACACTTTTATGTGATTAGGAATGCTTTGCTTTCAAGGGTTTGCTTTTAAGCCTTGAGCTTCTCTTGAACTTCTCCAATAAGAAAACAAACAGCAGTGTCAAAGCCTCCCCTGTGCCTGGAATTCGAGCTCGAGTTGTGTCATTAAAGAGCCACTTCGCTACTGGGACTTTGGCATCTGAGTCACTGTTTCAAAGCCAGTCTGGGGCAGGAGAGATCGAAAGTCATTAAACATGTAGTGGTTGTTTTGGTGGCCTATTGAAAAATGAGGTTTGGAGGGTTTCAGGGCCACCGGGAGGACACAGAACAAATGCTGCCACCTGAATCCTCCCTCCTCCTCCTGCACCTTCTCTCCAAAGGCTGCATGGCTGAAATATCTGGCAAGCTGTATGGAGGAAACTCAAAGGATGGATTTGCTGGAGGGTGAAGAGGCAGCCCCTCTTTTTCTCTCCCATTACCACTACCCAGGTCAGCACTCCTCCTGGGCTAAAAGGCAGGGCAGAGCTGGCACTGCACCACAGAGGGGGCTCTCTCCATTTCCTCACACCCCCACACCCCAATCCCCTCGTGGGACTGCACCCATCCTGGAGGCTGTCACCCCACGTGGTACCCCAGGGCTATCACCCCACTCCTCTCCTGGCCCCATGACCCCTTCCCTCCTCCCTGGCCAGCTCCCTTTGTCTCAGTGGTTAGCTGATGCCGTGAGTTTCCCCACACAAGGGACAGTCATCCTGGTTTTTGCATGGTCTCCCCAACCAGTCCAGACCTCAGACTGCCTGGCATGCCCACCACATCAGCCACCCTGCGCTGGAGGTTTGTGTCTGGTGTTGCCCTTTCCCAGATATCACACTGATGGAATGAGTGGGGAACACTACTTCATTGCACTCCCTGGGAAAGATAGTTGGTATTAACACTCAGGCACACGCCTTTCCCTCTTTGTTTTGGCTTGTCACACCTAGGCCTTTTCAGACCAGGACACCTCAGCTTCAAACTGCAGGAGCTCATCTAGAGAAGGAGGCCATCAGACATGCTTCAGTAGATACCTAACTATGAGATCAATTGCCAAAACCAGTCAGAGTAGGTAACCCTGTTTTCTGCCTGGGGAAACTGAGGCACAGATAAATATGTGGCTGAATCCAAAGCATCCTACTTTAAAAAGTGGCATAGCTGGGAATAAAGCCTAGGTCCTATTCTCTACACTCTTGTTATGGTACTCACCAGGACCCCGACAGCAGACCACCAGAGCTGAACACATGGGGCATGTCCATGCCCTCTGCTGTACAATGGGCTAAGCACATCAGGTTTCAGCAGGGCCGGAGGCACTGGCACATTAGTGGAGTGCCGGAGATGACCCAGTGGAGCTGATCCTCACAATGCCATGGAAACAATAGGTCAGAAACACCAAAAGCTTGGAAGAGGCTGTGGAGGTAGCAATAACTGGAGAGGAAGCTTGGCTATGCTTAAAGCACCCCGGGAGGAGGAGGCTGCAAAGGAAGATGAAAGGAGCTGTCTGTAGCTGTCTGCAGTTAAGTGGGGAGGTGGGAAACGGCTTTGCAGTTCTTCAGCAGGAAGCGTGGGGAGCAGGTCTTGGCAAAGGGAAGCAAAAAGGAGAAGCAGAACAAAAGAGCCATGCAACTTCCACTCAATGCTTTCCTCCATTTTGGGCAAATCTGCTATTTGAACAGCAACCAAAGAGCCAGGTGCTTTGGATGGTCTTCTGCAAGGCTCTGCCAACTTCACAGCACCCCTCAGCTGCAAAATTCTCCGCTAGTTTTCACAGATGCAATTTCATCAGAGCCCCTTCCCACAACCCACTCTGCCCCCTCTGCCTCCACTGCAGTCACGGGCACTCCTACACACACCATCCTGCCACCCCATTTCCCCTCAGTGCTTCCCCTTCACTGTGGATGGGAATTCATGAGAATATGAATGCCCCAAATTCGTCATCCTGTATTTTTTGAAATGAACTTGGTCCATGGTCTAGAGAAGGCAAACATGGAATTGTTAGCTCCAGCACCAACCTGGGAGCCTCAGGGAATTTCCCAGCCCTGCCACATGCCAAAGTACAACCCATTAGGAAGGATGGGCCCCGTGTTTGCAAGCCTGACAAGTCTTTCACACTGAAAATGAGAATTATGCAGACAAGTCAGCCTCTCTTCTGCTGAGCCTGTTGCACCTTGTAGGTTCCCCATGGCCAGCATGTTGTCTCTGCTGCGCCTCCTCTGTATGGCAGTGCCAGGGGGATGTCCTGCTCTGAGGCTGGCAGTGACTGGGAGCATGGCATGGGAGCACACTGTATGTTTTGTGCGTGGTGTGGAAGGCCTCAGGCTTGTGGCAGTACCAAAAAGCTTTTGCCATATGGCTCTTCCCGTGGGAGCCCTGTGCTCCCTCTTCCTGTGACAAGCACCAGGAAATCCATGCATTAGATAAAAAGGTGTCATGACGGCCTTGTGCAAGTCCAAGTCCCATCCACCCACCAGCCTGACAGTAACCAGGTCTGACTCTTGCTAAACTCACATCCCTGGGGCCAAAAGCTGGAATCTGTGCTGCCTCTGCTAAGCCTTCTCTAAATTCCCTGCTGAATATCCCTGAGAAGATCTGCTTGGTGTTCATCAGGTTGGAAAACAGTTTTAAAAAAAACAAACATCCTTTGGGATCTTCCACCAAATCTGTAATATGTGAGAATTAACCTATTTTTAATGCACTGCCTGCTTTCCCCACACTCCCTTGCTGGCCTGAGGCTGGTTCATCTTTCAGAGCTGAACAATGCTTCGTGTGTTTCTGTTTGCTCAACATTTAGAGGGGAGGCCTTCCTCTCTTCAGTGTTTTCTTAGCATTTTTTAATCATGTTTATAAAGTCAAATACCTAAGTGACCAAAAGAGGGGCGAAACTGCTTCTCTGCTCTGCAGGGTACTGAAATCTCCTCTTGAAGTCAATGGGGAGAGCCATGCTCTGCTGAAATCCTGATCAGAGCTGGGGCTTTAGCAAAGGGGAGGAGTGAACCCCTTGCTTTATTACACAGCTCCTTTCACAGAGGCCCGGGGAAGGAGGGGAGAGGTGTGGGGGGGGGAATCTTTACATCCATGGTAGGACTTCTGAAGAATTTACAGTCATCTTTCCTAGAGACACTAAAGATTTTATAGCCTTGGTACCAGTGGTTACAATGCCCTATGGAGCACAGAGCTGAGTGTATGCCAGGGACCCCTTCATCTCACCAGAGGCTGGAAGGTGGCCAGGGGCTTCACACGGGGAAGTTTATTTCAGAGAGAGAAGGGAGTGAGGAAGCGGGAGGGAGAGAAGAGGGGAGAGAGGCCGAGCAGAGGGGGAGAGGGAAGGGAAAACAAAAGCATGTGAGAGTGAGGGAAAAAGGCAGGATGAAGAGCAAGGGAGGGGGAGCAGAGGAAGGCAGCAAAATGAGAGGATGCCAGCATGGGAGGGATGAGAGGAGAGACCCAGAAAGGAGGAACAGAAGGGAGAAATGAAAGGGAGAGAGAAAAACATTTTAGAAGTGGCAGAGGGAGGAAACATGAGATGAAGGAGTAACAGAAAAGGAGCCAGAAAGAGGGAAATGAAGAAATAGCAACTACGAGTAAAGTTAGAAAGCAAAACAGGTTCTGAGAGCAGGTACAAGAGGGAGGCTTGGAAGCGGCCTACAGCCCAGTCCCCCAGACAAACTCAGCACAGAAAATCAGGCTTTTCAGTGACTGTCCCCATTCTCCTGCCAAGTGTTTAAACTGAGAGAGGAGCCAGGGAGCACTTCTGCATACACAATTCTGCACAGACCTGCACACCCAGGCTCCTCTTGGGCAGATATTCACAAAAGTGAATATGCATCTATACATGCATTGTGTGTGTGTGCATGCATGTGTACGCACCCTCACATGTATGTGCAAGCAAGTCACATATCCAACGCGATGGCATCCATGCTTTCCCCCTGCTCACACTTCTGTGCACCTGCTATGCCTGTGCAGGCTCTCCCTGTACCTTCACCTGCCTCCACAGCCATCCTCACACCCAGCTTGAGCTCCACTCACTCCTCGGCTGGCTGCAAAACAAGGCTGACACTTTGTGAAAAATGCTGAGGTTTGGATGTTTAGGTCCATTCCATGCTGGGGAGAAAATGAGCCTTTAAGAAGTTGGTTGTTCTTTTTCTTTTTTTTTTTCTGTCTTTTTTTCCACAGGAGGGAAAAAAAATCAGACAGGAAAATGAAGGCAGCAAGTGCTCCACCCTAGCACGTGAAACATGGACATTTAAGAAATGGTTTCTCTGACCTGGTAGTCTGTGAATGCAGATTTAATGATGATTGTGGTGGTCAGTTGTAGCCTGGTCATTTACAGCCCTAGGAGGCTATGCTTGAGGCCCCTAGCCAAGGAGTTACAGTGCTGTCAGGGCATTAGAGAGTCAGTTCCTTGTTCTTCATCCTGAGTCTGGCAAAATCAATATGCTGGCATATCTCTGGGTGCAGTGGGGTGATCTCTGAGCTCTGCATCTGCTTGGTTTGCAGATGGGGGGAGCGTTAGCCCAGGGCTCCCACACAGTGGTGTGCCTCCTGCAAGCGGAGCCAGGCAAACCTGGGGCTCCCGGGCCAGAGCGGGTGTCGAGCTCCTGCCAACATCCCCTGCCCATCACTGTGTTTGTAAAGCACAATGTGCCAGCTCAGTCTCAGGGAGGGTCAGTGGCAATCATAAAACTCCCCTAAAGCGAACATTGCACTCATCGTGCTTCTCTCTCATTATAATGGACAGAAAGGGGCTTGTAGCAGAGATTTTCTGTACTTTTATAGGTGTTCCCAGAGCCCAGAAAGGGTAGGGAACCAAAGGGCGAGAGACCTGGCAACTGTATATTGGGATGAAGAAGCAACAGCGGTTTATTATTCTATTAAAATCACTCCCCACAAGCTGTGTAAACTTTCTCCTGTTGGAAAAACGCTGCACAAAGGCCCTGGGTAATACATTGTTAATGGGTCTCTCTCATACCGACAGTAACCACAGCTCCACGCTGGAGGACTCGGCAAACCAGCAGAGGAGGTAGATCTGTGCATGCCACCGCTGCAGGAGCATGTCCTGACATCTGAGCACCATAGCAGAGCCATGAGCATGCCAGGGGAGCATCCTCTCCACGTCAGTGTTAGTGTCAGACCTCCTGGGGGACAGCTGCATGTTTTTGGACACTTTAGGGGCATGCTGTCCCCTGCCATAATTTGGCACCAGTTGAGTGTATTTGACTTTAAATGGATGAAATGTAAAGAGACAGACCTTCAGTTAGACAGCTGTTGGAGAACAGCTTGAGGAAGGGATGCTTTTATTTCAAGACCTTCCAGATGCACGTTTCCTTCAGCTTGTAATTCAGCCTTTCACTTGTTTGGCGGTGCTCATCTAATGCCATTGGCTTTTACAGCCTCCCTGTGAAACATCACTGCTTCAAAAATGCCCCTGTCCCCTCTCTCCCCATATTTTCTTTGAATTTTTTTGCTTTCCTGTAGAATAACCAAGAAATGCGTAGGGTAAAGTGCCTCTGGCAAGACAGAGAAAGCATGAATCAATAGAGTCACAGGAGTGCAAGCTGAGCACATCCTCTGTACCCAGCAATGGAAGTCAAATTTACTTTATTTTTTCTATTCTTATTTGGTCATCAGAGGCAGCCATAAAGCCAAGGCCATCTGCTTTGGAGATGTGTGGTCATTTCTGCTAGGAGAGAGTACCAGCAAGCCTGCATGTCAGGGCAGGAATAGAAAGGAACTGGCTCTTGTGCCAAGACTTTCTTGGTAATCCAAGGAATTCACCCACAAAAAATGCTCAATTAGTTCAAACTATAGTCCAGAGGGGCCCTGGCATCCTCAAGCTATAAACAGAGAAGAGAAATGGATCTGATAAAAAGACACATTTCTGGTAGGCTTGGAGGAATGCTGTGTGCTCAGTACATGAAGGGAATCTGCATGGCTGTGCACAGGTCTTTACTCTGGGTCCATGCACCACTGGTTGATTAAACCTTTTACTCCTGCTGGTGAATAATTATCCACCTGACCTGTTCCACCACAGGCAGCAAGAATACCCCATTAGTGACTTCTTCCCAAAGAGACTGGGGTGCTCATCCCTCATCTGGCTCTACTTGGCCTTTGGCAACGATGCTTAGGCCAGAGGTTTTGGTGCCAGGTGCTGGGTGCTGACAGGAGCATCCCCAGGTTCAGGGACCCCTGCGGGAGACCTGGCTCTTGCAGGTGGGCAGAGCGCTGCCTCCCAAAGGAAAGAGCCTGGCACCTTGGGAGGTGTGGCCCAGGGCCTTAGTTCTGATGTTATTTTGTTCCCTGATTTTGGAAGGAGCAGTGGAAACAATTAGGTCTCTTAATTTCTCTGAGGCAAGATCCAAATACAGAAAAGAATACATCTCCCAGGCAGGGAGAAGTGGGGAATTAACTGCCTTTTTTTGGATGAGATCAGAGAAAGCTGATTTATGAAGCAGAGAGAAAGCAAAGTGCTTTTATGGGTAAAATGTTCCCTGCTTATTTCCTTTCTGTCAGACTACGTTCCTCCCACGCTTCTGGCTGTGAGCTTGCTCCTTGGAAGCCTGTTTAAGCATTTCAGCATGTGATGATTTAACTGGGCATGGATTCTGACAGATCTTTGCAAATAACATCCCAGGAGTTGCTGGAGGTGACAGCCTAACGCTGACTCGGGGCACGTTCAGGAGGACAAGGCTGGCAAAGAGAAACCCAGTCATCCCTGTGTGCTCCCAGCCTCTGCCAGGGCCCCTCTGAGCATCAGGCCCTGGGAGACACCCCTGGCCATCCGCTGAGATGGGGTGTGCCTGGCAACCTGCTCTAGCTGCTGTCTCCTTTGGACAGGCGGAGGAGACGCCGCTCCACGGCACCGAGGGCTGCAGAGCTGAAGCCTCGCAGGGTGCGGGGGCGTTGGGTTACAGCTCAGGCAGAGCGAGGGAAAGCAGAACAGGAGAGAAATTCAAGAAGTTGGGTGTGGAATGAGAAAGTTTCTGCAATCGAATTTCCACACACGGCGCTTTCAGCTCCTGCCAACGTACATACGGGAAGGGATGAACTCAGGGGAAGTCAAGAGGCTTATTCCTACTGAGGGAGAATGTAGCAAGCAACTAATAATGTTGAATTATGGGGCACCAGAACTGGGGCATCTCAAGTGTTGGTGGTCAGGCTGTGCTGTCTGCCCTGGTGGCATGGTTCCTAGTGACAAAGACGCCCTGCCACGGTAGGTAAGGTCCTGGCAGATCAAGCTGCAAAGCTGCATGTGCTGCACCCACACTTGCAAGTACAGCCCAGTTTTCACTTATATAGGTGGGGGCATCAATATTGCCTGAACTGTGCAGAGGAACCACAAGTGGAGCCACAGTGGTGATCTGTGGAGCATGAATGTGGAGCAATTCAATGCAGGGATGTAGCAGGTTTTGGACACCCAACAGACCCTTCTGGGGATTGCTGGAAGGTTCTGGTACAACTGGCTGTCACTTCTGCTCAGGCACCACCCTGTTGATGAAGTATCAACCAGAAAGGACTCCAGAGCACCTGCAAGGACACCGAAAGGTCCAGGGATGGGAACAGTCAAACACTTGACATACCTTCAGAGGAGAAAATTAGCAAAGGAAGTGAAATTAAATCACCCCCCTATGAAATCAGGCAAAACAGGAAAATACAGTTTAATAACCAATAATGATATAGAGAAGCCCCCACGCTCAGACCCCAAACTGCGGTAGGTTTACAAGGAGGAGGGGAGGGCAGGGGTTGGAGCTGGGGGTAGGGAAGAGAAAGCTGTAGGAATTGACCTCTCTCCCCCCTGCCCCCTCCTTTTTCTTTAAATCCCCACCTAGTCAGGAGTGCTCATTAAGGATGGCTCTCGTTTCCCTAATTAGGCTGCCCCATTCCCTTCACAGGGCTCCAGACCTCTGCCATTCAGCAATAACAAGAATAACAAGAAACTCGTTATTTTACAACCTGGGCCGGGGAGGAGGGGAAGAGGGAGAAGATGGCTTTGTGATGTGCTGCTTGGAGGAAAACAAGCTCAGAAAAACCTGGGTCGAGGGAGGAGTCCCTCCTGTTAGGGAGACCTGGTCTCCTCTTAAACACTCTCTTGCCCTAGTACGTGCCTGCACTATAAGTAACGCTATAAGGAATGAGGATTTGTTTGGGGTGTTTTTCCCCCTTTCTGCAGGCTCATTCTTGAAAGTTGTTTTTCTTTCTAGCAATCATATGTATGTGTACTTGATTTTATGTGAAAAGTAACCTCTAGGGACTGTGACAAGGCATGAGCCATGCCAGCCCTGAGCTGGGGAGGAGGAGGTGGCAGCAGCGGCAGTGGGACAGTCCACGTGTTATGTGGTCGATATTTGGCATTCGGCAGCACGAGGGAGGCTGTGATGGTTTGCCTCGGGGAGGGCAGCAGCGGAAGCCTGGTTTCAGCCCGGCTTTCCAAATTCCCTTTCCCTCTCGGATGCCGAGGCTGTGCACGCTCACCCAGTGGCCAGCCCGGCTGTGCCCCACGTGTGCGAGGTGCCCCCTCCAGCCACCCGCAGCTATGGCCCCTTTGTGACTTTGCCACCTCCATTCTGCATCCTGCTGCTGATCCCCTCTGGAGCGGCATCCCAGCAAACTTCCTCGCCAGCAGATGTTTGATTCCCAAAGCTGCTGTGAAAAAAAAAAAAAAAAAAAAGCCAGACAAAGAAACCTATGCCTGTTTTATACCCATGGAGCAGAGATGGAGGATGAGTGAAGTGAGGGCTCCCTGACAGACCCCCTGGGTCCCCGTTACAGCATCTGTAAGACGTGACCTTTCCTCTAAGCGTCGTGTTGTGTAGTATCCTGCCCCAGCAGCAAACAAGCCAAGTCAGCACGACCAAGCATGTGTTTAAGTGTTGTTCTGGATGAGAGGAAAAAAAATAAATGCTTGCCACCTTGCAAAATCAGACCCTCCCTGAGCATTTGGAATTAATTTTGTCAAAATGAGCTTATCATCTCCATAAATTGTTTCAAATCCACTCTGTTTTGCAGAGCTAAACATTTCAACATTTTATGCACATTACCAATGGAACCATCTTTGCTCAATTTATGCCTCATTTAAATAACTTATTACATCAGATACAGGGCTTTTTTTATAGCTCAGTTTTAAGCCTCTTTCTCATACTCTCTTTAAGACTTGTCTAAGTCTTTCAAGATGTTCTTTCAAGCCCTCAGACCAAATTAAAACATCATTCACTGGAGCTTCAGCACTTAGCAGTTTCTCAGAGATCTGGCAAATACTCTTTGAAATACCTCAGGAGCAGAAGAAATGCCAAATAATGTCTGCCTTAGTTTACACATTGAGATTTGAAGCATGAATGTCCAAAGTTATGCCTCAAAAGTAGGTGCAGGCATGTAAGCAAGGGATCCCAAAATTCTCTGAGGTGACAAATACCCCACAATAAAGTCCTCGGGGATTTATGATATCAATTACTTGGATTTTGCCTCCGAGCCTTTCTTACAAATGATGGTTCATATTGTTTTCTAAATTCATGTTCATGTCTTAACTCAGTTACATCTGCTAAGGGGTTTGGATTGTCCTGATTGTAAATAGACAAACAAGTATGTATCTGCTGGGACTGAGATTCACTGTGCCAAACCCTCTTTAAACACTCTTCTCTTCCACACACACAGGAAAAAAAAATTTAAAAGCCCAAACGCCCTAGATTTAGACCAAGGAAAATTGTTTCAGCTGAAACAGTTTTCTTGGGGTAGGATTTTTTGTGCCTAACCCCAGAACTTTGGGTCATCTGAAACATTTAGCAAATTGACATCAATTTTGCTGAATTATTTTGACTTAAAGAAAAGGAGCCTTGTCTGCAGGGGTAAAAAATCTCCTACTTAGCTCTGCACTATTTTTATGGAAGTGATGTGTCCCAGCATATCTATCAGATTAGGAAAGATTGTTGCTCAGCCTTTAGCTGTGATCAGCTTTCCCCCACCAAGAAACACTTAGTGAGGGCACGGGCTGGAGAGAAGGTGTGTTACAGCTTCATGGACAGCCTGGGCTGTTGGAGTCTCTTCCAGCCTATGGAAACATTCAGGACTTTACCTTTTCCTGCTGGTAAAACATAGCTTTGCCTTCCTGCCAAGAGGGGAACTTGGGGATGTTTTGTCTGTGCTGACCCTCCAGCTGGGGCCAGGACACGTCTTGGCCACAGCAGGATGGAAGAGAGTGCCCCGGATCACACAACTGGTTTTACATCTCCTCTCACTTCTCCTGTTTCAAGCAGAAACACATGGCAGGTATCTTTACAAGCAGAGGACATCTGCATTACACCAAGTGCATCTGTGTTGCACTTGGAGGGAAGCTCTGGAGTTGCTTCCAAAGGCAGACCTGATGTCTATACTGAAAGTAGTGGACATGGGAGTATGGGAAGGACCTGGTGTGCCACGTGCTGGTCTGGAGGCATCAGCTTGGTGGCCCAGGGGCTGATGGATGAAAAGCACAATGTATTTGCACCTACCCTGGGCCCCCTGTGTTGAAGCTGGGCAGCACAGCTAGCGAGACACATTCCCTAGAGGCCTGAGTCACTCTACACTTTTCATTTTCTCCTTAGTCCACTCGTTAATTATGTGCTGCACTCACATCTGGGTGGACCGGTCGGGATCACAGTTGCTGGAACGATAGGCAGTCCCAGCAGATCTCACATCTCGTGGAGGTGGAAGTGGGGGAGACCTTACCTTCAGGCAACTGGGGCCCTGGGCCAGGGTCACCTACACCACAATGCCTGCCACGCTCTTTCACACGTGTGAGCACAATGGGAAGCGAGGCTCTCCCAGCTGGGAAAAGGCAGTTTGCAGCTATTCTGAGCCGTACTGGTTGGAACCCTCTTGTG
This sequence comes from Corvus kubaryi, assembly GCF_017639235.1. NCBI lineage: Eukaryota > Metazoa > Chordata > Aves > Passeriformes > Corvidae > Corvus > Corvus kubaryi. The sequence goes on along the minus strand of NW_024581112.1, from coordinate 9,224,140 downwards.
AAAACAAACTGAGAGAGATGTCCCTGGTCGCCATTGACTAGCACTGCTGGGACAACACAGGCAGCTTTATTAGGTGAGAGAGGGGATGGAGGAAAAAGCCCCAAGTTCTCCTTCCGCCCTGCCCTGCTCCATTCCTGCTGCCCTGGGGCGCATTGTCCCGCTTTGTCCCCGACAAGCACGTGTGTCCGGTAGCACCGCAGTTATTTTTAGGCGGACTTGGCCAGCATCCATGGTGGTGGTGGCTTTGGTGAGCCGGGAGAAGCAGACTTTTCTCTCTCTGCCTTTCAGTGTTTGGAAACAGTGAGGCTGCCAAGGCAGCCTGTCTCCTGCTCTGCACTTCCAGCCTCTGGAAAGTGAGAATGAGCCCTGAAAAGCCTGGCAGGCTGACCAGGAGAGCCTGCCAGGCAGCCAGCAGCATCCTGCCAACACCAACGGCCCTTTGCTGCCATCAGCCAGGGAAAACTGGGGCAGGGGGGATGGAGAAGGGGAAGCAACAGTGGAGGGAGAGGCTGGAAAATTGCACAGGTCCCTCTTGGGAAGAGCCTTTTCATTTCCTGAGCCTGACTCTGCATTTGTTATGGACGGGAGCAGCATGGGAGGTTGGAGCAGGGGGAAGTGGGGAAGGGCGAGGCATCCACTGCAGTCCCTCTGGGATTTCTTGTACATGTGTTTAGGACTGGGTCAATCTTCCTCAGGGGAAGGAGGCTGCTGGCATTAGCCAGGCTCGGAGACCAGAGCAACTTGCAAGTGACAATGCAGTTGGCCTGGGCCAGGACACTTGTGGGGCTCCCCCCTGCCTCCTGACACCTGGTTTGGCCATCCCAGGTGAGAAGGGACCAAGACATCCCTAGAAGGGACAGAATGAAGAAGCAAAGGACTGCTACACCAAGGGATGCTGCAGACCACGAGCAAGGATGCATTGTGGGCAGCCCAGCAACTGGATAAAGGAGAGGTGTACTCTATCCCTGATGGAGCAAAGAGCAAGTCTAACAGTCAGCAGACCACTCAGCCAGCTGACACTGATAATGCTGTTTTTGCCTCAGCTGCTCAAATCTCACCTCTGAATGAAACCAATTGTTTTCTTGAAAAAGAAGCAGGGGGCATGTTTTTCTACCAAAAGCTTTGCAGATACCCTGTGCCTCAGCAGGAGCAGCTAGGCCATCAGCAAGGCAGCAGTGGCAGCTGGGGCTGAGGGACAAATCTTTCTGAAATGCTGGCATGTGTTTCACTACAGACTCTTGTGGAAAGCCCACTCCATAGGGCCAGGAGCCTCTCCTCTCCTGGCTGCACACCAGGATAGCAGGGCCAGAGCCCCCTTTTTCTCTCAGAGCCCCTCCATTCCTGGCTCTGAGCCGTGCCACTGCCAAAAAGGCAAAGGACTCTAGTGTCTGAAGGGGAGGGAGAAGGAAAAGAGGAGGTGCAAGTGTGCGCGCGCGTGTGTGTGTGTGTGTTGGGGGGAGATGGAGACATCGGGTAAGAACAGCCCAGCTTTCAGAGTTTGGCTAACACCCTCTCCAGCCTCTCACTCAGCGTACACGGGGTCCCATGATCTGAGTAGCAGCCCCTCTCAAGCCATTGTGTGCCTGACCTGCTTAAATAAACGGTGTTATTTTAAGCAAGGGCAGTCGAGCATTTGCCGAAGGTCCTTCTCTTTCTTGCTCCCTTTCTCCCATCCTCCTTCCCCCCCTTTCCCGCTGCTTCAGTTTCCCCTCCCACCCCACTTTCCTTTACACAGCACGATTAATCCATCAAACCGAATGGGGGGGAGGAGGAGGGGCAATGAGCCCGCACTCCACTGAGCACTGAAGAGGCCCCCATTCATGGGTCAACAAAACCAGGGAGGACTCTTGGACTTAATCAGCCAAGGAGCGCTCCAGCCCTGGAGACAATTAACATCAAAGCAATGCAGGAGAAAGAGGAGACGGGACAGCCAGGAAGCCTGGAAACCCACATACAAATCCCGATTAAAAAGGGAGGGAGGTTAGGGAGGAAGTGGAGAGAGGGAGGATGCTCGGCAGCATGCGAGAGGAACTGATCCATGTCTGCCTCCAGGAGTGGGAAACTGAGGTGCGAGGAGGAGGCAAGACTTGCCCGAGGCCGATGTGCAGGGCAGCAGCATGGGCTTGCTGAGGGCAGGGTCCTCATCTCCTAAATTCTGCAAAAGCCCCTTGCTGAGGCTGCCCTGGGGTAGGAACCCGCATCCTCAGCAGCTATGGCACGTATCCCTTACACCAGCTGAAGTTTCATGAATGTCAGTGGGACTAGGATTAAGAAGCAACATGTGGCCGGGTGTTGCTAGCCTCCCACACCTCATTTTGAAGGTTGTTTCCAACAGTCTTGTCATAGTATTGTCACAATCCACATAATTGAAAAAACTTAATAATACTTTATTGTTACCTTTGGGCACTACATCAAAGACTGCATGCACCTAAACACAATAATCATATTTTGCCTTTGTACCAGATGGTCACTTGGCTGCTAATGTAAACTGGCAGTGGTCCCACTCAGTCCCAGGGAGCAGCAGGGGCTCCGTGGCAAGAGCCTGGCACGCAGGCTGCATTGCCTATGGGGAGGGACAGCCGAGCCTGGAAACTCTCCTTGCACTGAAGCTCGGGGTTTAATTGCGGCTTCCTTTGGAAATAAAAGCGGCAGATGAAGTTATAGGTGAAGAAGGAGCAGCTCCTGCCCCTGTGGCTGCGGGCCCCTACGCACACGAGTGCGCTGAACCGAAAAGAAGGGGTTGCACACTGCTGAGAGGAAGGGTAATGGCAAAGGAGGCTGCAGGGCAATTTTCCAAAACTTTTGCTGCACGCTTCCCCCCTTCGTGGGCCTCACTCTGCAGAGATCTTTCCACACCTCAGGAGCACCATGAGGAAATGTTAGGCTGCTAGTGAGCTGTTGCAGTTGCAATTTACCATCTTCTTAAGTTACTGTGGGATTATTGAGTGGAAAATCAGATCTGTGCCACAGCTTGCTAGCACATTCTCTCTTCTCAGCCCCAGACTGTTACAGTCTCCTACCCAGAGCTCTGCAACAGGTAGTGCTGTCACCAGCCTGCAGCTGCAGCTACGGCTGTGCTGAGATCTTACAGTCTGTGTGAAAGCATCAGCTGTGATGGGGTTTGCATTACCTCCCTACCATCACCCTGACAAAGCACCACAGAGGTGCCGGAGCCCTCCTGGAGGGGAGCAGGGTCTGTGGGCATTGTCTCGTTAAACCCTAGCAGCTCAGGTGTTCAGAGAGCAGAACACATGGTACACGTGGAAATGCCACCTCTCTTCCTGGTGATTCCATTGGCATTTTCCCTGATTGTACTTGCCTGTTTCGACCAGTAAAATCTCCAGGACTGGGACTTTCTCCTGTGGTGGGAAAGTATAAATCCTTAGAGCTCAAAAGGTGGCACAAAACCACTTGATTAAAATATATAGGGGGGAGTCCATGGTGCTTCATGATGGTTAGGCTTCTGATTTGGGGGTACAGGGCATTCTGGTTCATGGCTTTTGAGGAAACTCTTAAGAGGTACAATTCCATTGAAGGCTGTGAGCAGAAATCATGGAAAACAGAGTATAGAGACCAGGAAAAGCTCGGCAAAAACACTGCCAAGAGGACCTACCTCTTCTAGCTGAAAGATGACTTTCATATAATGAATTGCTAGGTGGCCCAATGAACCACTATGTTTCCATACCAGTATTTACCTCAGAGTCCATCACCCAATTCATACTATGTTTCTCAGTGTGTAAATGTTTGCTCCGTCCTTCTGTACACTTGAAGCCCTGATCTACACAAGTGTCACTGTTCAGGGGCAGGCAACTGACAAGCTTTCCTGATGCTGATCTCCATAGCTTTGAACTGCGAGTGAATATCCCTGCGTACAGGGATAGAGCTAAGTGAATCCCTCAAAAATTGGGACCCTGAACAATGGGCTTGGGTCAAGATCAGGGCCCTGGGCCAGTTGCAAGTGGTGCACCAGATTCTGCAGGAGTAAGGGCTCTTTCCAGAAGGGTCGGGGCCACAGAGGGAGCAGGACATGAGTTGGGTCCCACCACCTCATGAACACATAGGTGGCAGCATGGGCAGGTTCATGCAGATAGTTATTCCCCACAGGAGAAAGGGGAACTTGGAAGCAGCCCACATTTCACACCACTAAAATTCGTTGTTCTGTGGGTTGCTCTGGCAAGGTTTGGCTGCTCTGGCTGAGTTTGGTAGCCATGCAGTAGCTCTGCACAGCTGGCTTCATGCCTGGCATTGTTGCCACCATGGGCAGACAGGCGAGGAGGAGGTGAGGGAGCACCGGCATGGGGGACCAGCTCTCAGTGTATCAGTTACATCTTAATTGCAGCTGTCTGGTTGCAAGGAAGAACAGGAAGGGGAGCAGAGAGCCACCTTTGGCTTTTGTTTCATGCACTGAACTTTTGGGCTCCTCTTTCCTTTCTTCCACCCACCCTCTTTTGCTCAGATACAGCCACCCACAGGCTTGCACTACACTCACTCATGCTTTCTTGTTTTGTCCTGTCATGGCTCTTCTCCAAGAGCTCGGAGAGTCTCTTGAAGAAAAGGAAAGGGGGAGACAGGGTTGTGTGGAGGTAAAACACTATGCAGCACATTCCTTCACCTTCCTCCTCCTCTGCGCTGTCTCCTGAGCATCCCTCCCTTTTCCTCAGCAGGTACCTATGGAAAGTGACACTGTCAACAAACCCCCAGCAGGATCAGCCTTTGATCTTGCTCAGGCAGCTGGTTCCCATTAAATGTTCTCAATCATGGAGAATTCTTTCTCTCTCATCTGAAATATTTTATTATTGCTTTTCCTTTCTTTCAGTTTCCTAAAGAGAAGGGAGGGAATTTGCATGTGCGCATGCAGTGAACTAAAGAAAGGGAATTTAGAACTCAGTCTTACCATGCTCATGTGAAAGGGTATGTATTAACCAGCTGCTGTAACATTTATTCTTTCTTACACACCCACTGAACTATTGCTCAGGTTTTCATTCCCCCACTACCTCAGGTGGAGTCCCCAAGGATGAGAAAGGTGCTGTTTCTTGAGCACGAGCCCCTCCATTTTCTTGGCTGCAACTAAAGGAGGCCAAGATTTAAACTGGGTTGGGTTGCCTGCAAGGCTGAGAGGTTTCATAGAAGCAGCTGAGAGCTGTGGCATTCCCATTTTGCCCAGGTGCCACTGGTTTTGGGGTATAAGAGGAATTACTTGGCTGAACAGTTTGTCAGCACCCTCTCTCCTGAGCTGACACATCTAAGACCACTGTCTGGTGATGCACATAAGACCAGTGTCTGGGCTCTGCCTAAATCTGGTGAGGACAGGTCAGCCCAGCCAGGTGGGGACTGGTCCCAAGGTTGCTCCTCCAGCGAAAGGCACCCGGGGAAGCTGAACACGTGGGTTGGGCACTGCGTGTAGCTTCCCTGAGCTGTGTTGGGCAGAGGCTGTGCTGAGGCTCCCCTGAGGCAGAGCAGGGACTGTCCCTTGCTCTATGGCTGCTTCTAACACTGGGTTTAACACATGTAGGCCTGCTGAGGACTTGGAGACACAGTCGTGGGAGAGCACAACAGGACTGAGAGGCAAAGCACCCCAGGTGCAAGAGAAGACATATACCTCAGTCTTTGCCCAGGGCACCCCAGTCTTACCCCTCTGCCTTGCACAGTGATTCTTTTGGCCAGCAAGTTTTCCTGTTCACACTGAGCACAGACAAGTGTTTTCAAGCCTGGGGCACCTACTTGCTAGGTGATTCCTCCATGCCTGTAACTCCCAGAGCTGTCCCTTCTTGCTGTGGAGCTACCGCGTTCTGGGACCTCCCCCAGGTCAGGGGCCCCCTCGCTCCATACCTCAGACCCTGCGTGGGGTGGATCATGCAAGATTGCCAAAGTTTGCCACAGGCTTCCAGCACTGTTTCCATGGGGAGATGCTGAAAGGAGCAGTAGGCTCTAACAAGGAGGACCATGGATGTGAGTGGTTAGGAGACAAAGAAGAGCTCCTTAAGAAGAGAAAAATGTATATGATTGCATAAAACCACGGTTTTGTTGAGACTGACTCATGGCCTGAGCAGCATAGCTGATCCTAGGGCTTGCTGCAGAGCTGTCTCGGCTCCAAATGACAGAATGGGTAATGCAAATTTTCCCTGGTAATTGTTCAACCTCTATTGCCTTTGAAAAGACAAAGAACACATGAAACCCCCTGCTCTCTAATGAGAAAATGCCTGCACTTGGTTTTCTCCTCTGAAATTTCAACTCTTTCTCTCTGCTGTTTGTTTCTGCCCTGCTGCCTGGCTGTGGCCTGGTGTGATGCCTGCAATCTTCCTCCTGGGACCAGAGACATGTTTCTCCTCACAGCTCATTAGCAGCAACCACCATATCATCTTCAGCCATCTGAGAAAGTATCCTCATCTCCTTGCTTGCAACTGGCTTGCCAACAATTTCCCCGCAGGGCTGGATGGCAAAGGATCCTGCAGCTCTCCTGCCTTAACATGGACACATGAGAAGCAAATCAATCCCAAGTGCTTCGCAGTAGGGATGTAGCGCTGGAAGGGATCTCCTGTTTTACTATGTCTTGCCCCTTGCTATTGTCAGCAATCACTTCGTGCAATCTTCCGCACAAATGTGAAGATCCAAACAATCCTAATAAGTTTTAAGATTCTCCCACTACCCCAATTAGTAGACTCTTCCAGAACTTGACAGCTCTGAGGCTTAAACCATTCTGGTATTTCCAGTCTCAATTTATTCCTGGCTGGAGCATGCCCACTTGTTCTTGCGCCAACATTGTTCCAAGGCTTAAATAGCTCTGCTCCCTCCCTGGTGCTTATCCCTCTGATGTGTTTACCAAGAACAATCATATCCATTCTCAGCCTGCATTTCACTGGGCAAAATAAATCAACAGTCTCCTGCCTCACGATAGGCACTCTCTTCCCCTGACCACGCTGCTAGCCTTTGTCTGCATCCCCTATCAATGTTTCTCTTTCCAGTGCAAATGGCAAGAAGTGGAAACCATTCTCCATCACCTGTGCCCTGAATAGGGTCCTGAGCATCACTCCAGTTTTTACTGGTGCCTCAGTGGCCTAAGAAGGTCTGAGTGTGGTGATTTTTATAGGCACAAAGTGCTTCTCCCAACGGATTCTGGTTTTGACCCTTGAATGCTGAGTAAAGTAGTGCCTCATGGCAGTATTTTGACACCACTTAGGAGCCAGCAGCCTTGCTATGCTCTGAAGCTGTCATGCATGCTTTTGGTAAAGCACGCAAGACTTGCTCGCAGAACTGTAGGGATAAAGTTACTCTCGAGGTTTTGACTCATTTGGTGGCACTGGCTGTTGAAGTTGGGTCTCTGATTTCCCAGCGTAGGGAGGCACCCTGGGCTGTATCACTGGATGGGCTTAGCTGAAGGTTTTGTTACCTGGTGGTTTTCTTACAGTGCAAGAGGTCCACATAGGTTTTGTCAGTGATGCTTTCCTGGACATTTGGAATTCCTGTGAACACGATAGTGAAAGGCCGAAATAAAATTATCTGGGTGTGAGTGTGCTTTTTTCATAATTTAGCATGTTATCTAATCACTTCATTTTTCACTTGTAAAAGGTGTACAAAGTGCAGACGACAGATTTTCAGGCTAGGATATGCTGCAGTAGAAAGAAACAAAAGGTCTACTTTTCAGTTAAGCCAAACCTGGACTTCAGGGAAAAAAACAATCACTTTTGGCTTCTCAAAGTATAGGAACTCAGCCATGCTCTTAACTTTCTCTTACTGACAGCTGTCCTTCAGTTTCATTCAGTTCTGTTCGGTAGATCTGTAACAGCATTTCTTGTATCTTGGTGAAAATCCTGTTCTGATTTTGCTCGGTTCCAAGATCTCAGCAGACACGTTGTATAGAAGCAGCTCAGCAGAGTGATCTCCCTCTTGATGGATTGACTCCCTGCTTGAGAAAATGTTATTCTGACAGAGCACCTGTGGCCCAGACTGATTTGGGTCCTTCTCAGCACCAGACAAGTGTTGGTGTTGTACCATGGCATGCTTTGTGTCCATACAGAGAGGCTGAGGTGTAACAGGGAAAAAATACTCAAAAACTTAAATGGTTTCTTCCCCCCATTAAAGTCTTTTGTTTCTGAAACCAAAGCACAGTAAATCAAGGGGTTCTGCCTTAAAAGAACTTCACGTGCTCTTTATTTTTAAAAGAACAACCCCCAAACCAACCAAATCCCCAAGTCCCCAAAAGGAAGAGGAGGAGGAAAAAGATGGGACCTCAGAGAGGATTCATAAATCACATTGCAATGGACCTGGTTCCTTCATTCAGCCCACCAGGCAAAGCGCAGCACATAATGGGACTGGTGGGCCACGTGTGCAAGCAGACAGAACGCAGCTGACTTGGAGGAGACGTGCTCTCTCTGGCACATATAACACATGCTCAGTCCCTGCCGTGGCCTCACTCAGTCCCTCCTGCCAAAAAATAAACAAGCTGGATCAAACCTGTCATGGTCTGGAAGCCTTCAGCTCTCCCTTTATTTTAACATGGTGAGCATGGTCTGGTTTCCCAGCATTAATGCTTTGGCATAGTGCTGAAAACCTGTTCATTCTCCAGTTCTTGGACTGTGGCTTCCCACCTGGTCATCCAGGGTGTGCCCAGACCCCAGGCAGCAAGAAATTGGAAGGAGGGGAAGAAAAGGGCCACGCATTTCCCCAAAGCCAGACCTTTCCAAGATTTTTCCTGGGGGACTTCTTGCGGAGTTGCCCAGGAAGCCCCAGGAGGACAGCACCTGAAGTCCAGAACACCACTGCATGACCCCCACGCCCTGACACAAGCAGCCAGGGGCTGAGGCAGCATTTTGGGCACACAGAGCCAGTGAGGAGCCCTGCAGGCTGTGGGGTGGGGCATGCCCATTCCCACACGGATCCAGAGGCACGTCAGGCTGTGCGCCCACCTCCTGGGGCACAGGCTGCTGGGTGCTGCCACTGCTTTGCCCGCATACCGACCACAGGTGCAAAAGCATGGTCTGCCCCCAGATCCTCAATCCCAAAGCGTCCACATTCACATCCAAGCGTTTTGAGGCTCCTTCTCCAGTTATCCAAGCAACCAAAAGGTCACAGATGATAGAAGGTAACAGCTCATGTGTCACCCAGCAGCCGTGCCCTCTATCTGGGAACAAGGGCAGTAGGTGGCAGATGAAATTAAAGGCCAGGTTTCTCTTTAGCTTCCTTCAAAATACAACTTCTCCTATTGCTCTGCTGAAGCCTGAAATGCTTCTGTTATCAGAAATGGCCTCAGGATGTTCACAAGGCTTTCCTTCAGTGTCCTTTGGTGGATACCCACAACAAGAAGATTGGAAAGAAGCTAAATCTAAGTCCTAACTGTTCTGCAACAAGCTGCAGTATGCAAGTATGATTTTGTTTCATGTGCATCTGGGTACTGACCTGACAGTATCCCAGGGAACTGATGAGTTCAGAGGGTTACTCACCTTGCCTTTGGCACCCCAGAGGCACAGAAACAGGCAAGTGTGATGTGATTTGGGCATTGCAGCATGGGATACATTGTTTTTCTTTTCTTTTTTTCTTCTTTTCTTAATTTGTCCTTTTTTCAAATAAAGGAGGAGGAAGGAATCACTCTCATTGGGACTGTTTCATCCTTTGTGTAAGGAAAGGGAAAGACAAATAGGGAATTCCAATGGCTTTTGGGACAGCCAACACCTGGGTGGTTCATTGTGCTTAAAATGGTCTCCAAAAATAACTAGGACCACAAAGGGGGAAAACTTAATAAGGATAATTAACTGGTTTCCATCTCCAAATGCTTTGGAGACATGAGCTAATCAGTCTGTAGGCGCATCCAAGCACACACAATGTCTGTAATTAGTTTGCTCTTCTACTTCCTTACCTCTTGCCCCAGAAGATTGCCCACCAAGATTCCTATCAGACAGAACAGGTCTCTTTCTGCCCTTTCTGCAGAGGCCTGACAGTCTTGCCTCCTCTCCTCAAAGTACACTGTCTCTCTGTCAGTCTGTCTGTCTACTTCCCTCCCCTGCTGGCCATGATCAAATTTCACTCAATGAATCACAGTCTACTGGAAACTCCCTCCGATCTTTGCCAAGAATTGCAAAGTTGATGAAAATGGGACTTGGAGCCAAAGGCATTTTAGCACAGTGTCTCACCAGTTCCAACCAACTGCATTCCCATTGCAGTTGGTTGCTTCTGGTTGTCCTGTTTCCGCTTTCAGCTTGGCACCTCTCCACCTGGAGCATCTTTCCCAGGATTATCATGATGATTACTTGATGCTGCAATACACCTCCAGGGCCCTGCTGGCAGATTCAGGCTTCCTTCCACCCCAGTGTTCCCTGGTTTGGGTTGGGTTTTTTTTCAAGGAAGAGGACTTGTTGAGACCAAGTGCCCATCTATCCAGATCACTTGTGTGAGTTTAAACATCTTCTCTGTTCCCAGTTATCTGGTACAGTTCTGCCCTTGAACCTTCCTTCCCTCTCTGACAATTTCATGGCTCTGCTGGTTCTTCATGCTAGACCTTCACAGTCTAGCAGAGCAGGTACCCCTTGACTGACAACCACAAGTCCTCTCCCAGGTGGGACCTGGATTCTTTGTGGAACCCAAGGCAATGTTACTTCACTTTTCTCCACCACTAAAATGAGCATAATAAACTCCATTAGGGGAAGACACTGGATTTAATGCTGGAGAGGTATCTCAAAATGGAGAGGAACCACTCTGAGTTCTCCTGGGGCTCTCCAGCACACAGAAAGGAGGTTTCTTCATGCCACCCTTAAGCTAACTCCCAAGGACTTAGCAACAACCTCTTCCTCAGGCCCAGGCTGAGATGCTGAAGCAAAGTCTCTTTGTGTTGATGTCGTCCCCATGTCCAGAAACAGACCTGTCCTTGGGCAGTTAAGCCTGGTGAGACACTGAGGAATAGTCCCTAGACATTTATGTGTTGATAGGAAGATTTTCATCCCTGAGGCTCTGCAGTGAGGTCCCAGGGCTCCCAGGCAGGACAGCATGCACAGTTCCCTTTGGGGCTCTCAGAGAGGCTGAAGCCCTGTCTGGCTGCTAGCACAGCCTCCCCAGGCCACAGTGTGGCTGTTGCAAGCTGTACAGGAGCACCATCTCCTTATTCTCCAGCCTTCACTTCTCCCTCTTGCTTTTCCACTTCTGCCCCTTGCTTTTGCTGTTTGTCGTACTTCCTATTCTATTTCCTCTCCAGGGCTCTTTTCTTATCCTGCCTGCCATCACCTCCCCCACCCCCTTCCCTCTTGTTTTCTCTCCTCTCCACCTCTGATCCACATCCAATCACCCCAGCTGGCTCCTCTTCTCCTGGAAGCCACCAGGGATGTGAGACAGATGCCCTGGATCAACAGGGAGCCACAGTTCAGTCCCAGCCCCCAGCTGGCTCCCAGCTCTCATGTCCCAGCTTCCCATCAGGAAAGCTCAAGCCCTGACCAGTCTGGGAAGTGATAAAGTGCCTTGCTGCCCCCATGCAAGGTTAAGTCCTCCCACAGGAGTAAGGAGCAGTACCCCAGCACAGGCGTGGGCTCTCTGACAGGAGAATGCAACGCGCCTCTGCCGCCTGCCATCCCGCACACGACCACCTAGCCTTGGGGGACAGCCACAAGCACTTATCAGTATTCGGCCCCTTGCCGTGAGAAGGAGGGATCGTTTTCCTTTCTGGGTCTCCCTGCTCCCCCTCTAGCCCTCTGCTCTCTCCTTGCCTCTCATCCATTTCCTTTGACACTGGTCCCAGGCCCACTGCCAAGTCTCAGATCCATTAGCGAGGTGCCTTGCTGACTGAAGCACAAATCAGGATGGATCCGGGTGCAATTAGCAGCTTCTAGCACCTCATCTGGAAGGCATTAGCTTGGCGTTTGGGAGAAGGGGTTATGGGTTGGGAGGAGAAGAGGGAATGGATATAGATGCCAAACAGAATAAATAAGCTATTTCTACCACTCCTAGGAACAGCCATCGAGAATCCAACAGCAACACATCCATGCAATAACCATCTGTGGGGGACACAGTTACTGTACCAAGCTGGCGTGACCCATAGACCTTTCCTCCTGGAGGATGTGGTTATCATGTACAAGAAGGTACCGAGATGGCATGAAGGTATGCACTTAGCTAACAGCTTGTGGGTGATAGCTCTCCTGGAGCTAACAGCTTGTGGGTGATAGCTCTCCTGGTTTTCCCTCACAAACCAAGGCTTGTGGTTATGGTGTCTGTAAGTGGACTTGGTCTACTTTGCCTTCCATCTGGCTCCCAGTGCACTAAAATCCCTGATAACATGATGGCATGGTGTCTGTCTGACGTGTGATGAGCCAAGACAGACTACCAGGTATTAGTTATCACAGCCCATTTGTGTGGTAGACACAATCCCCAATTAAACAGTTCTCATCAAGCCAGGGTTCTATATAAAATATATTGGCCTTAGTTTTCCTCACCTAGCCTTGTAGATACTTTTTAGGAAAACCTTGGCACTGCTCTCAGCAGAGACCCAAGCCATCCCCTGCTCTCTTATCAGCTTGCTCCAGGCTACAGCCAGGGTGCATGGATGCACAGGAGGCTGTGACTCCTGGGCAATCTCAGTCCCAAACAACAGGACAGAGCAAACATACTCAAAGCCTTTGTAGTCCCAGAAAGGTTCTGCTCTTTCACAGGCACAACGATGCTGTCACAGAACATGTCTCTGAGGGATTCCAGTATTACTGACCATTAGAAAAGGTGACTGCAAGAGTGAGAGAACCAAAGCCAGCCTGTTCATTATCTTTGCTTTTCCTTTCCCCTGGATCTCAGCTTTGGGGAGAAGGCAGGGTGGGAGTGGGGGACCTGGGGGCTGTCCTGGGCCCCTCTGTGGTAACAGAGCAGTCTGAAGGGAAGTTGGACCCAGAGGGAGACAGGGGGCCGCCAGCGGCAGGTGACTGGCATGGCTCTGAAACAGTGCGTGTTGAACTGGGAGCATTCCAGGGAAAAACCAAACACCGAAACCCAGTCATCTCTGGAAGGAGAGCCCACCAGCCAGCAAAGCAAGGGGGCTGGCTTTTATTTGTTCATCTGTGTATTCATCTGTGATCCCCGTGCCCATACGCCAGATCCCCCTTGCCATAGCATGCACAGGCCATTCCACTTCCTGGGGCCACCTGCTGATGGCCAGGGGCTGGGGAAGCCAAGGCTTCCTCTGAGCCAGTGATCTCATGTTATTTCTGTGCAGGCAGCAGCTGGAAGTAGCTGGAAACATCTCTAACAATAATTTTTCCTACACCGGCTGTTGCCAGACGATGGTCTGTGAAGCCCTGCTGGTTAATGAGCTCATGGAAAGTGAGCTGCACCTGGGCTCCAGGGCCAGCCATATTCTGAAGACATCCAGCCCTGAAACTGTGGTGACATAGGTGTGAGAGTGCCTTGTAGAAATGTTGAGGACTGATGATATTTATTGGTTCAAAGAGTTTGGCACATGTTGTTACATTCTCTGTTCTCTGCTGGTTACCCTGGTAGGTACAAGGTAAAGTTGGTGATGGTTTATGCTGTCAAGAGAATGGAGACTGGCAATGCATGATGCTGGACTAGCTTAGAAGGACAGTGGCTGGAAGGACCCTGTGACTGTTCTCTCTGGTTTTGGTACAAAGAGGCAAAATTGCAAGGCATGAGAGAAAGCCTGCACCTCCTCCTGCCCCATCTATGCCTCTTGCTAGCAAGCGGTGGCCAAAGCCAGGGATGGTAGAAACTGGGACATTCATCCTTTCAGCATCCTTGTTCACTGACCCAACGTGACAAGGAGGCAGCCCTGTGGTACTCAGTGTTTTCCAAAGAGCAGATGCACAATGCCTGGAGTACAACAGAATGTGGGAGCCTCCTCCGGGTGAAAAACACCAAGTAAATGTGAGAGGGGCAGAAAGGGGGGAGCGGATGTGCAATGAAGGGTGTGAGTGCCAGGGTGGCGGGAAGTGCACCCGTGCTGTGCTCTGGGGGTGCCACATGAGCAATTGTCTGCCCTCCCTCTGGCTGTGAGTGGCTGTGCCTTGCCTGCATCCTTGGAGGCAGAGAAGGACACCCGTGCACGCTCTGCCGGTGGCTGCCTGCACGTACTCTCTCGTTTTCCTGGCTGAGGCAGAGAGAGAAGGCCTGGTTTCAGTTAAGCCTCGGTCACACAAAGATGCCTTTCCTATTACTCTTTTGTTTTTCATTCTAAGCAATGTTCCTATTTAACTCTTGCAACTCTCCCCTGTTAGTGTAGCCTGCCCTGCCTGAGGGCTAGCCCAGGTCAGAGATAATTCAGGAACAAAGAGGAGTTGTTGGACTGTGGGGCTGGAAAACCCTCAGCCCCACCGAGAAGCTTTGGGAACCTCAGTATGTAAGAGGGATAATGCTGTTGAGAAGATCCGGGAGGCCAGGATGAAGATACTCCAGTGGTGTAGTGCTGAGCATGATAGAAATACCTAAAGAATCAGTCATGGCATTATCATGACTGAATTTGGCACCAAACTTCAAATCCACAGAGGGGGAGTGGGGGAGGCGGAAAAGAAAACATGCAAAGGCCTTTTCAAAACCCAAGACCACAAGAAAAAACTTCCTATAAACAAATCAAATGGAAATATTTTTTTAGTTCTATAAACATTTCCCCTTGAAGCGTTCAACCCAAATATTGCATCACTGTGCTAAGACATAAACAAATCTTGCAGTGAAAGAGATGCGCACCAACAATAGACTGCCCTGTTTGCCTTGTCCGGGCTGTGAGAAGTGCAAAAAACAAACAAACAGGGCAAAGAGTGACAAGCAGAAGAGAGATGTCTGAGGAGTACTTGTTTGAATATTCAAGGGAGAGAAGAAACACCACCCCACCCCCCCAAATCCCACTGAGCTTCAAGAAGGAAATTCATCTCCTTCAGGGTCCTTAGAAAGTCACAGCTCTGGCAGGTCAAGGACACCAGCCAAACTTGTCTTTCAGAAAGCAAGGTAGCTTCTGATTTTCCCCAAATATATTATTTAAAAATATATATTCTTTGACATAAGTATCTCTTGGGTAAAGATGTATTTATTTTGCAGCGATTGTAATGGTGGTGTCAAGAACTAAACTGGCCAAACCGTGCTGTGATTTACACCAGTGTTGTACTTCCTATACAAGGAGCCCAGTCACACACCTATGGGAGGGTTGTCCTCTGAGAAGCATTTAGCAGGACTTCAGCAGGAGGCAGGGGTCTGGGGCCTGGCTTTTAGTTGGTAAAAATCTTTAGAGGCAGTCCAGGAAGAAGAGTTTGGCACCAGATTAGAAAATGTGAAGTACCCCACAAGAAACACACCCCCAAGGAACAGCAGCAAAAGGTGATGCTGGGACACTCAGGACTGCCTTTTGCTCTGTCTTCCTCATGTGTAGGAACCTCTAATCCAGCTCTACCTCCTCCATTTCTCACGTTTTTTGGAATGCAGTTTGACCCTGTAGACATCATACTTCTGAAAGCAAACAAAGAGATTTGCCTCCAGTCCCTCCTCCTGCTCCTGTGCCAGGGAGAGCACTGTCCCTGCGTGGGAAAGGAGAGTGGACAAGGACATGCTGAGTGGCAGCAGCAGTGAGGGACATGGTGTATTCACCATGGCACCATTGCACTCAGCAATTTTGGTGCTGCCTGGTGTCGTGTGTTTCAAGTCATAGTACCGTGCTGGGATCAGTGTTTGGCTCATACCTCAAACAGACACTGTAGGAGCTGCCAGGGACCTACTGGCTTTGTCTCTCTCATCATGAGACACAGGCGAGGAGCTGCACAAGTCACTTGGGTGGGAGGGAATTTCATTCTTGTTCCAGCTCACACAAGAGACACTGTAGAAAGGGCCACCAAAAAAAAGCTGCTTGGTTTGGTCTAATGGGAAAGTTTCACTACCAAAAAGCTAGCATCAATTGAAAACTCTTGGGCAGGTAAACTGGCTCCATATTCAGCTGAGATGAGACAGAAACACAGTTATCCATGATTCTTCGGCTGGGATCACACTACAACAAGCAGAAACAACCACAATTTCTCTGGTGGCTTAATGCCCTCCTTCCACAAGCCCTCCTGGCGCTGAGCAATGCTGTGCGGGGTCCTCACGCTCAGCAGCCCTGGCCGAGCTGCCTGCAGCACTGCAGGGAACAGTAAACCTTCTGAGACCATTTGATCTCCCTAGACTCTTGACAAAACCTTCTCCATGCATGCTTTCTTTGGTCTTGAGAAAATGACTTCAGGTGCTGCTGTGGGAGCTGATTTATGAGGGGAGGCTGACAGAATAAAGGGCCTCACACACTTCTCATGTTACATTGCATCTAGCTGGTGTGAATTCAGAGACATTTACACCCAGCTAACCGAGGGAGAATTGGGCCCAGACCCAGTTTATCTGTCTGACAACAGAGAGAATTAAAGACCTGTAAATGCTAAGCAGGGGTGGTCCAAAAATATTAGAATCAGAAGTAATGGAATGAAGTATACAGGAGTAAAATTTAAGTTGAAGAGAAAAGATTACAGCTGACATACATTCCCTAAGCCGAGTGTTCTGCCTTCCACAAGATGCTTCTAGGTATGGCTTACATCAGTCAGAAAAAGGGATTAAATGGGTTTTGGGTTCAGCGTGGTCTGGCACGCAGCAGGCAGACTAGATTGGGAGTATTTTGAGTACTGGTGTCTTGCAAGACATCAGAAGGCAGCCTGCAAGTGGATTACAGCATCCTTCTCCAAATTCCCACCCATACAGTCATGCTTCATGCAATATCTAACACATGCAGTCAAATGAAATGGCGACAAATAAAAGCAGCTGGTAGAAATGAAAAACGAAGAATTTCAAAGCTTTGCCTGATTTTTATTTGTCTATAACCGCTGGCTGCTGCTTCGTATCACGCCACGAAAGAATGTGTGGATTTCTTTTTTTCTTCCCTGAAAGATTAGTTTGTTCTTTGGCTTAAAAAAGGATCAGAAACACTAAGTTATATAACCTTTTAAAGTTCACCTAACCCTTGTTCTCAGAGACTGTAAATTCCTGAGCACCATGGCCTTAGCATCAGCCATGATTCTTTTTTCTAAGAGAAGACCTAGTTCCTAAAGTTTCAAAGAAATGACTGGTAGGTGCTTTGCTGTCCTGCTCTTAAAAATGCAGTAGAAGTGTATTTGTGCACAGCCTAATGAAAAGACAAAGCAGGGCATATATGCCCAGAGGCATGGAGCTGTAAGACCAGCTCTTTCTTTTTTTGCCTTTTACTGAGTGTCCAGATTGCAGTGGAGTGATGGTATCCAGTGGACACCATATAAAATAGAGAGGAGAGTATTAGGAGGACACTGCAGATAGGCAATGCATAGCCTGGCTGACCAGAAGGACAGGGACTCATAATGGTTCAAACATAAGCGTCTGCAAGGCTTAACACCAGAGAGTTGAAGATACTGAGGAAGATGATATTAAAGGTCCATATGAAGAATAAGGAACAAATAATGGAAAAGTGCAGGTTGGTAAAATAATGCTGTTCTGAGAGACATGTCCTCCAAGTCAAACAAGAGCAGCCTCCTTAAGGCTCCCCTAGCTGGGCTAGCCACTGGGACAGAGCAGGGGAAGGTAGGTCTAAGGAGAGTGACCCCTCTGACATTGCTTGGGGTGTCAGGAATGTCCTTTGGCCAGCTGGTCCCTCTGAGGAGAGGGAGGTTATCCCAGGGTGCATCCTCACAACTTAGGGGCTTAGCCCTCCTTGGGCTCCATGAGCTCTTGGATGACCCCAAGAAGCAGCAGCTCATGCCTGGGACCAGGGGCTTCCCCACAGGCTGAGCCCAGAGTGGGACCTGCCAGTGCCGCGGGGGCTTCCCCGCGCTCCCTTCGGTGCCTGGCTGTCTCCAGGCTGCGGCTGCCAGGCTGGGATGTGGGTTAGCAGATTTTTTCCACGCTGTTTCTCCGGGATCCCTGACAGAGCCCATCAGAGCTGCCTTTTATCAGCACTGCACGCCTTAGTGAGCCTGTCATGACTCACACACAATGTGCTCTGTGCCGGATTAATCCGGCTGGCTTTCATGCTCAGGATGTGGGCGCCGGATGGGAGGGGGGCATTGGGGGCACAGGGACAGATGTAGGGCTAGTGGGGGCCCGGGAGACTGGGGATCCCCAGCCTTTTCACTTCCTGAAGTTAAGGACTTGTTTGAGGCTGTTCCAGAGGACAGGGTAAGCACAAGCCTTAAGCAATGAAAAAGAAAGATGGAAAGGCAACAGGTGGGAAAGAGCTACGGGAAGAGAGATTATAGGTGAATAATAGGTGAATAAATGGACTACAACAAAGAGAGAATGTGATGCAAAGGGAGATCTGTGTGCCTTAAAAGGTAAGCTCCCTTGTTGATAGACATGACAGGCAGCTATTTCCCACAGGTGTAATTACCCAGGGACTGCGCTCCATCTAAAGGGATCTTTTCAGTTTTCAGCATTAACCTGGAACACCTTTAAGATGCCTCCCCATCTTCACAGTTGTGGTCTGTAAACCACAATGACCTACTACAGATTAAGGGAATCATAAAAAGTGTGAAACCCTAAACCCAGTGGAGTCTGTACTAATAGGAATAAGCTTCCCATCAACTACTGTAGCACCAGGTTTCCATGCAGAGTCTCCAAAGAGAAAACAAATCTCACATGAGAAGAAAAAACCTGCTCTTTCCAACAAACTTCTACAAAACTAAAAATGGATAGCAGGGGAAAAGGATGAATCAAAGCTACCTAAGCCAACACCACTGAAACATCTTGGACTCTGCCATGATTTCCAGGTGAAGGGGTGCACACACACAGAAAAAAAAACCAAACTGATTTTTGAAGAGGTGGTGATGTTGCAGTTTTATGTACATACATATAATTTGAATGCATATGCTAAAACATTATATATATAATCTCCTCCAATGTGAGATTCACAATGTTCACTTGAAATTATCTGTTCTATCTAATGCATTTCACCCATGAGAGTCCTACTTTCAGCACCTACTGCCCAAGTTCCCATCTCCACTTGGAAAGGTGAACTATTTTATAGACCGCTGTACTGTCTATCCATTGTACATGCATCCAAGAGTTTCCAGATAATTTCCTACTCAAGAATGAGAATAAGCTTGCCTGCCACTGAAATATCACTGTCTCTGGGTAAAATACAACAGCTACTTAACAGCACAGAGCAATATTGTCACTGCAAAAGATGACATGCATGGTCTTGTTTTTACATCCTGTCCATCAGGGGAGCATTTCTTATCATTATTCTGAGACGGATTTTGGCAGTGAACCCAAAGGCAGGAGGGCATGTCCTACCTCTTTCTGCACACAGCAGGTTCCTGGTGCTCTTGTATCCAGTCTCAGGACTTCCCACATCCAGCACTGGCAGTGAGGTGTTTGGTCATGATCACAAACGTGGTTATATTTGCTTTCACTGCAAGAGAAGTTTTAAACTGTAGGAGAGTAGTTGCTGAGTTCTGAGGAAGGAAAGCACGATTCTAGGGTGGGGGAAGCTATTTATTTAGTGCATTTGTCTGATCTCCTTGCTCATGCAAAAAGCTTTACCAATTACCTTTGATAATTTCCCATTAACAAAACATTTTCTTAAAGACCCTGTCCTCTACTCAAAATGTTCAGTGACGTTGTAAAACACTTGCCAAACACAACGGGATCTCTCTGACTGCTGATCCCTGAACACTTTAAGACAAGGAAACAAATGGACCTGAACCAAATCTTCTCATAGACTCACTGATTCTCCAAATATTTCCTATCAATGACCTGACTACAAACAGAATAGTAGTTCTTTACAACATCCCCTGTGGGTATGTGGCACAGAACATAGGCACAGCTGTACCCACCATATATAAAAGATGTAACACCTTTTATACCCATATACGTACCACTGCAAAAAAAGAGAATGATACCTATGCGGGACTGTGTTTCTTACATACTGTTTTTACCATGTCTGAAACAGGAACAGTACTAATAAAACTATCTTGCTGCCAACCCCTCTCTCAAGAAGGAAAAGCTAGCACTGGTTCACCGCGGGTTTTTTTTATTTCAAAATACATATGTTATCCCTTGTGTGTGCTTTGTTCATGCATGAGGGGTAACATATATTCTGAAATGAAGGAAACGCCAGTGAATGTATGATATTTCTGTCTGACATCAGGATGAGCTGGTCACAACCCAAGTCTATGTCCCTGACTTGGACCCTAGTGGTAAAACTAAACTGACATCAAGCTGGTTTAGTTTATGCCAGCAGAGATTTCCTAATATAGACAGGTCCTATCTCTTGTCCTTTCATCCCACCCCCCCTCTTTAATTTGGCTGAGTTCTGATGACTGAATCACTTCCCCCTTTGTTTCTCTGATTTCTTTCCTAATCTGCTCCTGAAAGATGCTTAGTTCCTGAATCCCTATACAAATACACTTTCCTTTCTAAGCTTCTCACCAGCCAAACAAGGTTTTATTTGTTTATCTAATTTGACATGCCAAGAGAGAAATGATCCCATTTCCTATGGATTATCAAAGTAAAAAATAGCTTTACAAGAGGGTAAACAAAGTAAAACTCATGCTGAAACTCTTTTGAACTGGGGGCTTCCCAGTTCACAGCCCTTCGTAATGTGAGTCTTTCCCCTCTCCTCTACACTGTACACAAGATGACTTTCTGGTCACTTCGGACCATGGCCATTCCTAGAACTTAGCTAGTCATCACTGCCTCATCCCTCCTTCCACAAACTTACCTTGAATTTCCAACAACATGGCCAGACAGCTTTGAACTCGCTCTATGATGGAGCATTTTATCCACCTTGTCTTTGCTTCCACAGCCTAATTCCCCCCATCAATTTTTCATTTTTGCAAAAATGCAGAGCTGGAAGAACCTGGTGGTGAGCTAAGAGCCTCCATGGAGGCAGGGATGCAGAACTGATTTTTGTTGGGAGTTTTGCCTAACTCAGGCGGCAGACATGGTACACCTAAAGCAGCACTCTGCAACACACCTCCTGCAATGTACATTTCTGGAGAATAATAGACAAAAGGACAAAACTCAGGCACGAATCTGGGCTAAAATTCGTAAGGACTCAGAGTCAGAGCTGCTGATGAGCTCCTCCCAGGACGGCAGACCCCAGCAGTGCGCAGCTTACATTTTTTCAGGGCACTTAGGTTTGGTGGCTGGGGCCTGGCTGGCTCCCCCCCCACCCCCAACATCCCTTTCTGTTTATTACTCCTGCCGTAATTGGAAGGCATGTGTGGATGAATTAAACATAGCAGGACAGATGAGAAAACTCTCCCTCTTAGCTGGCTGAATGAGCAAATTTAACTGAGCCTGTTACCCACTGAGTATCGTGCCGACATGCCAGGGTCCGGTTTCCTTTGAGCTCGCCCTTTCATGCGGAGTCCCTCTGTGCCCCCTGCCTTGCTCCTCACAATATCAAACAGCTGGAGTTTCAGCGGCCCCGAGGAGAAGCCTTTGCATCCGACAGCAGCAGCAGTGGGAATTTTGTCTGGGATCAGAGAGGGACAGGGCCAATACGGGCAAATTGGTAGCTGAGGATCAGGGGGGCCCTGGCATCTCCAGAAGGAGATGGGACCCCCCCACCCCCCAGCCATGGGGCTGTGCTTGGTCAATGCCCAGAGTAAAAGTTTCCTTGTGCCTAAGGAACTGGGGTTAATGAGGGGGTTTCAGCTTTCATACTGCTTCAAGCTTCAGACAGGCCAGTGGCATCCAGAAGTCAGTTCTGGTGGGGAGTTTGAAACAAATGCGTGCCAGCCTAGAGCAGGCATCCCCATACAGCAACAAGAGAGCTTCCTGAAAGCAGGACTGCCACTGGCTTGTCCAGGGATGCCAAGGGGACATGGTTGCACAAACCAGCACCCTGCTTTGTCCCAAGGCATTTCTTTTGGGAAGCAGGTGGGAAGAACAGCACAGGGAGGGCACTGCTGCATCCATCTATTCCCTCAGCCGCAGGGATAAACAGGGAATGTAATCCTGCAGGGCTGCAATCTTTTTTTCAAACTCTTTAACAAGCCCTGGGGCACTTCTTCGCACAAGGTAGCTCTAATTGTGCTCCCTCGCCTTTTTCTTCCCACCTCTGTAAGCCTAAAATCAGTTGGGGCTAATTCAATTCCGGCTTTAATTTAGGAGAGTTTACGACTGCTTTAAATTAGGAAAGCAGTGTTTTTCAGACAAGGCAGGTGCTAGAGGTCTTAGCACTTGCAAAAATTAGGCCACTTAGAGGGTGTCTACATATGGATTTAGCACCTGAGGGGTGTGTTACTGAGCAATATAAGGAAAAACTTGAAATCTTCGAGACAATTCTTTAAAAGATAATTAGACAACAAAGTTACCGTTTCAGAGGAAGGAAGTTTGTGTTTAACCTGATAAGTCTTTGTGTTCAACCTGATAAGCTTACCCATTGAAATGAAAGGTGAAGAAGCCATCAACACACATTCCCTTGGAACTCAAAAAATCCTACAGAAAAATCAGTTTTAATCTTTTCAGCACCCACGTAATAAAGCAAGGAAGAACCCCAAATCCAAATACAAAAACACCAAATCCTTTGCATCATCCTTATGTTCTCTTATGTGTGAGAAATGAGTAAGCCAAGAGATCAGAACTCTCCTACAGTGCCACTAAGCAGGAGTAACTCTGAAACCCAGTGGTGACATGATGAAAAATTTCAACTCTTTCACCTTCTTTGAAGACTGAAGGACTTCACGTTTAGAAACTACAGATCATGTTTGTCATCTATGCTCTTTTGTACATGGCAAAAAGGTGAGAAACCTATCCTGACCTTTCAGTGACAGGTTTGTTTCAAGATAGTCTTTACTGAAGGGCCTTGAAAGACCAAAGATTTCCCTGCACTTCTAGCTAAATTTAAGTTTTGAGGCAGGATTGATGCAGGGAAATGCAGTTAGGAGGAACTGGTTTGGTTTAATCTTAGGGAGTGCTGTCATTGCTTCTCCTGAAAATTTGTGCCCGAGACACCTTCCGTGAGAGCAAGCACCTGCCAGGAAGAGATGGTTGGAAGAAAAGACCTTTCCATCCTTCTGGTATTTATTACAACTGAGGACCGCCGAGGATGGGGCGGGATGGCCGCCCAGGAGGGGCGCCCGGGGAGCTCCGGGAGCCGCTGGTGCCACTCCGGTGTGCGGTGCCAGCCCCGGAGCCCCGCGCCCGGGCGCCCCGGACCCGCACCCCTCACCCCGCACCCCGGGCCGGCGGGGCCGCCTCCCCCGCCCACAACAAACTTTTCGTCCCAACTTTCCCGCTTCCGCCGGACGGGGAGCGTGGGGCGGCGGGGAGCGGCCCTGGGGGTCCGCGGCTCCCGGTTCGCCGTACCGGGGGGACGGGGATGGTGCGAGGAGGGGTACGGCGCTCCACCGCTATCCGCCTTTGGGGAAGGGGTTTTACTTTGAGTTTTCTCCCTCCTCTGGCTCCTCCTCTTCTTCCCTCCTCCTCAGGGGGAGGGGAAGGAGGGAGGCTCTTGGGGCAGGAGTAGCTAGAGCAGGGAATTGTTTGGGAGTTCAGTCATCCAAAAGCCGTCTCCCGTATGGAGGGTCTGGCTTCCCGCATCCCGGCGCCTCTTCCCTCCTCCTCCTCCTTCTCCTCCTCCTCCTCCTCCTCCTCCTCCTCCCGCCGCGTCTGAGCTCAGCGCGGCCCCCCATCCCCAGCGCTAACCCGCAGAAAAAGCACAACCACTACCCCCAAACCAAGGGCCCCCCCACTTTCCCCTTCCTCCAAAATAGGCTTTTCCCCCCTCTTTTTCTCCCTTTTTTTTTTTTTTTTTTCTCTCTCTCTGTGTGTGTGTGTGTGTGTGTGTGTGTGTAGTGAATTCCCCGCAGATCCGGCCTGGAAGTTCCCAGCTCCTGGAGTTAAGCCTCTTTGTTGCTTCCCTTCGTTTGGGGCATCTTTGTGTTTCCCCCCGCCTGCTCCACTGGAGACTGCGGTGAGTGAAAGAGAAGGGGGCCCGGGCCTGGTGGCCCTGGCGAGGGGCTGGGAGGACGCACGGTGGTGGCGGGCGATGGGGCGCAGGGCTTTCGCCCCATCCATCTTCAGGCAGCGGCAGAGTTCGGGAAGTTGGTGTGGGGATGTGAGGAAGGGGGTCTGCCTAGGGATGTAGGAGACATGACAGGGGAATAGTGGAGACCCGCTGGTCCCCACCGGGACGGGGCTTGTTTTCGCGCAGGCAGGTGAGATGTGGGGGGCTCGGATGTTTCCCTCCAGCTCTTCCTCCTCGGCGGGTCGGCCAGAACTAATGGTGGGCCCATGGAACGCACACGCTCCGCGGTGCTCCAGGGCTCGCCTGGAACTTCTCCCGCAGCCTGGTCCACGACCTTGCCCCGTCCTCACTGCCGGCTGGGCGAGGAGGGACGGTGAGCAGTGGAGAGAGGGAGAAGCTGTGCAAAATAAGCCGCAGATCCATCCTCCATTGCTCGAACTCTTGTCAAAAGCTGCTGGGAGTTACAGGCAAGAGCTGTCTCTGGCAGATGCGAAAGCATTTTGGTTTGTGCTCTGTGAAGGGGCTGCTGCTGCTGCAAAGAAAAGCAGGGATGGGTAGTTTGTTAGTAGAACTTTTGTCCTGTTCTGTGACCGTAGAGTTTGTAACCCTGGTGCAAGGATTAGGAGCGATTTGGGTCAGGGGAAGTAATTTTCTGCCTGGCAGTGGGATGTTGTAGAATTTGTGCACGCGTGCTTCCCTGCTTGGACTGCAACTTTGGCAGGTCGTCTGGATGGTGACTGTAAATAGAACATGTGCTGGGGAGAAAGCGGGGTGCTGAATCTGTAGCCATGTCCGAACCAGACTTTTTGAAGTGCTCTGAACATACTAATACTTACTTTGAAAAATAATAATAGACTTTAACCAATACCCCTGGCTGGCAAAAGGTACTTAATACAAATCTATCTTTGGGCATTTCCCCAACTAATTCTGGTATCCCAAGTGTTATTTCACTGGCATTGTGTGAAAGGCAGTTCACGTCTATTAAAGTTGGGCTTTTTTGTCCTTGTTTGTTTTATAGAAACTCTCTTGACCTCTCTGCAGCATTATGTGAGTGGGATAACAGGAATCCATACACACACTCAGCACCCGCATGTAATTCCCAGCATGTCTTAAATGTTTTTCTTGGTGCCCAATTCTCTTAATTTCTACATTGCTACCATAGTGTCTTTTTGATATGTTCATTTGCAATCTGTCATTAAAGTTTCTTTTCCCATGGGCTAAAAAACTACCATGGAAAATATTAGAAGAATGTGGGCGTTTTGTAAGTAGAATTTTATCTCAGTTTTCTTTTGAAACTAACTGACTCAGTGTGCCTACAATTAAGAGGAGGGTTCCTCCATATTTATGCCTATGTACTTATATGGCAGACACTTCAATTTAATGGGTTGAATATTGACGTTCATGGCTCAGGGAAGGATTTCAGCAGAAACACATCATGGGTTTGCAGTGAAGATTTGTTCTGTTTATTTAAGTGACCTAAAGAAATGAAGGTGAAATAACTTCCCATGCTACTAGGAGTCACGTGGGGATCTCCTGAAGTAAATAGGACAACTAGGAAGAGCTGTGAGCTCCCTGCAGGGTGCATGGTATTCTCACAAGAAATAAATGGAGTTTTTTCCCATGTCCTTTTCTTAATCCTCCCCTTCAGATACCGTTACAGGGACTCATCCTGCATATCCCAAGCAGAAGAGGTCCCAGTAGGTGTTTGCTGTGAGGGTTGAAGTCAGACACAGTGCAGTCCTCCCTGCTTCCTGCTGGGGAATGTGAGGCAGGTTCATCAGAATGGTGCACAGAGGTCCTGTGCAGATGGGAAAGGCAAGTTCATTTTTCTCCCACTCATACACACACACCCCCACAGGACCTTTATTTGAGAGGTAGCACAGTACAAGTAACTACCACACATTTCTTCTCTGCTTGGCACAATGAAGAAGTATTAGAGCTGCATAATTGTGCATGTGTGTGCTCCAAACTAGTGTGTAAGGTGTATGAGTTCTGTGTATCCCTGCAGTCTGGAGAAGGCAGCTTTTCTGTACTTTGTACTGGCATGATACAGAAGCACAGAGCGAGAGGTTCTTTGAGATTGCAAAGTGAAACCCAGTGCCTGGTGTTTGCAGAGGTCTTTCCAGCCTGCAGGGTGTGAGACTCCTGGCTTGGAGTTTTGCTCCCTTGAAGGACAGGTGAATCATTGCTCAGTCCACTTCACTCCATGAAATTCTTCTATATCCTCAAAACTAGCAGCAGACAGGTCCCTCCAAATCTTCACTACCAAACTGGCAGCCCTGCAATGCCTTCAGGATGCTGATACAGCTCCTGCTGTCTGACTGGGGCCAGCAGAATTGCCTCTTTGGGAGCCAGCTGGAGCCTCCTGCAGAGCAAGAAGCATCTCAGGAGGGGCTATGAAGCAGGCAGCCTGCTGTCCCCACGCTCCACAGTGCTGCAGAGGAGAAACTTCCTTTCCAGAGTTAGGAAAAGTTACTCATTTACGGCAGACCTGAATTTTTGTAGTTTCTTGTCATTGTTAGTGAAACACTTGACTGAAACACCACCAGATCTACCTGCCAGTGTTTCCTAGCCTCTTCCTGAACAATTATTGCTGCTTCTACCTGGGCTGTGGGAGGGAACATGGATGACAGGACAGGAAAGGCACTTCAGTTGGAAGGATGTATTCGGATGTGGAGGTGTTTGAGCTGGGTCTTCAGCCCATGCACATGCCTTGTGTGACCTCACGTTTTCTCCACAGCCCTGTGCCTTACTGTTCCCATGCAGAAAATGGAACTGGACCCTGTGCTGGTGGGTTGAGCACTGGGAGGAGGGGCAGATATTGCTGTCTGTGTTGACTCTTAGTAGCTGACCTGTACCCACCCTCCTGTCTCTCAGAGCAGAACTCAGGTGCACTGGTGGGGACCCTCTCTGTTGTGCTCACCCTCCTAAGGACTGCCACAGGGGCTGGAGAGGCACCTCTGTGCCTCCAAAATCGCTCTCTTCCCAGGCAAAGGCAGACTGTCTTCCAGCACCCCACCTTGTGTGCCTCATGAAGCAGGGGAGCAGTGACAGGGAAGAGTGTATTGGGAACCATGCTTTTTGTTTTAGCCCAGTTTGGCCTGCAGGTGGATTTTCAGAGACTTGGGCTCAGCTGGGCTCAGTTTAGTCACTCAGCCTGCATGATGTTACAACAGCAGTAGGCCAAGGTAACTCCAGGTTAACAAAAGTTCCTTTGGTAGTAAATAGTGGTGGGTTGTTCATTTTAATATCCAATGCTGAGTGCCTCAGAGACATGAGGCACAATTCCCTTGGACTTCTTTAATGGGCAAAGGTGACTTTGATGTATTACTGCTGGTGTGTTACAGACCAAGGCTTGCAAATTTCTTGGTTTAAACCGTTACCTTCCAGGCTAAAAATTTGCAGTGTGAATTCTGCTGTTAGGCTGGGATATCCCACAAGGAAAAAGTTCTCTTGCTAAATCTTTGGAGACTTCCTGTTTCTGGTTAGACTGAAAACATCCCGAGGGAAAAAACCTGCTGCTGTGTATTTTGGTGCTCCTGTGGTCAGTCTCAGTTTAAGAGGCTGTTATGTATTCCAGTTCCTAGGCCACAAGAACAGTTTAAGGTGAATAATGACTAAATGAATTGCAGGTCCTTAGGTAGAATGGGGGTGAATATCGTCTTTCAGGTTTCTAAATGTACTTTGGGTAATTGTTCAACAAAGGTATTGCAAGCATCTTTGTCTGTTTCTTGATACTGGGTTTAGTTCCTCTTGGCTCCAAATCATACAGCATCATGTCTGCTGCTTCATTGGCTGAACGTAGTGCTTGAGGCTGGTTTTCTGGAGGGAATGCTTGCAGAATGGGAAGCTTTCAAAATTTGCTTTGTATGCATATTTGTGCATAAGTCTTCTAAAATCTCTCCACAGGAGCATGTGCTCCAGCAACACAGCTGTTTGAGTGTCCATGGGAAGCTAAGACAAAAGGAGTATGGAGCTGTAGAAGCAAGTTGGCTGAAAAGCTCAGAAAGATATTTATTGCAGGGAAAAGAAACCACTTGGTGCTTACACAGTCCCAGAGCTGCTGCAGGCGGTGCGGAGCTTTCAGCTTAAACAGGGAGAAACAGATCCCTGCCCTGAGGATGTTACATGCTCCTTTTATTAAAATGGCCTCTCTTCCCTGCAAAAGGACAAATGGGACGGGAGGCTCAGCTCTGCCTGATGGAGTTGGTAGCAGAGCACCTGGACTGGGTGCCTGTGAGGGCCTCTGAGGGCTGCCATTGTGTGTTGTAGGAGCTTTTGAGTAAGAGGCAGTGCCAATTTATTTTGGCTCTAGTGGCATTGATGGAGAGAGATGTGCGTCAGGGAGCGTGTGGGACGTGCTTGAGCTTCTTTGCCCTCCTTGTGGGCAGTGTGCCAGCACAGAGGTGAGAGCCAAACTTTATCCTTGCTTTCTGCTCAGCTGCTCTTGAGCTGTGTCCAGTCATCTTCCGTGAGCAGCCATTAGATGTGAGGATGGCAACTGCGCCTTGTGCCTGTGCAGAGTGTTGGAGGATTGCTGGGCAAAGTCCAAACCACACCACAGAGTGTTACCCCTATGGAAACCTACCGTTGTCAGGTTCGCAGAGGTTTTGGGCTGTGGTGTCTCTGTATTTGTGTGTGAAAGCCAGATGGTGTTTTGGAAAGAGGTCATTTTTCATTAACTTCTGTGCCTGGCATAGGCAGTGAATCTTTCACCCCGAGCCCTGCAGTGGCAGTGCTGTTTTGGCTCTCTCAGGTCCACTCTGGCAAAGAGATTAGCCAGCAGGTTGTACTTTTATGCACAGCCATAGACCCAGGGCCCTGCCAAATGCGAGGATGTGTTCACTGGTTGTAATGTCAGCGAGTCTGAACAAGCTTTTATATCTGAAGACTGTGCATCAGGCCCTTCTGCTGCTCTTTAAATCACAAGTGCAGGGGAAAAGGGTGTAAAGATCCCTGTCAGAACTGTGTCGTCAGCTTTTGAATACCAGAATGAGGTTACTTTTTATTTTTCTTTTAGTTGACAAAAGGACAGGTTAGACAGTGCCCTGTGAATTAATGTGTTGAGTTTAGTGTGGTTTAGAAAGCCTGTGGTAATACGAACATATTGAAGTAGCCTTTGAGAAATATACTGCAAATATGGATACATTGGCCTGGAATACAGCATTTATTTCTAAAATTCAGCTTCTTCTGATAATGTCACTATAATTTATCCTGGTACTTTTAGGGAGAGCAGCCACCTTGCTTAGTGATGCCAGTGTTTCAGGGTGCAAGCCTGGGATGTGAGGGCAGCTGCATTTGATTCTCTACACCACAGATTTCCCCCCAGGCTGGGGCAAGCTGCTCTTTGCCTCAGTGCTCCACCTGCAAAGCTAAGTGGGACTTCCCTGCCTCCTTGTGGTGTTGAGGATAGCTCTGCTGGAGATCAGGAGAGACCATAGATTTGCTGGCCCTCAAAAAACCTCTTGGATAAGGACCACAGTTGGTTTCAGCAAAGAGCCTCCTGCAGCACTGACAGCCCAGTGGGAGGCTCCTGTGGTTGCCTCTGGGGACGTGTGCCCCTGCTCGCTGGGTGGATGTGGGCTCTGTAGGGGCTGCAGGATGCTTTTGGTTTGGAGGGCAGGCTGGATGTGCAGCTATAGCAAAGGCCCCCTCTGAGCGTGACCCTTGGGGAGCCTCGCGTAGGTAGCAGCAGTGCAGCTGCAGCGAACTTCTGGCTCCAGCCAGTGGTGGTACAGAGAGGCCATTGTAATCCTCTGTGCTGTACAGTGTACATCTCAACAGGCAAAGTGGCTCCAGGGTTGGTTGTTTCCCCCCACCTCCCCCTTCTCCATCCCTTCAAATCTACTTTATGAAGTTCCTCCCCTTAAATTGAAAATTTGGCCTTATCTTCAAAGAAGCCTTTTAGTGCCAAGCTTTTAAAGGTGGGGAGGAGGCGAGAGCAAAAACATCACATCCATTAACAGCCCAGTTGCCAGAGAAAATGTTTTTTAAATCATAATCTGAAACCTTAGTGTTTGGGAGCCAAAGCTGAGATTGAATACAAGTATGGGCCTTGTCCCTAGAGAGTCGCAGCGCTGGGAACATGCTGGCACAAAGACAGACCGTGGAGCGCGGATTCTTGTGCATGCACGCACACAAATAGACAATTATTTGGAAGCCAATAGTGGCCTGGATGCTGAAGAAATTTAATCTAGTGCCTTCTGCCCCAAGTTGCTCCCTGAGCTGTAGCTGATGTGGAGAGCATTCTCATTACTCCAGTGCTCCTCTGGATGGCAGCCCCCTCTGGAGCAGGAAGATTCCTGCTATTTGTTGGCCATGGGTGGTAAAAAGGACTGGCTGGTCCAGCTTCTTTAGAGCCTGGTGCTGTCCGTGAGAGATTTCTTTGGGGCCCCTGAATGGTGATGGGCATATGATTTTTATGTTTTATTTCCCCAGAAGAAAGCTGCTTGTGTAACAAACCCAACCAAGCACTGTCAGATTGAAGGGTTAGGTCTGAGTCCCAGTGTCAAGAGATATTCTCAGAAACATGCTGGGTGGGATATTTCAAAAACACCTGGGCTGACTTCGATGATGTGGTGAAGAGCCAATGAGACTTGGGCATTGAGAGACCAGACAGCTCCCCTCCTCACTTTTCAGTACAGGCTCACACTTGGTGGGTGTGCAGGACGGTCCCACTGTCACCACTGTAACAGCTGCCCACTGTAGTAGATTAGTCCTGACCATCTACTCCTGCATGGAAGTGGACCCTATTTCATAAGTGGCTATCAGGCAGATCTTGGCTTGTGAGCAATTGAAGTGCAGCTTCTAAGCCAGAGTCATCTGGGCAGAAGGAGAGCAAGATGGCCCAATTACCCAGTTGTAATGGGGTTTGAATCCCATGAGGAGCACCCCATGACTGACTTCTTCTGGGACCTTATGGCATGGCCAGCCAGACCTTGCAGGAGGAGGGCTTGATATCTACTAGCTCTTGAGTACCTGTGGGGACTTCCTTACCCCTCAGCTGGCCAAGCAGGATATCAGGCTTATAGCTTACAGGCATTTCTGGAGGCTTTGTAGAGTGAGACAAGCCTGTGAGAAGCTGGTGCTCAGAGAGCACCTCAGAGAGGCATGCCAGCTGCTTTAGATGTGTCCATCATCACTTCCTCACTCTGACTTTGCCCTTGAGGTGTCTGGGACTGGCCTGAAGGGAAAAGATGTTTGCTTTCCAGCAGATGAAGAGCTGAGCTCCTGGTTCCATGCAGCTTGTGCCTGAACACCTCTGTAATGCTGTAGAGAAAGAGTCCAGGGCCACGCAAGGACTGGTTGCCTTTGAGGACCTTGCTGCTCTGGGTGCCTGAGGTACTGTAAATGTTGCAAGAGTAGTTCAGCTAATGTCACCCCAGCTCCAGATCCTGTCAGAGGTGGCTGCCCAGGCAGCAGAGAGGAAGAAGTCTTGGGGTCATGATCAGCTATGCTGGATGACCATGCAGCCCATTGGTTTGATGATGGATGCTGAGAAAGGGAGGTCAGTACCAAGGTACAGAGCTGGAGCTGCTGGAGCCTGGGTGTGTTTGCTGACCCTACTCACCTCTTGGTAGGGAGGTATGGAGCCAGTTTCAGGAAGCCTTAGGGAGGAGTGATCTGGTTTACATGGCTGCAGCAAGACAAGCCAGCCCTGTGTCTTAGGACAGGTACCAGTCCTGCAATACTCCTGCTCCCACTAGAGTTGGCTGTCCTTGCCTGGTATGAAATGTGCTGTGGAAAATAAGAAATACGGGCTGTGGGATCCTGCTGATGGCATCATGAACCCTGTGGTCTTTTGTGGAAGGAAGAGTCTGCTACTTATATCATGTAGCAATTTAAGCTGGAACATAGTTGCTAAATATACAGTTGTCCTGTTTTCCTCCCAATTGCCTGGGCTGCAGATTTGGGGAGAAGGGAATAGGAGCACAAAGAGAACAACATCAAGAGCAAGTGGCAGGCTGTGTTTATCATTGAGGCCTGACCCTATAATCTCCCTGGGGATAGCTTTGGACATCCCTAACCTCTGAGCCACTTGAAAGAACCACCTTTAAAAAAATTTCCCAAACTAGTGACCAAGCAAATGAGTGCAAATTTCCTCAGCCACAAAAATGTGACTATAACCCAGTTTTTGCATAGCTTCAGCACTGGAGATAAGTACAGGTTTCTTGACTCTCTGGATGAAGGCCTGAGAAAGGCCTGCTGTGCCATCTTCCTCCATCACCATATTCCAAAACCTAAATTATTATTTGTATTACAGTTGTGTCTACAAGTTTTAACCAAGGCTGGGACACATCTATGATAGACACTATGTTAACTTGTAGTGAGAGACTGTTCCTACATCCCCATTCAAAACAGTGAAGCAAATGCGGAAGAGGAGATAAAAATAGAGCATGAGAAGGACACGTGTGCCTTGGAGTGACTTGGCAGGTCAGGACTGGAGCTAAGTACAGGTCCCATGTTGCCTGGTACTCAGTCCCATGCTCCATCCTCCACCTTGCCCTGCTCCTCAGAAGAGGTCGAAGTCAAGCATCACTAGATCTTGGTTGAAAGTTGTCTGCCTTGAAGCTGGGAGTTGTCCATAGCAGAGTCTGATCTTCCTCAGCCCTTAGCTCACATCAGTGGCTACATGAGCTCCAGTGAGTGGCTTCCCAGAGGGGCACTTGGCACTGCAGCTGGTGTTGGTAGCATCCTGCTGCTGTGCATGCCTTACATTGGAGTAGGCAGCGGGTCTTGCAGAGCTGGGGAGCTGCAGGGGGAGAGCAAGAGCTTGTGGCTGCAAGGAAAGAAAAGGAGCCAGTTACGTCTTTAATTCTCTCCTGTCAGCCAGTTTTCATTTGTGGCATCATGCTTTGAAAGATAGCTGGAAGAGGAGAGTGCCAGTGTAATAACAGTGTTTTGCTTGCAGCGTGCAATCTCAAGTAGAACAGTATCATTACATAAATATTTTGTGCCTTCTTTCTACAGGGGGTCTGGGACTGTGCTTCTCCTGCTCTGGAGGCATTGCCTTTCAGTGCACAAGCCAAGAATAAACTCTAACAGATGCTGCTAAGGCCAAGTCCATGGCTTGTGTTGTGCCCAGGTGCAAGAGGAGATGTTCAGATCTCCATGGTCAGCAGAGGTACCTTACACTGTAAGGAGGTGCAGGAACAGCAGGGAGGGACAGCAGGGTTAAAGAGAGTTGCTCTTCCTGAGCACGTTGAGCATGTGTCTGGGGACATGCAGGGGTACCTGAATGCTAATCTGACCCCTGCAGGCACAGGCAGCCCAGCAGGGAGCAGCTGTGTGGACACCAATGGCAGGATACGAGCAAAACCGGGCTTGATGCATTAACTGGGAACTATCTGTCAAGGAGGATAGGATTGCTTCAGTGAAACCTGGGTAGGTTCCTTCCCCCATCCTTTCTGGTCTGCCTTGGAACACTGTTCGGGACAGCAAGTGACAGCTCAGATGCATCCTCTTCTGGTATCTATTTGCAAAAAGCTGTAGGCAAACTGTCTTGGGGGGCTGCTCAGGGCCATGCCCTACTGCTGTCTGAGTAACAGCCTAAACTGCAGTCAGAGGCTTTTTGCTCAGAGGAATGCTTTGAAATATATTGGTTTTAATGGCACTATGTTACCAAGGGCTCTTTGTGTCTTTAGTGAAGAGATGACTTTGCTTTACTCTGCAGGAAGAGGAGCCTATCTGCAGTAGGACTCCTCCATTTTGCAAGTGGTTTGATGTGCTCTCTGCAAGCAAAGTAATTGAATTCGAACTGAGAAGAGATCTCAGATGAGGTATTTGTGTCCTTGCAGTTTCTTGCTGGCTCAGTCAGTGCCTTGGGAGTGGAAGAGTGGTGGGAGACTTCAGACAGCTGCACAGTTACGGCTTTTTCTTCTCTGTCGATCCCAGGTGACTCCCTGTGCGTGAAAGACTGTGAAGAGGCCCCAACATAGCTGCTGCCTTCGCTTCTGTCCAGCTGAATTAGACAGGGCATGGGATGGAAAAGGTGTTAAAAAATGGGTTTGTGCCACTCATCCATCCTCATGCTTACTAAGAATAATCTCTTCCTCTCTCCCAGCACACAGCCCCCTTTCAGTTTTGCCTCAGACCTCACAATGGGAACAGGATTGAAGCTGAGGCCTCTAGCATGCCCCTGGTCCCTGCATGTGTGCTGCCTCCCAAAGGATGTGGGTGCCTCTGCCAGGTCCTCGCACCCTCTTTTCTCCCTGTTTTCTGTCTTTAACTTCCCCTCCTCTGCCTGAGGTCCCTGTGCTGCCAGCAGCAGTTGCCGGGGCTGAGAAGGGCTTGTTGGGCCATATCCTGGGTACCCCTGCCCTTACTTGTTTTGGGGAAGGCTGATAAGGAACAACTGGGGGTGCCTCCCCAGGCACCAGCCCACTGCTGCAGAGGTGTTCCCAGCCCTCACCAACCCGAGGCAAGTGCCGAGCACTGGCGTGTCAGAGCGGGTCTGGGGAGCCCTTGCCCGGGCACGGTGGCTGCCTGCAGACACAGGCAGGGCTGCTGCCTCCCCACAGGTTATTCTGGAGAAACACCGGCCTCGAAATGAGATCTGTGTCTCTCCTTCCCTTCTTTTCCCTCAGCTGGTGCATTGGGGCTTGAGGCAACATTTTCAAGTCCCCACCAGCATTTCCGATCTCGCAGCGTTCTGCAGGCTGGGAGGGTTTGATGCTGATCTGTCTCCTTACAGGCAGGCAGAGAAGCAGCGGACATGGCGTGTGCTGAGGTGCCAGCATCTGCAAGGGGCATGTAGGAACCAGGCCAAAAAGGCTCAGTGAGCTGTTAATGAGCCACAGATGGTCAGCTTTATCTTGGAGCCTGCCGATTTGGCCTTCTAGAGCTTTCTGCTGAAGAAATATGTGAGTAAAAGCGGGTGGTAGGTAAGAGTTGGGAAGGAAGACCCTAAATTAAAGATCCTTAGACATATATGGGGTCCTCAAGAGATCATCTCTGCTGGAGGCTCATTGTGTTTTTTCTGAAGGTCTCCGTAACTGCTTGTGGGCTGCAAAAAAGAGACTAATTTTCCATGGAAGAATTTTATAGTTGATAGGTAAGAACAAGCAGAGGTTTATCTGTGGCTGTTACATAGGAGGATCTCCAGAGGCTTTGCTGGAGTACCAAGCCCCAAAGGCTGCAGTGGATGTGTTCCCCTCTTGCACAGGGCAGGATGCTCCCAACAGATGTTTGTTATCGGCAAAGTAAAGCAGAGAAACAGAAAAACTTCAGCTGGCAAGAAATGCAAGGGGAAATTATAATTGTTTCCCTGTTGGGCTTGCAGAGAGAATTCTTGAAGCTGCTTCCTGTCCCACTGTAACATTTTATGTTTATATATCTCTTTCATGAGGAACTATTAAATCCTGCAGCATGTTGTGCATGTGACTATATGAGAACAGCTAGTTTTACCCATCCTATGGGAGAGTGTGCCAGCTGCACAACTGGATCTAAAATCATGGAGCAGCATTTTCACAAAACTGAGTGCTTTTCTTCCTAAAAGAGTTCATAGTATTTTCCAAGTTAGGAAGTGGTCAATAATTTCCCTAACGGTAATTCTGAGATTGTATTTCCCTTAGATAGGTGAGTTTTCACAGTTGCTAGAGGGAGGGGAAAGACCTTATTCCTTTCCACTTCTAATGCTGCATTTGTGGTCTGTAGCAAGTGACAGTATTTAATGTAATGTAGAGGGTAGGTACTGCCTGAGCTGATCTACAGATGACTTTGCACTGAACAGTGAAAGGTTTTTTGGGGGGTATTTAGTGCTATGGGACAGTCACAGATTTCCCTTCTCAAAGAAAGCAATTAGAGATAAATGTCCTTGAGACAGAGGATGGCTTTTGTAGAGCACCTAATACTGGCTTCTTAAAGGAGTCTCTGTAAAATAAAGGAATCTAATACTCCTTATGGTCCTTTACTGGACAGTAATATAGGATTTTTGGAAGATCCAAAGAGTTCTAGATTTTCTTTTTTTCCCCTGGTAGACAAGCAAATGTCAGGGGTTTGCTGTGTCCTCCCAGAACACTGCTGGGTGAGTCTTTGGAGAAGACAATCTGATCTTTTCTGTGAAACATTTGCTAATACCTCTCAAGCAAAGGTGCTTTCTGCATTAAAAAGGCTTTCTAAAATGATAAGGCAATTCACAACACAAAAGCTTCCTAGTCCTTAGAAGAAGAGGTAGACTTCTTCAGTTAGATTATTAGCATTTTAGACTTAGGTTTTAAAAATGTCTTAGGCTGAGCAGAATACGTTGATAGATGGAGAACAGATTAGAATCTCCTGTTCTCACCCCCAAAGCCTAGGAGCTGGTGTCACTGTTTATTCCTGGTCTCTTTACTGCTTACAGTTTTCTCCAAAAATTACTAAATATATAAAACAAGGATTGGGTTTGGGGTTTGAGGTTTCTTTTTTTTTTTTCCTTCCCATATTCTAGGCCAGACTCTGACCACAGTCATGTATTTGTTTTTTTTTTTCTCCCTTAATTCCAAATGGAGTCACATAACAATAGCCTGGAAAAAAAGTACTGGAAATGATTTGTTCACGAATTTATTTCCTTTTTTGGGCTACAAGGAGTGGGTTAGCATTTGGGTAAGGAGGCTGGGAGCTCCAAGCCATCTCTTTCAAGGTTGAAGAGGGTTTAAATGGGAACCATCCTGGTAAAATGAGAAGTACTGTGGAAAGGCAGCCTTTCTGGGGCAAGCATTTCCATTGCTCCATGTGCAGAGCCTCATGCTTGGGGCACCTTTTCTCAGCTGAACTTTATTTGCTATTTATGTAACAAGGTCTAAACAGGCTTTGTCTGCCACGGGCGGGCAGGGACTGACTGGAAGAGAAATGCTCCTCCCGTCTTGGGCTTCTTCAGAAGTGGGTGATTGTTTTCTTTCCTTAACAGTCTGCTAATAGGAGGTAGTGGGTGGTGTTGTCTTTCTTATTTATTTTATGTAGGATGTCATGACAGATGGTGATTTTGACTGTTGTCCACAGCTGCAGAAACTGATTGCTTTCTCAACCAAGCTATCAGCTATGATGGAGGCATCAGAGCAGGATGATCTGTGAAGGAGGAAAGCCTATCAGAGACATCAGAGTCCCAGCTGACCGTGTTCTGTCATTTCTGTCCTGAAGAGCAGGAGAAGTATTTTGCAGACAGGGTTAGGAGATACGTTTTCAGTATCAGGATCTTTGGGTCTTGGGAGGTGACACCTCTGATTACAAGGAAAATTAAAAGTCACCAGGTGGGACAGCAATGAATATGTGATTGCTGTGCTGGTCAGGACGGTGGTTGTTAAAATATCAAACAGTACAGGCAGTGAAATCTTGATATTTTACTGATGGTTCAATGTGTTTGGTCCTTATGGGAGAGAAAGCAGAAGCAAGTGGAACTTATGCATACTGGAGAGGGAGAACATAATCTGATAAAGGCTAGACCAGTCAGTAAAGTTTTCAGATCACAGGAAATTTCCTCGAAGTATTTATTTATTTATGGCTTTGCTGAAAAATTTTCAACCAGCTGTGTTTAAAAATATAACAGTAATGAGATACTTAAAAAAGGAGTTAATCTCTCCCTCTCTTTGACATGCTGCAGAGCACCAGCTGTAGCACAAGCAAGCCCTGGGGAATCCAAGTGGCCTAGCTGTTCAGCCTTCGAGCCAAAGTCACACCTTGGGAAGCCAAACCCCAAGGAAAGCACTGGCCTGTGGCAGGTCATGAGGATGCTGGAGGGTGACCATTTGCTCATCTTCAAGGGGCAGCAGGTTTAACCTGCGGAGCTCTTCAGCTGCCCAAATCTTCTCAGTTCTTATGGACCCCAGCCACTTGTTCTCAGGGCAACAAGACCCAGTTTTGTCTGAAATATGGGGAGGCCTTGAACTGTCTCTGACACCCCTGATGGGAAAATGCTGGAAGGAGGAGGAGGGGAAATCAAGGGCTTTTGTACTGAGGGAACAAAAAACATGCTCTGTGTGTCCCTGGGTTCAGCTATTACAGACTACAAACCAGACTGGGTTTTTCGTTTTGCTTTTAAATGCTTCTTTAGCCAATGCGATTTTTTTAAATTATTTTTTTGTCTGTCTCTTCAGGAGACAGAGCCAGTCTGGGACTCTTCATTTGGCCCATCCAGCCTATCCACAAAGCATGCACAAGCCGTCTTTCCAGGCTCATTTCCTCTAGGATTCCCTATGGCTTTGCAATGGCCAAACCTTTGTGTTTGATGTCAAAGGTGGAAAGGGCAAGCTAGCTGTGCTGTGTCCTCCGGTCCTGTGCCAGTGGAGCTTAGTGCTGGGTGCAGGAACTCCATGAGAGTAGTGAAAAATGTGTGTGGTGATTGGCAGAAATTGTTTTGAGGAAGCACGTGCCTCCTCCTCTGATGATGGCATGGCACATGGTGGACTGGAAAAGCAAAGCATGTTAGTTTTGGTCCTGGGTGGAGGATTGTGGGGAGAAGTCTTGTCTCCTCTGGGCCCACTGGTTTCAGCTTCAAGATGCATATCACAGCAGAAAAAATCTCCTCTCCCCTGTTTCCTTTTTCCACCGCTGGTAGCTAATCAAGATTTGGTTTTAATGACTTCCCTCTACTCTCTCTGCTTCCTCTCCCCCTGCCCCACACATGCCTTTTTTATATTTTTTTATGCATTTCTTTTTGGCAGAAGTTGAAACACAAGAAGCATTTGGACCAAGATGAAAACAGTGGAGGAGCATGTTGGGCAGTGCAGTGCTTTGTTCTGAGTTCAGGGGGAGACGAGGGGAAGTGAGCGGGGACGGGATGTCATTTCCCAGATGGGGACCCTGCCAAAGATGTTCTTGCTTCAGAAAGCAAGGAGTGATTTTTGAGGCTGTACCACGTTTAACCCTTCGTTGACCCGCTTCTGCCATCCAGGGAAACAGCAAAGGCCTGGACCAGAAGTGGGATGGTGTTGTGTTATGTGGCCCAGGTGATGTGAATGGTCTCAAGCCAAAGTCTGCTGTTGTGTCTAAATGCTGTCAACAGTTGGAGGTGCTTGTTCTCCTGTTGGAAACCCTAATGAGTGGATTAGCAATCTGCAGTTGTTTGAGTGAGGGTCCAACACTACTGCAATTGCTATTGGAAAAACAAGATCAGCATGTTCCTTAGAGGTGTTAGGACTGCTATGCTATCTCCTGCCCTGCCAGAAGCACCTGGTCAGATTTGGGATGCTGCTGAACTCTGCTTCAGCTCTTCACATTCCAGGGCAGGGAGCACTTTTGCCTTGTGATACTTGGGAAACACCTTGTCCTGTGACCAAAGGAGCCCTGCACTGCTGGGACCACAGCAGCAGCAAGCCCCAGCCCTAGGTAGTTTGTGGTTGTGCTGGGGACCACTGGCTGGTCATAGCACTGGTTCCTTCTCTCTGTTTTGAGCCAGCCTCCCATGTGAGAAAATTGTAAGTTTGGAGGATATGGGGGGTGTAAAACCTCTATAGGCATGTATTTACTGCCATATTTGTAGCTCCTTGGGCCTTAAATATTGCATTGTGTGTAGGCTGCTGATTTAACTTCCCAAGGGCTGTTGCACAGTAGGAAATGGAGGGTGAGGATACAGGAGGGGAGCAGAGAAGGAAAAGTTAAAGCAACTCTGCCTCTTCATTACTATTTCTTCCAGGTTATAAATACTTGGAGCACTTATGTCAGGACTCTAGAGGAGCTCATTTATCTCCTGATGAAAAAACCTCAAGGGTTTTTGTCTATGGTACTGGACTGTTTCTTGGTATGGAGGTTTGGCCTTTTAAATCTGGATGGGGTTCTCCTGTGGAAGGCTGCCCTCTTTCCTCAGAGTTGGAGTAGACCAATGCTGTATGCATAAAATGCATCAAGTCCCTTTTTGTCAACTCAGACAGAGTCACTATTCAGCACAACTAAAACTGCAAGCCTCTTCTTCATTAGGACCAGCAACCTCTCTGGCCCTTTGATCTCTCACAGTCTTTTTTTTCTAGCTAGGAGGATGACAGCTTTCCTAATCCCCCCATGAATCTCCTGAACATAAACACAGTCTAGGTACAAAGGTGTCAGTAATTTTGGGCTGCAGAACCACAAGCTTCCTCTTCCCATCACCTTTGGCTGCGGCATGAGAGTTTTGGATCACTTGTGCAGAATGCAGCTGGCTGCAAACACATCAAGGGATGGTTATACCAACATTACTGTGGGTGCATCCATGGCCAGTGACTAACAGAGAAGGGATGCATCCAGTGCTGGCCTTGAAACGTGCCCTGTATCTCTCACACTTCTTTTAGACAGCCAAGAGAGGTCTGATCTATAGGAAATGAGTATAATGCCACTCTGGTATCCTCTGTTGGGATGAGGCGTGGAAGAACAGGGGCGTGTGGACAAAAGATGCATGTGTAGGATTGCCTGTGATGGGTTTCAGCTTTATTTTTGACATGTGCAATCTTGATTGCTTTCCCATGGAGGTCAGCAGACCTTGTTGGAAATTCCATGTGCATGTCTTACTGCACAGCATGTCTAAACTTGCATATTTTTAATCCATTTTCTTGGATCCTTTAAGTCATCCAGGTACCCTTTCCAGCAGTCTTGTGAACCAGGGGAGGGAAGCACTGACCGATGAATAGGGACCTGGGTGGGAAGCAGAGAGCAGCGTTTCCCCTCACTTGCCCAGTGCCACTGAGCACCCTTGGCTTCAGGGCTGGGATCAGCTGGCTTGCCCTCAGGTCTTTGGCCCTGGTCTCTGCCTCCTCATAAGCACAGTAAATACCACCGCAGGCTTCTAGGTAAAGTGGGACTAAAATGCATGGTACCAATAGCTGTTGGGTGTTGCTCATTATCTTGGAGGACTCTTTTCCACCTGGACTTTGGCTTTATTTCACTTGCCCAGGTGATTGCATGTGTGTGGTGCAGGAAGGTGTCCACTGAACCCACACAGACTGCTGTACCCACAGCTGCCCAGGTCTGCAAATCTTATCCTGGATGAAAACATTTTGAAGGTGTGAATTGCTCATTGTTTGTCCATCCCGGTGGTGGGTCTTCCTGAAGTAGTTCATCCTTTTGGCTGCACTAGTGCCTGCTGATGGGCTCAGCTGGCCTGTGACTGCTGATCATGGGGTATTTGCAAATGGCGCCACACTGGCTCTGCTACTTCTCCTTCTCTGTTTACTAAGTTCTTGGCAGCTGGATGTTTGAATATTTGCTTGACAAACACTTTCCCTGCAGTCTCTGATTACAGAAAGTTTAGTCTGACAAACCCCCCAAAATGAATTATCCTGTTGTCTGTTGTCAATGGTATCTCGCAGTCTCCCTTAACCACAATATTTTGTGTGTGGTGCAAACTCATATTTTCCCCTTGTTGCAATCAGCATGCCCCTCCCTGCTCTGTTC
Source organism: Corvus kubaryi (assembly GCF_017639235.1). Lineage (NCBI taxonomy): Eukaryota > Metazoa > Chordata > Aves > Passeriformes > Corvidae > Corvus > Corvus kubaryi. The sequence goes on along the minus strand of NW_024581112.1, from coordinate 9,182,883 downwards.
AGTTACCGAGGCAGTATCCCCAAGATGCTGACATCTGTATTTTACTAATCCAAAAATCCTGGGGCTACCAGGAAGCAGTATGGATAATAACACTGCATACCTGTCTAGCACCTTTCATCTGAGAATCTGAAATTGTCTGACTCACATTCATCTCGTTACTGCTTGTACCAGCTGGAGTTTGCTATTCCAGTTTTTGCAGCCTGGAAAGCTGAGACACAGGGTAAGGGTATGTTTTGTCCGATAGAGGAGGCAATTCCAGAAATGTGGCATCATAACCTCCAAGACTATGAGTTTCTATCCCTCTCTGTCTTGCTAATTTGCCTCTGAAAGGGAAAGAGATCAGTGGGATGGTTGGTTTTGAGCAATGCTTTTTTGCAGGGATCCATGGCTTTATTTAGTGTCTCAGTAAATTCCACCCAAGAACAAAAAAGCAATTGCAGAATTTTTCCAAGGTAAGTTACCTTCCTTGGCTGTGATCAGGGGTCCATAATGTAGTTCTCAGGAAGAAAACTATCCAAATATTGTCTCTTGTTGTCAGTTTGGTGGTTTGGAGCGATGCTGAGGGACAAGTGTTCATGGTTGGCCTGGATGGGTAAAGTTCTTACTGTGTTTCAGGGGTGGTAATGAGACTTGTGAAAACATGTCTGCAGGTGTCTGGGTGGTCAGGCTGGGCTGTTAATCCATCCAGCTGCTGGCCTGTTTTGGACAGGGTCCAAGACCAGGTAGGACACTGCTGCTTTTCTTACAGCCTCCAAACACAGCTGAGGACCTTCCAAGCAGACCTGGGCTGGTTTATGGTTTTGGGTGGAAACCACAAACAAACCACGTCAAATTGCTGGATTCTGCCCCAAACCAGGCAGAGTGCATAGGCTTCTATTTCATTTTGCTTGGAGATGACTGGAAGAGGTGGGAGAGGGAGGAAAACCTGCATGGATCCAGTGTTGATGTAAGGCTGTAGGTGATCCATTCCTAAAGCCTTCAAGTGCCAATTCCCATGGCTAGACCAGACTGATGAGGGAAGAATAATAAATAATACCCGAGCTGACATCTCCTGGGAGCTTGGGTTTAAGAGGAGGGATATTTTGTCTGAAACCCTTCCAGAAAGGGACAGTTGGGAGGGGGATTAGTGTAAATGTGGGCCTTCAACATATGTAATCTCAGCTGAGGTGATGGGGCAGTTGGGTCAGGGTTTCCTGTGCTGTGGGGCCCTGAAGCATAGTGTTCACAGGAAATAAGAAACCCTAAGAAAGGGGGAGAATTGCGTGCCTCGGGGTGTAAAAGTGCATTTATTTTTCACGTGCTGCATCAGAACACGCTAATTTTTGCCTGGGAGGGAGGGCAAGTGGATGCAAAAACAGTCCAGTTCGCAAGGAAAGGGGTGGGGAAGTTCGATGCCAGATAGCTCAGAAAAGGTGGCTGTAGGACTGTCCCCCCCTCCACTTTGGCGCAGGGCACGAGATGGGCGCCCAGCCGTGCAGACCCTCCAGCGGGCATGTGCCGCGGCTTTGTAAGGGAGTCACGCTCTCCCCTTGAGCCCAGGGCACCCCCGGCTCCCCACTCTATCCCCCTTCTCACATTCCCTCTTCTCCCATGTGCTTTTATTCATTTTGCAAACAGTGTATGCCAAATCCGACTTCACAGCTGGCTCTGCTCCACGTGTTTGTTTTCTATGCCTGCGCGGCGCTCGCCAGCTCTGCTTGCGCCACGGCTCAGAGGTGGAGGCGGCGGGGGGAGAGCAGGGCTGGTGGGGAGGGAAACGGGAGCAGGCTGCTGCCTGCCAAGCCCTTATTTGTTTAAAGCTTAAGCCTGTTTGAGAGAGCCTTTTTGGAGTGAGGGGTAAGTGGCAGGGGTGGGATGCGGGGGAATGGAGAAAGTAAACTGTGCGTCAAGGAAAGCAAACTTTACAGCTGGAATTGCTGCTGATGCTTGTTGTGTGAAAGGCCTGGGGAGGGGCCTTTGCCTCTGTGCTCGGGCTTTTAGCGTGGGTGCGACTGTGAATGGGCAGAGGTGAGAAGCGGGGAGCCAGTGGCCGGTCTGTGCTGTGCCCGTCATCACGGGCGCTGCTGCTTGAGGAGCACTGGCTGTGGCACTTGGCAGCGTGTCCTAAGAGCTGGCTGGGGTGCAGGCAGGTGAGTCTCCCTTGCCAGGCTCTGAGGCAGCAGCATTTTGCCATCCTTTTGTTGTGGAGCATCCCCTTGTTGACAGAGAAACCATATGCCGGCCCTGCCCATCTGTCTGTGCAGGGCTACGTGAGGTCTTGCTTCATCCCCTGCCATGTTTGGCTGACTGTCCTCAACAGGACCATCATTCTTGGAAAGGCGTGTTTATTGTTGTGATGATAAATGGGGCAAATCACATGCAAACACAATCTTTAAAAAAGCCTAAACAATGCAACCTTCTCCTGTTTCATCTCTGGGAAGAGGGGAGATCTGTCACCCATCCTGAGACCCCACTGCAAGTGTCTCACCCAAGATTTTTCACCTCGGGGTGGGCCCTGTGGGACTTTGGAGCAGTGTGGCAGCTGCTGATCATGGCACAATGAGGGCTCTGGCTCAGCCCATCTGGGTTCTGGCACTCGGTGCTAGTCCCCACACCCCACCTTAGGCATTTGGCACCAGAGTATTTTCTATGGACAGTCATTTCTGTCCCTTTGTTTTGCTAGCCTTGAGCTTCCTCTTGTGTTTTTTGGAGTAGTGACATGTCTTCCAGGGGAAACCTGCTCCCATAACGAAAATGATTATTGTTAGTGAAAAGCAATTTAGTGACAGCTATGGAGAGTAAAAACTCCCATTTATTCCCAAATTTATGAAAGAAAAAAGATCCTCAACTTTTAAATATCATCTTCAAAGGACAAGAAAAATGGGCTTGTGCTCTTTTGCATCCCAGCAACAAGTCATTGCTGAAAAGAGTGCAAACTAGAAGGCAGTTTCTCTTTATGGTGGTGATGGGGATGTCTCTAAAGCCAGCCATCTGGGGATTAAACTTTGTATTGACGTTACTGGCAAGTACTTTGTCCTGTCTCTTTTGTGTGCTCTTCTGGATTTTGATGTCAACTGTGTTAAACTAGCCTTGTGCTTGTTAATGCAGTTTCTGGGCCCGCTCCCATTGAAGTCATGGCAAAGATCAGGCTGATTTTGGTGCCAGTAGAATCAAGTCCTCTGTTATAATCCAGAGCTTGTGTTGTTTTAGCAGGTATTTCTGCTGTGCCACTGGCTTATGTTTATGATAAGCTTGGTTGTTTTTTTACTGCAACAGTGGTAGGCACCCTTGCTCTTCAAGTACACACTGGAAGAAGGTTCAGAGCCTAGGAAAGCTACCTGAATCTTTGCTCTGCCAACAGGAAAATATCCCCATAGCAGCTTTCCTCAAGGAAGGCTTAACAGTGTCACTGGCAGTTCCTGTGGACTTCTCTGGTTTGTGGTTTGGTTTTTTTGTTCGTGTATTTGTTTCACTCTATTACTGTTTCTAATTGGACATGGAAAAGATTTTTCTATTGTTCCTAGACAAAGATGATTTGAGTAGGTTTTTTTTTTTAGTTTGGTACTTAAAGGTAGGCTCATGTTTAAGCATATGAAGATGTGGACTGCTCTTAAAAAGCATCCATAGCTGCTTTCTCTCTGGCTTGTGATCTCCTCTGTGAACAAGAGCTTCTGAGTCTCAGTTTGCAGGTGGCCATGGCTGTCAGACACTGAAATGTGCTCGTTCCCTCAGCACTCCTGCTGTGCTCCATGCAGATGCTGACTGGTGGGGTTTGTCCACCACTCCTCTGTGCTTTGGTTTATATTATACAGAGAGAGGAGTGTTTCAGCTGGTGGTTACCAGCATGAATGGATGCTGGGATATTTATTGTCTGTCCTGTTGCAAGCTTGACCCCATCACGTGACAGAAACAATAAAATGGAGATGGGTCTTTTCAGAGCAGCTCAATGTCACACCTTTGCCATGATTTATGGTCTTCTTTCCCATTATTGACCACTGGTCTGGCTGCAGAGAGGCCGTAGGGTGATATTAGGTAGCCTAGGATTTGGGGTTTTTTAGCGTTGCTGCCATATCAGTGGCAAAATTGTTGTTCTGGTCAACATCTTGGTGTCTTGTAGTTGGGGAGTGAGAGTTGGCTGTGTGTGTTCCCCAGGAGCTGCTGGGGAAGTGATGCAGAGTGAAAACAGCTTTGGAGAACATCCTGCTCGGGATCCTCACGGAAAAATGCTGTTTCACTGGAACCAGAGCATACTGTGGAAGTGTATCTGTTGATTAAGCTTTTGTCTTAAAGCAGCAAGGAGATTCTGGTGGAGAGCAGGAGTGGTTTTCCTGCTATTCTGGGTAGGCCACATTTAAATTAAGTGGAAGTGTGTCAGCTGGGGAGAGAGATTTGCTTGAGAGGTGATGGTGTGAGGTGACAGCCCCTTCTCAGAGGAAAACGGGACAAGGATTTGAGCCTGGATATACATGTGGCAGGTGAGCTGTGGCATTGCCATGTCCTTGCCCTGAAGCAGTGGGGACAAATGCAACATAAGGAAATCTGCCAAAATCCCAACTCCTCTATTTCTTCTTTCTTGACCCTCTCATCTAAATTTAATTTTATTGCTTTTTCTTTTCTGTCACCTTTATTCCACGCTTCCCTTTAGTATCTCTGAGAGCTTTTGCCCAACATCACTTTCCCTGGGTCTGCCAGGCCTGCCTTCTCTCTGACCTCTCCCTAACCCAAGAAGCAATTAGACTCTCAACATCAGATTTCAAGGTTTGGGGTTTTTTTGTTTGCAAAGGATGAGAAGGGGAAAACAAAAGCAGTGCCCGAGTAATGTAAACTACCCACAGGCACATCTGTGCCTGTGTGATGACAGCTCCTGGTGGGAACTGCTCATGGCTCCCTGCGCCCTCCTCCACTGCAGCTGCTGACAGGGAGGGAACAACCTAAGGCCCGGCTCATGTTGATGTAGGATTCGGCATGGGGGAGCCCAGACCAGAGCCAGCTGCATCAACTGGCACTCACCACCCATCCTGTGGGTCCCACAGCATCAGTTGCCAGCAGAGCCATCCCCTGGGCTTTTCTTGCCCAGATGCACACTCTCACTTGTTCCCAGCTCTTTGTTACATGCTTTGCTTCTTTGTCCAAACAGCAAAAAGGTGTAGACAGGTAACTTTTGTTAGTGCTTGTATCAAGCATCCTAAAATAAGTAACTTTTCTACCCAATGGTGTGAAGTCTAGAGGACATGGGATTGTTTTTCCTGTGTTTAGTACAGCATCTGCCTGCAGCTCTGACTGCATTGACACTGATCTCTGGCTTTAGTTGTGATGGGAATGATAAAGTGAGTATTGTTTTCATATGGCAAGATAGAATGCTTCAGGCAAGTATTACAGTGCAGTAAATCCCTTGCTTCTAAGACTCAAGGTGTGTTTTCTCATCACACTGGCGTGCGTGGATGACCCCTTCCCTGCTGCCTCTTCTGAAATATTTCTTACCATAAAGATTCAGTATTGTCCCATAGTAAAGCCTCAGAAAAGCAAGACTTTGTTGCTGCATGGTCAGATGAGTTTGTAGCAGCTGTGGGGAAAACTGAAAACACTCCAGAGCAGGTAACTCATCTCAGGTGTGTGACTACATTGACGTGGTTTTCAAGGGGATCCTGACCCTTTTTTTTCTGACACCTGCCTTGGCAATAGAGTAGGTTGAGCTGCACCTCTGTGGGGCCTTGGTCTCGTAAGACCTTGATAGCAGCAATTCTGCTGATTTTCTGACATTTGAAGGTCAAGACCCTGAATGCAGGACCTGCACCCTTCTGTAAGTGCTGCAGATATACACCCCCTTCAGGATTCCTCAGCTCTTTAAACTGGGACCTTAGCTGTGAGGCAGGAGAGTCTACAGGTGGATCAAGGATGAGAAGGATGGAGAGTACAGAGGAAAAGTTGGTCTAAAACTGTGGCAGCTCTCCCAGTTTGGAGTGAAGTTGGACTGAAAGGTTTTGATTGGAGAGGCAGCCTGTCCCAGCCACGGGGGCAGCCCCGACAGCTGCTCCAGGGCCACTTTCTCCCTGCGTGCACTTGGGAGAAGGAGCCAGAGAGCAGCCAGTAGTTCCAGGCTTGTTGCAGCAACAACATCTGTTTCCTAGGTGCACTTTGTTTCTGAAGAGGCTGTGCAGCACGCTCCATCTGCGCCCTTCTCTTTTTTCCCCCTTTTTTTTTTTTGCCGCTTGTGCCGCGATGGGCAGCAGACAAGGACGGCGGCTCCTAGGGGAGGCAGGCGCTTCCCGGGAGGACCCTGCGCCAGCTCCGTGCCAGCGCTGGCTGTCGGGCTCTTTGCACCCGGAGCAGTATTGTCAGCATCTTGACAGCTGGCCGGCTGCATGCTTATTAGTTACTACTTTCCTCTTGCCTTCCACCTCTCCTTCGCCTCCGTAACCACCTCCACCTTCTCCCTTCCCCCTTCCCGCTCCTGCCCCATCGGCTGGCCAGCCCTTGGGGAGCCCCCAGCCTCTCCAGATTAGAGCTCTCCAGGGACTTCGTCCTTTTGAAAGGAAGAAAGAAGGAAAAAAAAAAAAAGGGGGGGGGGGGGGGGGGGAGGGAGGGGGGAGGGGAGAAGGAGGGGAGGAAAAAAATTTATTAAAAAAAAAAAAAGAGAGAGAGAAAAGAAAGAGGGGGAACAGAAGAATGAAAACAGACCCAAGGGGCAATAGTCCCTCGAGCCATTTCACTGCATTACAATGAATATGGACTCTATTAAGCTCCGTTCTGCCTGTTAGTGTTTCCCAGGGCAACACAGCTCCCATATGGCAAGCATGCAGCAGATTAGGGTAGGCCTCTGGGCTTCATTGAGGGCCCGAGGCTTGACTGGCAGTTGAACCCCATCCTTCCCCCCCCCTCCTCACACTTGACACTGCCTGTGTTTATCTAAAGCAAAAAGGGCCAGGGTGGGAGAAGGGGGCATTTGGGGGGTTATTGTCCCGGGCAATGGGAGAGGGCAGGGAGAGGGATGGGGGGGTGATGAGGGAGGGAGGTGGGATGGAGGAGAAAGGGGGTGGGGGGGGCACAGCCCCTCATACATATTCAGGAGGGGTCTTGAATGGGCAGAGGAGAAATAAAGCAGATGGAATTCATGTTAAAGAACAGCCACAATCGCCCTCCAAAAACAAGGAGAGAAAAGCGGGCAGCCTTAAAGGAGCGTAGGGAGCAGCGTTTATCCAATTAGCAGGGTTGTCAAATTGAATTTACTCAGAATGGAGGGGGAAGCCGGGGGGGAAGGAGGGAAATTAAGTGTCTAGGGCATGGGGGGAGCATGATATTGAAGAAAGGACGTGGGTTTTCTTTTTTTCTTACGCTTTAGCCTTGTCTTTTCAAGGACTGGAGCTGCTTTCAGGGCACGCCAAGGGGCAGCAGAAGCCAGTGTGTATACTCTGTTTTAGCACAGGGCTCCTCTCCTGATAACTGTGGAAAAAAGGACGTGTATCCTGTGGGACAAGGCCATCTTTGCATTCCTGGCCCGCCTGCACTAGGGCTGTCCCAGGCTGGCGGGTCCAGCCACCCTGGGACCACCATGCCACAGGCAGCGCCCAAAGCGAGCCACACTCACGGTGCCTCTGCCATGGTGACGCTGGGGAGCCCGTAGTGGGTATGAGGGTGGCATTTCGTTCTTCAAGCGGCCTCACACTTGCTGGCTGATGAAATGCCAACGTGAAGGGGTTTGCTGGAGCTCAGCAAAGTCAGCCTGATCAATGCCAGCTGGAAAGTGGCGCTCAGTTCAGAGGAGCCGTTGGATGGAGAGGTGCCAGAAACTGCAGGCATTGGGTCCTCAGGGATATGTGCAAAAGTCAGACAGGCTATGAGAAGGCTTTGCATCCTGTTGCTAATTCAAAGCCAGCATGCCCAGTCCTCTCCCTGGTGAGGCTGCAGGCTGTTGTGGAAAACTGCTCGGGGAACTGCTCAGGGAAGTAACTTCATCCTGAGGAAGACAGAAGAAAGTTACGAAGGTTGTTGCACGTTTGGTTTGTTGCTGGTTTGGTTTGCATGAGCAGTTCTGCTCAAAGAAAAGAGATGTTTTACTTACAAGTTAAGTTTATTTTTAAAGAGGTGTCTGTTGCTCAGGACTTGCTTGAATTAAAACTGTGGTTCTTCTTTAGGGTCACCTAGTTGCAGTTTGGAGGCAAACCCACTGATCTGTGGTGGTTGTGCCATGCCAGGTTTTACTCAGGATATTTTCCTTCTGCCTATAAGCATGAATTTATTCCAGACACTTTCTCTGTTGTGGCTTTTTGATGGACTCTCTGAGCTCACAAGCAGACAGTAAGAGAATCTTTTTTTGCCTAATCACTTTTAAAAAGGGAGGAGGGGACCTCCTCATACAGTTAGTCAAGGGCTATGTTAAAAGAGCTAATGCACTCTTAAATCAGCTCTCAGTGCTACAGAGGGAAAAAACAGGCAAGCTTTTCTCCCTGTTTCCACATACACTGTGCTACCACCTTGATAAGGTGGTGTAACATTGGGTTCTGCCTTTCTGCCCTCTCCTGATACCAACCACTTCCCATTTGGGATCCTGCCACTTCCTATGGCACCTGCACACCCATCCCCATCAGCTGCCCATGCTGTTACATGGGAGCTTCTGTCCTACTCCAACCTGTCCTTTTCCAAACCCTTGCAGAGAAAATGAGCATAATTTAACAGTGTGAAATTAATACTTTGGAATGGGGACAGGGGTTGGGTAGAGGTTAATTTTGCCCTGCAGGATGTTACTGTTTGATGGGTTGGGGAGAAGCAGTCAGGGATGCCCAGATTGCTGTCCATGCCCAGGAATCATGCAGGGACTTTGCAGCTGATCTGCTCAGGTATGTCACCTGGACAGTATTTTTGCAGCTAGAGGATTATACAGTTGTACCATGTGATTTTTCAGGTGGGATGGAAAAGATTGGGGGTCCGAGAGCAGCTTGCTTGATGGGATGGAGGTCCCAGTGAGAGAGCTTTTGATTTCTAGCCCTGCCTGGCACTGCTTTACTGTATAACCTTGGGCCAGGTTGGCTTCCTCTTCTAGCCCTCAGATTCCTAAATTTGTAAAACAAAGGGATACTGTTGCTCTTTTCTCTTTCACATTTTGTTTTTCAGTGGTTTGTGCTTAATGGGGGAAAAATACTGTATTGTATTAAAAACCAATGATTACAAGTAAAATTGGCTCATAGTACTGTGTAAGACATTGCTTTTTCTGAAAAGCTAAGGTCTCAATGTATGAAACAGAGAGCTGGGAGTACCATTGTCCCTACTTGACTTGCTGGAAACAGAGAGCAGCTGCAGTGAATTCTCCAGAGTCACCCAGGGTGTCCCCAGCTGTTAGCTGGACTGAAGTTGCTGCAGCCTTACCCTCGGTGCAAAGCAGTGCCTACTCCTTCCCACAGTTGATCCCTTGCAGGAAGATGTGCCCAAGGCCTGTTCTGCCTGACACAGCCCCAGACCAATGTCATGTGCATGGGTGACTTTCCCAGCTCCCGGTCTGCCTGTGCATTCCCTCAGCCTGCCGGCGGAGCTGGGATGTGTGGTGCAGGGATGCTGCCCCGGAGCTGGGGCAGAGGCTGGTTCCTATTTGGGAACCTTGTAAATTACAGGCAGTGTGGCAGTAACGAGGGCTGCTTGGCTGGCCCTTGTTAAGCAGGAGGGGGCTTGGGGCTGTGAGCAGCATTTCCTCAGTAAAACCTTCAGTTTCTAATCAGCAAACACCTCTCCTGCTGCCTGTGCTTAATTCAAATCCCCTTTTCCTTTCGAGTTTTGTCACCCCCCTGCACAGGCACGGGCCTTTCTTCCCTTTTATATCTTCACCTCTGGTTTTCCTTTCTTGCTCCGCTGCCTTTGCAGTGCCCTCCGTCGCCGCGGCACAGCTGGGGCAGGGTTAGGTGTGTGGTGGGAAGCCGAGCCGACAGATTTTACACCCCCACCACCCCTCCTTAGCTGATGAAGCTCTCGTTAATTTTTTTCTCTTAATGGCCCCTTCTTTGATTTACTGGGCTGTCTGAAAGGGACTTAGAGCTCCACAGACAGGAAATTGTTATTTTAACCTGTCAGGAAAGAATTTAAAATAAATAAACAAATAATTTTTTTGTTTGCCCTCACTCTTGAACGTCTTTAAATTATTTTAACTCTTTCTTTTCCTAGATAACAATTAAGCAGGAGCTGTCAAGGCTGGTGTTGGTGGCTGCAGAAGTGCTGGCAACCAGGGGCAGCTCACAAGGTACCTGCCTTGGGGAATGGAGGCAGCAGAGCAGGACGCTGTCATGCAGCAGCCCTGCAGCCCCTGCCTGGGACCACCACCTCTGGGAAGTCAACTGGAATGCCTGGGGCCTCCTCCACTCCCCACCTCTGCCTCCTCTCCCACTGCAGTCTGCTCTGGTGCTGCTGGCAGGGACATGAGGCAGATCGAAAGCTGCCTGATTAATAAAGTTCCTTGCTTTGCACTATTGCAGACTGCTTAAGGGCAGCATTTTCAAAAGAGGTCAGCTCCCATTTAGGCATCAAAATAAGTTGGTTGCCTATTCAGGAGAGCTCAGCATGTCAAGAACTGAATGCTTTTGAAAATCTGGCTTCAATTGTGGAAGCTGAGAATTTCAAAATCTGGCCCTGGATCCTAATAGTTCTTTTGGAATTGATGTTTTCATTCATTTTCCTCATTATTTTTATGCTGGCCATTTACTTTTTGTACTTCACTCAGCTGTGAAAGAAATGGCCACATGTCCCTATTTAGAGCTCATACCCTTGCCTGGAGGTTTGGGGAGTGTCATGGTTTTAGGTACCATACACTTGCTGCAACACACCTTCCCTCCTCACTCTCTGCTCAATACTGTTCAATCTGCCCAGTGCCGTAGCCAAATTTTTTGAGCTCCTCTTTTTTTTCTCCCCATGTATTGCTCTTCATCTTTTCACAGACCTGGGGGCAGCCAGTTCAGTCATTGCATCGATGTGCCTGGGTGGTCTCCTAGCTCGTGAAGGGGCTCATGCTCAGTTCTGCGCCTTTGGCTTTGCCTTTCTGGCCAGAGGCTCTGTGCAACGCAGAGCTGCAGGGAGGTCTGGTTGGGAATGTCTTTGCCTACCCCCTCCCTCAGCCTGGGCTCCAAGGAACAACTCCTCTCCGTCCAATATTTTTCCATTCTGCTGCCAAACCCATCCAGATAGGGGGAATGAGTCAGCTTTGCTCCATAGGCTTCCAGCACTGAGGAACCAGACAGTAGGTCCTGCCCCAAAATGTTTCTTCCACATCAGTGTAAGGCTTTCCATCTCCAGGAAACCTTAGGGTGTGAGGTGTTTTAAAGCCAGACCTAACTCAAAGTCTTTTCCAGATGAGTGTACTTAGTGGGACATTAACTTGAGCATCAGCAGTGGTGTCAATGCTGCGTGTTCTGGTATGGACAGACCCAGGGCACTTTTACAGCCATCATCAGTGGTGACTTGCCCTAGTGGCTGTGGCCTAATGAAGGGTGCTTTGGTGGCTGTCTTACGTGGAGAAATAAACTCGAGCAACTCAGGTGGGTCTCCAGGTCAATCACTGAAGTATCGTGTACGACACTATGTGCTGGTTGGTGGGGGAAATGTTGAGACTCTCCTCAGGTGAGGAGAGTGAATACCAAGAAGGATGAGGTGTGTGGGAGGGAAGTTGCTGTCTTGTCTCTTTGGCACTGGAGGTTACCCACAGGGATTTTCACATGTAATGGGGCTGTGGCGTGCAGTAGCTGGAGTATGGCCTAGCTGGTCTCTCTGGGTGCCTTCAGGATATGCCCGATATCTGAGCTCTGTCCATGCTCCTGCATGCCTGGAAGCCACATTGGGCTATGCCAAGCTTGACTTAATTTACCCTGCCTCTTAGCAGGGCCTGTCATCTTGGCCTCACAGCCACTCTTCCCATGACTGTGTAACTCCTGGAAAGAGCTGCCTTGTGTAGAGCCTGCTGGGCCAGCCAGTGCACTGGACTCATACTGGCCTGCAAAGTGCCATGTAAAGATGCTCTTTGTGGCCTTCTCAAAACTCCAGCCGCACGTTGCATTACTTGCTGTTTTTTTCCTTTTGAAATCACCAGCTCAGAGGAGGCTTTTCTTCTCTCTTTTCAACTTTATATGAATGTCTCTTCCATTATTTCTCGTTCAAGCAGGGCTCTGGGACATGGTGGGGGGAAAAGGGACAGCCCAATTTGCAGAGATGCATGCAAGCGAGCTTGCTGGATTCTTGCTGTCATGATGGGGACCTCAGTGTGGCTGGCCATGGACATTGCCCTGTGCTGCACTCTTGCACCTTTGCTGTCCCCAAAGGCCAAGCAAAGTCATTTAAGAGTAGCTTGGTGGTATTTCCCCAAATGCTGTGGTTCCTTGCTAGCAGTAATCAGCCTTGCTTTGAGCAACTCACCAAGCCTCTCAGGGGGAGCCTGTGTCAGTCGTTACTTCTGGAGTTAGGAAGTTTAATTTTGGGGGATTATGCTTGGAGGGACTCGTGCCCTCTTTTTGACTGGGATGGTTATGGAGAGCGCATGTTCCAGCAGGTGATGGCTCAAGCAGTGACCATGGTGGAAGTAGGAAGTAAGGACCCTGCAGAGTCAGGTGCTCTTGAGGATGGTGCTTGTGGCTAATGAGCTGATTGCTAATCAGCTGCTGCTTGGGCTGTCTGCCATGGCTGCTTTGGGTTCGGTCTTGGGCTTCTTCCCTATAGACATACCACAGGAGCAATTCTGCAGTGCCTTAGGACTTGCAGGTCATCCTAGTGCTGCAGCTGAAGGGAGCTCAAAATCCTATAGCTGCATTATGAGGCCAGTAGAGGGAAATCTCCTCTTGATTTCAGCCTGTTGCCTTTGATTAAAGATGAATTCATTCTGACATCTGAGGTGTCTCTTGGGGGAGCTACTGAGGTCTTTAATCCCTCTGACCTGACTTGTCTGCTTTAATATTCGTTCATGAGTCTCCAAAGCAGCTGCTGCAGTGTGCAGCTCTTCACAGCAACCTGGGTTGTGACAGGTGGCCTTACATTTCTAGTTTTTTGGGGGCTAGTTGGTACTTTCAAATATGAACCTGGTGGTTTGTGTAGACTCAAAACAGGTGGTGTGTTTCAGGCAGAACAGTTAAACTGAAGTGTTTTCATAGGTTGAGTCTCTCAGAATGGACTTGTAGTGCTCATTTACTTTAGTGTTTAGAGTAGAATATATTCCAGACATAGCCAAGAAGTGGCAGCAACACTCAGTGGATCTTCAGTGACACTTTGTTGAAAATGTTTGTGTTTTGCTCCTGAAAATTGCCTGGTGTGCATCACTGTCATTCACTGTGCCAAGTATGAAATGGGGAAAGGGAGTGTGTGTCTGTGTGTGCTCGTGTACTGAGGGCTGAGGATGGGATGTCTTGGGAGACTCCCAACCATGTCTGGGGGAGAGGCTGGAGAAGAGAAATGCTTGCATCAGTGTCTGTAGCCTCCTCAGGCCACTGGCTCGGTGAATCTGTGGCAGTTTAGGGATGTTGGTGGAGAAGCCAGGCAGGGCTGGAAAGCAGAGAGAAGCTGAGGGTTTCATCCATCGTGTCTCTTGTCATCCGCAGGAATCCACTGCCGCACATCCACTGCATCCCCTGAGGCAGCTTATGGGACCCTTCCCTGGGCGCCCCAGGTCACACCGCATGGGATGGCAATGACACGTGGAAGGAAGAGGCCCATGTCCCCCATCCCTTGCCTCGTGCTTGCGGCCGCCAGCTGTTTTGCCAAACTGAGTGAGTGTCTGTTCTGACCCATTTTGGTTTGCCTTGATGCTGTTTTGCATAGCCATGCCTCAAGTACAAAGTGGTTTTCTCTCTCTCTGCTGTTCCGTGAGTAGCCTTGACCAAAGGTCTAGGTTCAAACCCTCCTCCAGAGGAGGAGATACATTTGGAGTGGGACAATTCTCTCTGGCAGTGTCAAGAAGAAATGGGGCTGATGTACATCTCCAAACATCTCAGGGTGGGTGTGTGTGGAGTCAAGGGGAAGGTGCAGCGCAAGCAGGGGCGATGGGGAATGCAAAATGTACAGCACCACAGCTTTTTTCTGCATCCTTTCTATTGCTGAGTCTCACAGAGCTTTCTTATTCCCATTTTTTCCCTCTGTGCAGGTGAATCTCTGCAGGTCACAGTGCAGCCTGCTTCCATTGTCCAAAAACTTGGGGGTCCAGTCAGCCTGGGGTGTGTGGTGGACCCGCCCCGAGTGAACCTCACCTGGAGACTGAACGGGAAGGAGCTGGCTGGATCAGACGAGGTGCTGGGTATCCACGTGGAGCGAGGGAAGCTCGTCATCACGGCTCTCAACAACCGCACCGTGGGGCGATACCAGTGCATCGCTCGTGTGCCCGAAGGAGTCATTGCCAGTGTCCCTGCAGTGGTCACCTTAGCTAGTGAGTAGCTTCAGTTCTCTGCCAGCCCCTGCTTTGCTTGGGCCATCTCTCACGCATCTTGAGAGGCTCATCTATTCTTGCTTGTCCATGTTGGCATCAAGGGATGACTCCTTTGGTGTAGGCCATTTTGTAGCGTTTGTGATTGTGGACTGGCTGACATGTTGTGGCCCAGCCTCACCCAAGCTGTCCTCCTTCTGTGTGGTAGGCTGCAGACCTGCCCTGCAGGGAGAAGTTTTTGCAAGACCAGGGAATACCCGAGCTATGGGGTTTGTGTGCCTGGTCAGTTTCCTGACAGTCATGCTGCCTCCTCTGGTTCCTGACGTGTTGAGTGTACAAATAGTACCTGCTGGTGCTGATGGCCAAACTGCTGCTGGGGCTGCTGCAGGACTGCTGCCAGCACAGGGTCAGTGTGTGCTAAGTTTTACTGCCTTCCTGAGACACAGCTCTGAGTGAGGGACTTTGCTCCTATCCCTGAGCTTACGTGCTCCTCACTGCTGCCCTCTGGCATTTGGAGATGTGTGCATGGCCAGAGGTGTCTTAGGTGGGGAACTCTTCTTACAAGTGCCTGGTTTTGGCCAGATGTTGTGTGTATTTGGCCAGAAAGTGCTGTGTTTGGATGCATCTGAGAAAGAGCAGTGGAAAGCCCCACCTTCTCAGAAGCCCACACAGTGTTTGGTGGAGGTTGCCATTGCCTTGCAGTGACAGTCCCTGAGCGTAGAAAGGGCTTCATCTTTCCGAGCAAAAGGGAGTTTGGGGCTAAGTCTTAAGAAAATGAAGAAGTGAAGATGTTTGTGCAAAGTGGGGCCTGACTTTGCTTTAAAGCCAAGAGCTATTGGCTTGTCACTGATACATTAATCAGCAGTGAAATGTTTAGGCCAGGCTGGGTGGGAGGAGGAGGAGGCCAGGGAAAGCAAGGAGAGAGTTGCTGAACTCTGAGGCAGGGTGGGAGGGGGTTGTCACAGGGCCGAATCTGTCAGGGGATTTGGCCTGAGCCCCATGCTGAGATTAAGTTTCGGAGAACACATTCCAGAGCAGAAAGGGGGCTGTGTGTGCTGGTGGCCTGATAGAAAGAAGGAGAGGAGGGGAGAGGTGGATGGGATTACCAAGGGCATGGTTTGCATTTAGGAGAGTAGGGTGTGCACAGCTCCTCAGCCTGATCAGTTCCTGCTTAGCTGATCCCCTTTTCTTTTTTTACTCGCACCCCAACCCACCCCCACCAGCTCTATCTCTCCTCGGAAAAGTATGTCTGACCTATCTGCTTTGGTCTAGCATCAGTGGTGGATGGAGACAGGTCCTAAAGCACCAGAAGGCCCCACCATGTCCTTCAGGCCAAATCAAAGCCACAACTGAGTAGTGCATCAGCCCTCTCCAGGTGCCAAGTCACCTTCGCCTGCTGGGGGTATGTGTGCAGAAGAGAAGGACTTGGCCATTGCTGTGGTCCCTGTCATGACAAATGGACTTCTGAGAGGAAGTCAGGAGCACCATTCAGTGGAGCTCACAGAACTGGAGCCAGAGGTTGGATGATCAGGCAACTAATCCATTGTGGAAAACCCCTGTGCTGCGCTGCACTGCGCTGCATGGGTCCCTCGTCCTCTGGGGAAGCTGGGGATGGCAGAGGCTGTATCCCACACACCTGGACAGCCTTGGGTGATAGAGAGCACTCAGGTGGGGAAGATTTAGCAGTCAGCGAGTGAAGAAAGAGAGAGTGTCCAAGTAAAGATGTGGGACTGAGGGTGTAGGAGGAAGACCTCTTCTGAATGGGTTCAAATAACCAGTCTCATGTTCATGAGCTGAAGGCTGCTTGCAACAGTGGCACTGCAGTGGTCTGAAATAACAGGAAGCACCAGTTGGTGGTGGGACTGAGTTTGAAAGCTGTGGTAGCAGGTGTGCCCCAGGCTCTGTCTCCTGCTCCAGACCTCCTCTGCAGGACCTTGCTCAGAGCTGATTCAGTGGCGACCATGGTCCTGGGAGGGAGAGGAAAGCCCCTGGCAGGTCAGCATTGCAGTTGATACATCTTCTCCAGATAACCTTCAGGGCTGAAAGAGAACCATCTGAAATTCTTAGTTTCCATCCAGAAGTTATTTTGGAGTAGCAGGGGGAAGGTGAAACTGGAATGTGAATGAAAGCAGGGGGGCGGGGGGAGCAATGGAAATATTTTCAAGGCTTAGGTTTATTTTGGAAGAGGACCTGGAGTCATTGAAAGAAGTGACTTGCTAGGTTTCAAGGAGTGTGGGTAACATTGTCTGGCAAGCTTTTAGGCTATTTCCCCTCCTTTCTTTTTGCCTTCTTTGAAGGAAACAGTCTTGACTGCCCCAGGCTCTGTGTGCCCGGTCCCCCAGGGCCTCCCTGTGCTTTGCTGACAGTCAGCAGGTAGATAACCATCACTGCAGTGCTGGCAGCCACAGCGTAGCCCTGGGACTGATACCTCCTGCTCTCATCTGCAGCACAGTGACGCCGAGTCCATCTCTCTGCCCCCTGGCTCAGAGAGCTGGTTGAAACTTGCATTTAATTTCTCCAGCAGAGATAAAATAGCTGTTGTATATCCAGGAGGTGGAGGGTGGAGGGATTTGCAGAAGGGAGAGCTTTCATAAAGTGACAAAGGGAGTAGCACTTCAGGCATTACTTGGGCACCTTTGAGTCCAGTTAGAGCTGACCTGGTGCTCCACACAACCTTGGCAGCCTGTGGCATGTCAGTGCAGGTCACTGCAGGTCGCACCTGCTGATCACTGCTGGCCTGGCCATGGTGCACAAGATCAGCGCTGCAGGCCCCAGGGCAGCACTGCAGTCTGGGACTGTGTATGGATAAAACAGGAGTATTCCTGGTTTTCCAAGCCCAGCCTTAAGCCTTCATATGGATGACAGCTGCAAAGAAGACAGATACTTTCCGTGCCTGATTCTAGGGAGCAAAGTTGCCATCCTGCCAGCAAGCCCTGCCCCGGCCCCTCTCCTGAATAGAGGTGCTGTATGTAAAAGGCATGGCTGCAGTGGGATCTGGTGGCGCCAAGTAATTCCACCAGGGACTTGTACATGGTGCTGAGGGCTGGTTCTGTAACAACCAAAGGTTTGGAAGGTCAAGAGCTCTTCGTGGAGCTCACAGGGGCAACTGAAGTGCGGGGCTGGAGCAAAGCTGATGCACAGAGGTGGCAAGAGCTGTGTAATTCCCAGCACTCATCTGCACACAAGGAAAATCAGTGTAGCAAACAGCAGCAAGCCTGACCTGGATAGACATGACATTTAAATACAAAACAGAAAAATAGATGAGGGGTGCAACAAAGAAACTCCACCCATTCCAGTGTCCTGTGGCCAGGGATGTGGGAGTGCAGGTACCTGTGTCCCAGGGAGGCTCACTGCCCTGTTCCCTCCATCGGTGCCACGGGTGAGGTCAGTCCTCGGTCTTGTGGCAGCACGTGTGGGAAGCTGGACCTCAGCATGTGGTGCTTGTGGGCAGTGACCCTGCACGGGGTCGGGCTGGGCATCCCCCAGGAATTTGCAGCTGCTTTCTGAAGACAGCCCCATTCATTTTCCTTCACGGGGGCCTCTCCTCTGATACTCCCCAGAGAAATGGCAAGAGGGAGGGAGGGAAGGGGATGGCTGCCTGTTGGAAAAGCATTTGCAGAGCAGGCATGGGGGCTCTGGCCCCGGGGCAGAGGCGGTGTGAGAAGGGGAGAGAAGGAAAACACAGGTGGTGTTTTGTGAGCCAGCAGAGTTGTGGCATGAGGACCGTGAGATGGGCCCAGGGTCGGGGAGTGGGGCTGAGGCATGGTGGGGGAGATGTGCTGGGGCGGTGTGAGTAGGCAGGAGTCTGTGGGGCTGTGCCTGTCTCAGCAGGGTGGGAGGAATCTGGTGGTGACAGCACCAGTGCCCAGGCTCCTGCGGTGCTGGCTGGATGGGGAGCGAGAGCCATAGCCCTAGGCTGCTCTCACAGCTGAGGGGGGAAATGTGGAGGGTGCCTGCCCCCAGGATGGAGAACTCCATTCCTGCCTATTCCCCTTCTCAGGCTCCTTCCCCTTCCCTCTTTCACCCTTCCCTATGGCAGGGAGGACTTTTACCTTGGGGGTCATAATTTTATTTACTATTGCTTCTTCTCCAAAGTTATTTATGGTCTCCCATTCATTTAATCGGGTCTGTCTCGCCTGCCTCGTTGCTTGGCCCCCAGCCCTGGGATTCAGCTGGTTTCCCTCCCCAGTGACAGCAGCACAGTTGGCTGCAGGGCTGACCCTCCCCGCACCCCAGCTCGCCCCATCGCGCCTCGGAGCTGGCTGCAGATGGACACAAGCAATGGCCTTTGGTTGCACTCCCTCCTAAACAAAAAAAGGGGAAAAAAAGGGAAAAAAAAAAAAGCCCTGTTGTCCCAGCAGGGCTGGGATTGGCAGCGCTCAGTCTGCCTGTCCGCAGCACCTCCTGGACAATGGCTGGTAGATGAGGACTTGCTTCACTGTGGTCAGGCATGTCTTTTAAGGACAAGAACATGGGCTGGCACGCTGGGTGCTGCCATATGAGAAGGAAAACACAGCCAATGAGAAGGGATGTGGTTTCTCCCAGCTGCAGTGAATGTTAGACTCTGGTGCAAATTGCATGTTAGATGTGGGACCTGGCTGCTGCTGCTGAAGGGGCAAGTGCTGCATATCCCCTGGCAAGTCCTGGCATGGACCCTCTCCTCCACCCCTCCCTGCCCTGCCCTGCCTGCTGGGGGGGAGCATATATGGTCCCTCCACAACTTGGGGGCAGCTTGTCTGAACCCCTCAGGGTGAAGCCGGTTGTCCCAGCTTGGCACTGCACCCTCTGTTTTGCTGTGCTGGGGCCAAATGCAACAGGATGTGTGTGGGGGAGCTTGTCCCATGCACAGAGGGGGACGGGGTGACCCTGACCACCCCTCACCATCTCTGGCTGACGCATCAGTGCTAAAGGATGGCTGTACATGCCCATACCAGTGGCGAGCAGGGCAGTTGAGATCGCCCGTGGCCAAAATCCACTGGTAAATAAATCAGTCTTGTTCTCTGTGGGGAAGCAGGAATTTAGGGGAGTAGTTTGGCAGGAAGCTCATACACTTGGCATATGAGAAAGTAGTTTGTCCCAGTTCTGCTGTTTTTCCCCTCTCTCCTGCCAGTTTCACTGTGCTTCTCCAGAGGATCCTGGTTCTTGCTCCCCCAGCCACCCCAGGATCCCTTTCCTCTGTTCTCTCCCCCTCTGTCCAAAGTTTCACTCCTTCATGCCTCGCTTCTGGGCTGAGGGGAAGCCAGGAAGAGCTGCAGGTCCTGCTCCCTATTGTGGGGCTGCAACACCTACAGCTGTGAGATGTGGGCTGAGCCACCATCTGGGGGGCTGCATGTGAGAGGTCCCCCTGTCTGCCCAGCCCCCAGTCGTCCCAGGAGGTGCCCTGGTCATCATTTTCCATCTTCAAGATGGCTCTGCTGTGCCAGGACCTTGGGTCTGCTCTTTTTCCAGGCTCCTGGGCCCCTTCTTCTCTTCAGGGTGTGTGTGTATGTACACGTGCTCGTGTAAGTGTGTGTGTGCAGATCCCTGCCAGCATTGCTGGAGCCTGTGCCTTGGCTCTAAAATCTTAATTTGGCTGTGATGAATCCAGACCACCAAGGCGCACATTAATTTTCCTGATGCTCGTTTATATTTTGTTGATCGGAGAAACATGCGCAATGTGGGCAGGCAGACACTGAGCTTTTGCCACTTCTCCACCTCTTTCCATTTCTGTGGCTCTTACTATTTTATTCCTTGATCAAATATAAAAAGCAAAGAGGAGAAAATATCCATCATCATTCCCCTCCCCAGCAGTAACTTTCGTTGGAGGAGGAGCGTGAGGTGCTGCCAGCTTTTCACAAGTTGAGTTAACTTTCATCTGGCTTTAATATCCAGTGGAAACATGGCTCCCCTCCTTAGCTTGTCTTAAAGGATTAATCACATTTCTGAAGTTCACCCATATTCCTTCTTTTTATTTTTTTTTTTTAATTGAACAATGCCAAGAAATTCCAGAAGTATTAAGCATGTTCATTGCAAATCATTTTTATGACATTGCAAAACCTCCCTTTCTTTTCAACCTCCTCCCCTTCCCTCAGATCTGGGCCCGGGACCGCTGGCTCCCCCAGCAGCCGCCCAACAGCCCCTCCGCACCGCGCTCAGGGAGGCTTTCTCGACGCCTTGCCAAGAGAGCTGGTTTTTATTTAAACTCCATAAAGGATCTTGCTTTAATCAGAAAGTCTGCTTGAGAAATTTCATGTCACTTTTCCATGACTGTGGGTGGGAGAAGCTTGGAGCCAGAGTTGTCTTTTGCTCTTGGAGCGCTGCTGCATTTCCCAGAGAACAAACCCCACATTTTTCTGCTGGCTGGGGCTGCCAAGGAAGGCTGCCTGCCGCCCGCCCGCCGCCAGCCCTCCTGCTTCCCCCGCTCCCCAAACTGCCCGAGGTCGCTGGTGCCACGTCCTGCGATGGATTTCTAGGGGTGAGGGAGCTGTCGACAGCACGTGGCCATGCCGTGGCTGCAGATGCAACACATTGCCTTAGAGTGGGGTTTTGCAAAGGAAGTGTGGTCTCATCCAGATTTAGTGGCATGCCACTCAGGAGATCTGTTAGCCCTGGGTCCTGGGAAGAGGCACCAACCTGAGCCTTGATGTGACAGCGTGACCTGCGACCAACTGCGGGATGTGCCATTGTCACTAGTGGTCGCCTGGGCTGGTGTACAGCATTGTAAAAATGCATGTGAGAGACTTTCTTCCTGGCACAAAACCTCCTCCCTCACACCACAGACTGTCTGAGACAAACTTCAAGCTTGCAGTGCCTCAGTAAGATTTGCCATCACACCCAGAGAGAATGGAAACCAGTTTTGTCTCTGGAAAGTTTTGTGGGGCCAGGTTGGCATGCTCCCTTGCCCTGCCAGATGTAGGGTTTTACTGCAGTCCTCTCCTCCTGCTTTACAAAAACAGGGAAAATAAAACAAAAAGCACTTCCTGTGCTTCCAGTCCTGCTGCCCACATCAGCCCAGCCAGGGCAGGAATCCCCAGCACAGCCTGGCAGGGGGATGTGGTGGGACAGGGTTTTCACAGATGCTTTAGGGAAGGATCAGCTGTGCCATGTAGAAGAGGAGCTGGTTTTCCTCTCAAGTCCCTGTTCTTTTAACTGGAGCGTGGGCACTGCTTGGGCACATGTGAAGCATTGTGGTTAACCACAACTTTCAGCTGTGAGATATTTGATGGGAGCAAGAGTGCCCAGAGCACAGATGCCAATTTCTCAGGTGTTGGAGGAGCTCAGGGAGCATCACAAACTTTCTCCCACCTGGCATCTGTACTCTCTTGAAGCAGGCTGGGCTCTCTGAGTTACAACTACAAAGTCAGCTTCTCGGTAGCATGACAGCAGTGTGTGAAATAGCAGGAGGCAGAAGGACCTTTTTTGGCCTCCTTTCAGTGCTGCAGTAAGTTGGCTCATTTTTTACTCCCAGGCCAGGATTTTTCGCACCTGGTTTCCCAGCACTGGAGCAGGCGGTCTCTGCAGAAGCTGTGTTTTAAGTTACTCATTTTGTAGGAAGAAGGCGAAAAAAAATAAAAGTGTGAAAGCAGGCCAGTTTCCCTAGCTGCTGGGGTCAGAGCAGTCCTCTGCTGGCACCATGATGGAACAGCCCTGAGTCCATGGGGAGAGGATGAGCTGACACTGAGATGTCCAGCCAGCCACTGAGATGCCTTGTCCTTTGCTCTTTTTGCAGATCTCAAAGATTTCAAGTTTGATGGCCAGCACGTGATTGAGGTGGATGAAGGGAACACAGCCGTGATTGCCTGTGACCTGCCTGAAAGTCACCCCAAGGCTCAGGTCCGCTACAGTGTGAAGCAGGAGTGGCTGGAGGCCTCCCGAGGTGAGTGCACCTGTCTGTCCCGACAGGTTCCCTCACAGGACGCTCAGTTTCACCCTTCCTTACCAGCAGTAGCTGTCTCTGCCTGCTGCGTCCTCGTCCCTTTGCCACCTGTCTGAGCACAAGTTAGTTCAGGGTCCCTGGCGTGGTCTCCCTGATGTCCATGCTGCCTGGGACATCATGTGGTTTTTCTTCAGGACACTGCATGTCTTCCAGGAGGCTGGACAGGAACATATCTTGTGACCATGTGCCATCTTCTTTTCTCTCTCTACAGACAATTACCTTATTATGCCATCTGGGAACCTTCAGATTGTTAATGCCAGCCAAGAGGATGAGGGGACTTATAAATGTGCTGCCTACAACCCCGTGACACAGGAGGTGAAAACTTCAGTCTCCAGTGAGAGGCTCCGTGTGAGACGTAAGCCACTCTCCCTTCACTGCACATCTCCAGCTTTTGGAGCACAGACCAGTGCTATGGCAGCTGGTTTTCTGTGTGAACCATTACCAGTGCTGAGAAAACTCCTTTCCAGCAGCAGAAGGCCCCAGGGTCTGCTCCTGGAGTGTGTGTATGCAGCCCTGGCATTGCTGTGCTTCCTTAGGATTTGTTCTTGGTAGTGGGCAAGCAAAGGCCCTTAGCCCTTTGGCAAGGTGGCTTTGCTGTGTGTGTGAAACCCTTAGAGAATGTCCCTCTTGTCCTGCATTGCCATTTACCTGCCCCAGCACAGGGAAACAGTGTGCCCTACCACTAACCCTACCTACCCAATGCACAGGGTGCTCTCCCACCATCCACCTTCCTTCCCACCCATCTCCTTCCTCTCTCTCTCCTCCCCAGGCTCCACAGCAGAGGCAGCCCGGATAATCTACCCTCCTGAGGCTCAGACCATCATTGTCACCAAGGGCCAGAGCCTCATTCTGGAGTGTGTGGCCAGCGGGATCCCCCCACCGCGGGTCACCTGGGCCAAGGATGGCTCTGGCGTCTCCGCTTACAACAAGACGCGCTTCCTGCTCAGCAACCTCCTGATCGACCCCACAAGCGAGGAGGACTCGGGCACCTACAGCTGCACGGCTGACAATGGCGTTGGGGAGGCCGGAGCCGCCTTCATCTTCTACAACGTGCAGGTGTTTGGTGAGTGCTGCTGGAGCTGCTGTTTCAGAAAGGACTTGGACCCTCATCGCTGCTTTTAGGGGAAAAGACTAGCACCGATGCACTCTCCTCTTCCTGGACAAACCCTAATGTAACGCAAACCCCTGCTTGTGGTTCCAGTTTCCAGGAGACTAGACATTCTTTCTTGAGGGTAGTGGTTTCTCCTTCTTGGCTCCCTTGGATCCCTTGGATCCTCCCTTCCTCTGCAGAAGCTCTTCTCCTGTCATTTGTGGCACTGCTTTTGTTCTAATACTTTCTAGTGGAGGACTGGTTGCTTCTTAGACGTATTTGACATTGGCATAAGGAAGAGACATTGGAGTGCCTTGGTTTTTGTTCTGTTTTGTAGGGAAGCTCTCTATGGGGTGGAAAATGTAAGGGATACTACACCTTAGGTATTTCTACCATGCACACTTCCCCTTCTCACAGTTGTTAGGGAGACTAAGCCTGTGTTTCACAGATTGCATTTCATCAGGTGCCAGTGTGTTGTGGCACAAGCACAATCTTTGCAGAGTAGCATTTCAGCTCAGAAAAATGGGACTTGTAGATGTCTGATGTCATGTGAGAGGGCAGATGGCCTTGGACTACGTCTGTTTGCAGTTTGTGTGGATGCTGAAGGGGAGGAGCATTGAAGCAGACCCATGTGGGCCCCCACAAAGGAAGTGGGAGTTTAGGGTAGGAAAGGATCCATCACTCTGCTCTCATCCCTGCCAGAGAGGGAAGTGCAAAGCCATGACCATGCCGTGCTCCCAGCCAAGTGGCACTCAGCAATCTGTGGTTTTTCCTCACACAGAACCCCCAGAGGTCACCGTGGAGCTGTCCCAGCAGATCATTCCCTGGGGCCAGAGCGCCAAGTTCACGTGCGAGGTGCGAGGGAACCCGCAGCCCTCGGTGATGTGGCTGCGCAACGCGGTGCCGCTGTCGGGCAGCCACCGGCTGCGGCTGTCGCGCCGGGCGCTGCGGCTGCTCAGCGTGGGGCCCGAGGACGAGGGCATCTACCAGTGCATGGCCGAGAACGAGGTGGGCAGTGCCCAAGCCATGGTGCAGCTGAGGACAGCCCGCCCGGGTAAGCCACTCTCTCCAAACTCGTGGCTGTTCAGTCACAGCCTAACACACAGAACAAGGACAGGGGAAGAAAGTTGGTGTGTTGCTCCTGCCTCCCGTTTAACCTATGCTGCGAGTGCTGTTCTGCCTGGGGTCTCCATATCTCCCTGTGGGAACACATGACAGCAGTTTCACTTCTAAGGGCAGGGCCATGTGTGCACGTTGGGCGATCGCTACACAAGAGACATGGGACATCTGGGTGTGGTGCCTCACCCCATGGCTTAGCTCTGCCTCTGAGCTTGCACTGAGCAAGAGCCTAAAAGCTGAATTCACCTGGGGTAAGAGAGGTACCACCTGATTCCTTGGACCCTGTTGAACTTACACAGGGTAAGAGGGACTTCAGAGAGGCAGGGAGCCCTGTGGTTTATAGCAGGGGAAGGAGGGATTGTTGCCAACACCTTTTTGAGTGGCACAGCAGGCAGCACCACACAAGGGGCTCACAGCTCTGCCTTCACTGCAGCCTGGGATGGGCATTTACCCTGCCATGACACCTTGTCTTCCAGGAGCTCCACTCAACCCTGGGCGAGATGCCCAGCTGGACTCGGCTCAACCTCCAACACCACCTTCCAGGGACAGTGCCTTAAAGCTGCTGCCCTTGGATAAAGCTAGACTGCCAAAGCCTGGAACAACCCCGCTAGCAGCATCTCCACAGTGTGCAGCCAACAAGGAGCTGGTGACTCCAGCCGAAGCCCCCATCATCCTCAGTTCTCCACGGACATCCAAGACAGACAGCTATGACCTCGTGTGGAGACCCCGGCCTGACAGCAGAGCGCCCATCCTCTATTACGTGGTGAAGCATCGCAAGGTATCACTGTTTTGCCCTGCTCCCATCTTCCCTCTGTGCTGTTCCCAGGCAGGCTGGTGGCCTCACCACACATTTGACACCTTGTGAGCAGGCGTGTTGGGGCAGGGGCACCCATCACTCACTGGTGGCACTGGTTAGTGGGACCTCCTGTGCTGCAGCTCAGCCTGTTGAGGTGTGATGAGTACAGGCTGTGAGAGGAGGTTTGCTGAGCTGTCCAGGAAGAGCCCAATGGCAGAGCCTGTCTGCTGAAGTATGCAGAAGGCACATGCACGCATTTTTCCGGTAGCTTCCACTTCCAATTCTCAGTTGTGTCCTTGCACAAGTAGGAAGTCCTGAGGGCAGGTTGCACGATGACTTGCTCTGGAATGCTTTTGTCTTGGCACAAGCCACGGGGACACCTCTGCCTTGACCGGCTTGGGCTGCAGGACACAGAGCAGCAGCCTCTCCACTGCATGTGCCTGCCCTGCCCAGCAGCACTGAAGTGCTCATGCTCAGTGAGTGTGAGGAGCCAGCAGAGAGTTGCCATAGCCATGCTAAATCCTCTGGGAAGGTCCTTATCCACTGGTTTTATTCTAGAAGCTGGAAGGCAGTGCACTGTTGGGTACATCTCTTGCAGGTGGCACAATCTGAGCACATGGTGTATGGCCGAGTCCTGCTGGGGCCCAAGGGCTCCTCCCTCTGGGGTGCTTCACAGCACCGTGGGCACAGTGTGGGCACAGCTGTAGCCCAGCAGTTTCTTTAAATGGCGAAGCATTGTCGATGGAAAAATTCTGCTTTTGAGGTCTAAGGTATCTCTTTCCATTTTGCTGGAGATAAATGGGAAAAAAGAGCTTGAATTTATTTGTCTGCTGCTTTTCTTTCCTTTGAGTAGGCAGGGAGTTGCAGTAGAGAGGCAGGTGTTTGAGTATATTCCAAAAACTTGCTAGAGCACATGTTTGGGATTCACAGCCACTGCAAGGCACTATTTTCACGTACATGTGAATATATGTATCTATTTTCCTGGAACTGTGTGATTTTGTGAAAATACAGTGTAACAGAAGACTGTTACAATCTTTGATTTCTTTCTAAACAAAACTTAAGATGAGGATTTCAGCTAACCATCTCTGTAAAGAGCCCTTTAAAACAAAGGCAGAAGATGCCAGCACAGGAACACAATAGGGTGAGCTTAAATAAAAAAACAAAGATGCCAAAAGCATCCCCAGACTATTGGCTCTGGTTGTCTGCCAAGAAGAGATTTATTCCCCAATGGTGTATCATGTAACTACCAATTCTGCTTGCGATCTGAACTCACAGCCTTGGAGTTTGTCCATATTTGTTTTGTTTTTCAGCGCTTCACCTGGAAGGGGCCGTGGGGCAGTGAAGGTCACCGTGGGTCACTGCAGTTTGCAGTAATATGTTCTCAGTGTAGTCCAAATTCTCAGCTGGAGACTCTTTCTTGGGATGCTTAAGGATTGTGTGGAATGGAATTAGTCCCAATAACCCTTAAACTTGTTTAGAAAGAGTCTCTTTCTATCCAAGATCCTTAGGATCAAGTTATATAATGATCTGGTTTTGACACTTCTGACTGGAAAAGCATGTGTGTGGAGAGGGAAGGAATCAATTCAGCGACAAAAGAAAAGGCTCTTTGTGTAGAAGATGGCTGTAAGGAAAGTTAGACCTACTAACAGGAGACCTACATTTGAACTGGGCAAGGTTCTGCTTCTTCTCTAGAAAATATCTATGAATGTCTCTTTTTACCCTGTTCATACACTGCCCCTAAACTCTCAGCAGCCTGCAAGCAATCAGATGCCATGCAGAACTTACTTTTTTTTCTTAAGAGTTTCTCTTTTTCTTTCCTGGATATTAGCAGCCTTTAGGGCTCCCCTCCCTGGCCTCACAATTTTGCAGGCTCAGGAATAAAAATAAAACGAGGCAGGCATTAATCAGTCAGTGTCAAATGCTTGGAGAAGATGAATGATACAGCAGAGTCTTGGCATTTCCGTTCTGTTGCGTTGCCTGCATTACTAATGCTCCTTTCGGCACCAGGTCACTTCAGTGTCCTGCCTATTTGCCTGCAAAAATATTATCTTTGCAGCTGGGGAGAAGGAGGAAGGTCCCACCTTCCCTCCCCCTCTGCATGGGGCATCAGGGTAGCACCAAAAAACAAACTGTGTTTCCAAGCCTTTCTGAGGGCTGTGGCCATACATGGTCTCCTCCCTGCAGAAACTTGTGCTCCAGCATTATGGTTCTTCATTTCAGCCCCAAAGTGCCAGGGGTGAGGCTGGATAAAACTCAGTAAAACAAACTTCTGTCTGGGTACCTCATCCCATGTAAATGGCCAGCATCTAAATGAGCAGCTCAGCAGCTGGGCTGCAGGACAGGTTTGGCTCCTAAAGCAGCTCAGTCCTGTGGCTAATGCTGCATCTTGAGGGGCACACCCACTCCAGAGACTTACACACATTGAGGTGTGGTGGTATCAGAGGGACCCAGAGGACAGAACAGGGCTGACTGAACCCTGGGGTCAAGAAAACACTCTGGGGCTTAGGTGACTTGTCCTGCTTATACCTGAATTGCTTGCTGCAATTCCTTTGCAGAGAGGGAAGGTAGACGTGATTAGTACACAGCTTACTAATAAAGCTTCTGAGCTCAGTGCCCACAAGAAGCCCAGCCTGCCCCCAGCTCTGCAACGCCTGCATTGGTCTCTCAGCAGGTCACCAACGCCTCGGACAGCTGGGCAGTGAGGGATGTCCCAGCCTCGCAGCACCGCCTGACCCTCACCAGGCTGGACCCTGGGAGCCTCTACGAGGTGGAGATGGCTGCTCACAACTGTGCCGGCGAGGGACAGACGGCCATGGTCACCTTCCGCACCGGTAAAGGGCAAACCTTCCCCTGGGTTCCCCTCTGCTCTGAGTCGGGGGGGGGGGGGCCTCTGAAACATCCTGTCCCAGCCCTGAGCACAAGGCACCAGCCTAAGGACAATGGGTGTGTGTCTGCTCTGGAAACCCATCTGCCCTCAGTTTAGAGCAACTGTCAGAAGGGACAGTGGAGGGTAGGATGGGGAAAATTCCAACCCATCCTCTATGTGGGTTGGAACGAGTCCCTTCTTCCCTTGGTGTTGCAGTTGAACACTTCCAGAACCGTAGAAAATGGGTCTATCATAAATGTCAAGAGGTTGTTTAATCCATCCTCTGCCTGGAGACAGGATCACCCTGGGGAGGTTTCCCATCAGGTGTTCATCTTAGCTGTCTCTGAAAGCCTCTCCTGCACTAAAGGAAACTCCAAGCCTTCCCACACGGTCTGCTGGGTGCTGAGCGGTCTTTGCCAATAAAAGGATGTTCCAAACATCTATGCTAAGTGCCCCTGTCCCCTGGCTGGTTTGCATTTCTCCAGAAGGTGTGGGGAATGGTGTTCCCTTCATAGCACCCTTCCCCACGGTGTTGAGCTTGCTCACATCTCCCCCCAGGCTCCTGTCTTGTGATAATCACTACCTTCTCAGGCAGAATCTAGCAACATTTCAAGAAAACCAATATAAGTTGTGGAAAATTAAATATGAAGGGGATCTATTAACAAATCTGCCCCTTTAGCTTTAGTTCCTGCCAGCAGGCTGAGTGCTTTGAGCCCCTAGGGCTGTTAGAATCCAGGAAGTACTTACCTCCGCATCCTGTCTGGGAATATTTGCTTTCCTCATCACAGCACAAGCTAGTTCAGAGAGCGCATCTCTGCTCTCTTTTACTGATGCCACCTCTCCCTTCTGCACAGGCCGGCGCCCAAAACCAGAGATTGTTGCCAGCAAAGAGCAGCAGATCCAGAGGGATGACCCAGGCACGAGCACTCAGAGCAGTAACCAGGCCGACAACAGCCGTCTGTCCCGTAAGGCCCTCCCTGAACTGGCAGCGGCGAGGGTGAAGGGTGCTGGGTCTCTTATGGGTGGCAGTGGCCAGGCCATGCTGGGGTTGAAGTCTCTGCTGGGTAAATCAAGACTGCAATGCTGGATGGGTGGTTTCTACTTCCTGACAAGGAGAGGTCCTTGTGGGACACCCCTGCTACTGCCCTTGGCAGACAGTTCTGGAGAGCAGGCAAATCCCACTGCCTGGCCCCACCTTTAATGCAAGGACTTCTCAGCAACGCTCTGCCTCTTGCTGAGTTCCACACGGAGGGTTCGGAAAGCCTTGTCTTGGAGTCTGTATGTGTGGGCACAGGAACAACAAACTCTGCTGCACCAAGGGTGCTGATGGAATGTGAGGGAGGAATGGGGACCAAGTCCCTGCATGTCCTGGCATCCTCCTCTCTTAGCCAAGCCCTGGCAAGGGGCAATTAGTTCTCATTATAGGGGTGCAGAGTGCTCCATTTGGGTATCTTGCTGCACTGGAGAAACATCAGATCCTTACTGGTCAATCCAATTTGTTGTTTCCCACCTTGCCTCTACCATTACTATTGCCATTATCATTTCTCTGAAATTCTCTCCTTCAATCCTAATCCTCCTGTGAAGTCCCATCCTTCAGTCTGCCCCATACTCATTCATTTGTTGCCTTTATTTTCATATCCATAGCTCCGTTCATCTCTTTCCCTCCCATCTTTTGACTGTTTTCCTGTCAAGTTGCATTTCCACAGTTCAGAACTTTTCCTTATTTCCTTCCCAGCTGTTTCTTCTCAATCTCTTCTGTTTCCATCTCCTACACTTGGCTGTCCCCAGCATCACTCTCCCCCTGCTCACAGCTTCCACATCACCCAGGCTTTTTGCTCCATCTCCAGCCCTGCATCCACCCCTCTCACTGCTCTCCCTCCCATGATGGGTGATCACACCTCAAACCTTGTCTTGTCTTACTTGAGCTGGGAGTGGAAAAGGAGCAGGATGCAAGCAGGAGTAAAAGGTGCTTGCGGGCACAAACTGAAAGGAGTGAGGATTTAGGGGTGCCAGCTCTAATGAAGACACAGAAGGAAGAGAGCATTCAAGATTTACAGAGCATGTGGGTGGGTGCAGTGCAGGTAGTCCTTCACCCACATACCTCTGAGCTACTGGATCCTCCAGACAGGTGGGGCAGAATACGTTTCATGTCCTGATCTCCTTCTGGGTCCCTTGCAGCTCCAGAGGCACCGGACCGTCCAACCATCTCCATGGCATCAGAGACATCTGTGTACGTGACCTGGATCCCCCGAGGGAATGGCGGGTTCCCCATCCAGTCTTTCCGTGTGGAGTATAAGAAATTGAAGAAGCTGGGAGACTGGGTCCTGGCCACCAGTGACATTCCTCCCTCTCGCCTCTCTGTGGAAATCCCAGGCCTGGAGAAAGGTAGGCAGGTGCTCTCCTCCCTGCTTCCTGGAGGTCTGTAGGAAAGCTGCAGGGTCCCTGGAGGATGGTTAACCATCTGTCACATCCTGCTCAGCCCTGGCATGTGTGATCAAAACAAAGCTTCCCTGACTCCCACCTTAGGTGCGTGGGGAAAAAGCTGTAGATGCTTCTCCAGTTTCTCCAGCTGCAAAGACCAGCATAGGTTTGACCTCCCCTGGGGAGGCTCAGGCATGCTTCTCTGTATTACAGGATACAGTTACTAAAGGCATTTGGTTTTGCTGTTTACCAGACAGGACAAAACTTTCCTTAGCCACAGGCAAGACAGATGGGCACACAAATCCCATTGCACTTCACATGAGAAAAGATCTTATCACTGAGCTGGACAGCTTAAAAGGGGAACATAACTACCCCAAACTAAAGACCAATAAAATGAAATTTGGGTAAAAATAACTTAAGCTTTGAACTGACGTTTATGTACTTAATTCCCATGGAGTAGAGGAAGAATGCCTTTCCATACCTGCTTTCAGGTCAGGATATCCTTTCAGGCATTTCTTAACCCCCTACACACCTTCCAAAACTGCTATCTGACCTTTGGACCATCCAGACAGGAACTGGGGAAGGTAAATAAAAGCAGGCTCCACCTAGGACATAGCTGAAATGTGGCCATTCGGTGTTTGTACTTCCATGACAAACTCCCTGTAGGCTCTCTGCTTTCTGGAGATGTAGCCCCTCTTCATGCTCAGGGCCGTGCTGACAGTAGAAATCTTGGAAGACTCCAATCCCTGCAACGCTTTTACTTTGCATTTTCCCCATAGGCACATCCTATAAGTTCCGTGTGCGGGCGCTGAACATCCTGGGAGAGAGCGAGCCCAGCGCGGCGTCCCGGCCGTACGTGGTGTCCGGCTACAGCAACCGCGTCTACGAGCGCCCTGTGGCCGGGCCCTACATCACCTTCACGGACGCTATCAACGAGACCACCATCATGCTCAAGTGGATGGTAAGGTTTGTAGGGGTGGGGAGCACTGCAGGGGCAGGAACCAGGTGTGTGGGTGCTCCTTGCCCACTTACACCTCCTCCAGGTTACCACACTGGAGCCTGCCACCAGCACAAATGGAGCTGGGATACAAAAGCTGTCTCTGCCAAAGGACGACTGGGCTTGGAACACATAGAAGGGCAGGAAGTCAGAGAGCCTAGGAAACCCTTTCCATCTGAATCTAACATTGCATACAGGAAGATTTCAGTGGGTAACCTTGGGGTCTTGACCATTTTGTTCAACAAGCACAGTTCAGTAATGCATGGGGTGGCTGCTTGCTCTCCTGGTCACATTCCTGGAATTCATTAGCACCGCTCTCTGTCCTAGTATTTTCCAGCAGATACGTTCTTCACATTCGTTTGCTGGGTAACAATCCTAAATGCTGATAATCATTTACAGCAGTCCACTCCAAAGGATTTTTAGGAGTGGGTAGGATCTTCTGGATCACAAGCCCAGATCCAAGTGTTTTCAGCAGCTTAGAGTTTATTTGGAGGGATGCTTTGCTCTCCTCTCCTAGCTGCTTCTAGCCAGAAATTGCCACAAGGCAGGGTGGGCACTGCTGTTCATTTAAACTCAAGCAGTACCTTGATAAAATACTGGGTGAAAGACAGCAAGAACACACAGAGCTGGGACAGTACTGCCCTGGGTGTGGGGGAGGAAGAGAGCTGTCTTCAGAAACACAAGGCTCCTGCAGTGACCAGTTCATGGCAAACCTAGTTGGTCTGGAAGCCATGAGCCTACCGGAGTCAAGGTGATGGTGTGCTTGCCCATGCCCAGCTGAGTCACTGTTGTTGAGGAGTTTTTTTTCTCTGAGTCATTGGCTGTGGCTGCTGTGAGAGGTAGCAGAGCCTGGAGTGACAGGCCCAGATTCACAGCTTGTCTGTTACCTGAGAGAAGCAAAGCTTGAGAGTAGAAAGTAGCACTCGGCTTTTGCAGGGAAGCCCTTATTGTGCAAACCAGTGGCAACATGAGGAAGATCCCTCTGCTAGGTTTTGTTCCTGTCCCATCCCATTTATCCCACCTGCTCCTCACCTAGTACAATACAGAGCATTGACATCTCTGCTAATTTCTGCTCTCCCTCCCATTCTCTGCAGTACATCCCAGCCAGCAACAACAACACTCCCATCCATGGATTTTACATCTACTACCGCCCCACTGACAGTGACAATGACAGTGACTACAAGAAGGACGTGGTGGAAGGTAGGAGAAGTTGAGAGACTGGTCCCAGCCGCTGGTTCCTACTGGAAGACAGCACAGCCAAAAGGAGCCCTGTGCACAAAAGGCAGCAGCTGTCCAGGCTACATTACCTGGCACTGCTGCAGAGCTGGGCCAGCTGCCTGTTCCCTGAGGAAGCTACGAGCTCCCTGTGCTTGTTCCCTCCTCAGGAGATCGGTACTGGCACTCCATCAGCCACCTGCAGCCAGAGACCTCGTATGACATTAAGATGCAGTGCTTCAACGAGGGAGGCGAAAGCGAGTTCAGCAACGTGATGATCTGTGAAACCAAAGGTAAGCGGCTTCCCCGGGCAGCTCTGGGAGCAGAGCCTGCTGCCTTCCCTGCCTGCAGCTGTCAGAGCACAGCAGGGCAGGAACCATCCCTGCCTGGCAGTGCGTCACCCAAGCTCCAGCGAAGTGGTGGAGGCAGCGCTGGGGAGAAGAGAGACACAGGCTCATCCATGCCGTTGATCAGTATGTGACCTGTCTGTGTACTTAGCCTTGTGCAGAGTCCATCGCTGCCCCTCAGAGTAGCAGTTTCACCTTTTGTTTTCCTATCACATAGGTAGCGACTGGAAGCAGAAGGGCTAACTTCCCCTTGCTGTGCTGAACTCCGGTGTTGTGTTAGAAGCAGGCCCCATGTTGTCTTCCAAGCAGCTGCACTGTCATGACAGGAACAGCATTAAGTCCAAGTGTGTGCTTTGGAGAAGCTCTTTTGGTTTTGCTTTTGCTTGAGCAGTCCAAGAGCAGATCTGGCAGAGCTGTGAGCCAAGCACAGAGGCCTTGTCTGTACTGCCGTATGCATCAGCCTAGGAATCCTGTCATCCAGGAGTGCTTCTTTAAAGCCACCATAGATCTCTGGCCACTCCACAGCAGTGTAAACGTTCCTGGATTGGGCTGCTATGCCATCTGCCATGTCTCTGTCTAATGTTCTCTCTCTTCTTTCCACAGCTCGGAAGTCTCTTGGTCTGCCAGGTCGTCTTCCACCCGCCACAGTGCCCCCTCAGCAGCGTCCTCCACTCAGTGGTGGGCACAGTGGCCTGGGGACAGGAGCCATGGTGGCCCGTTCCAGCGACTTGCCGTACTTGATTGTAGGCGTTGTGCTGGGCTCCATTGTACTCCTCATCGTGGCTTTCATCCCCTTTTGCCTTTGGAGAGCTTGGTCCAAGCAGAGTAAGGGTTGTTTCTTGAGGGCTGATTTACAGGATGTGGTTTGCCTGTGGATTAAATCTGACCCGGGGTATAGTTGCATCAAACACCCAAAATGTGAGGGAATTGTGGGAAGCAGGGAAGGGGTGGGTCGAGGGCAAATCTCAGATGGAATCCCATAAAGACAAAGGCCACTGTTTGTCTCCTGTCCTGCTTGCCTTGTTGCAAAGGAACCTCTGGGACTAGGGGCAAAGGGGCACTACATTTGCAGCTGTGTAGGGCCCCTTTCTGCCATTGGTCTCCAAGAATACTTTGCGTGCCAAAATAGCTGCCTGATAGGACAGCCTAACCCTATACAAGCTGAGCTTCAACAAGCTTCACTTTACCTCTCATTTTTGCCTCAGACTTTCTTTCCCTTGCCTCTGCAGAGCAAACCATCGACATGAGCTTCCCGGGAGCTGGGCTGCTGGTGTCATCCTGCCAGTACACCATGGTGCCTCTGAGAGGCATCTCTGCTCCTCGTGCCAGCGGACATCCCTTTGTTAATGGGCAGCCCTATGCCAGCAGGGCACATCTGAATGGCATCTGCCCCTCTGCAGGAGTGGGGTATGCAAGCACTAAGCCCCGAGATTACAGCCCCGATGAAGTGCCACAGGTGAGTCCACACCTGGGATCAAGAGCTGGTTTGTCATGAGCTGGAGGCCACACTTGCAGTGAGAGGACTTCTCCAGATGTGGCTGGCACACTTTGCAGCATGTAGAAGTGGCAAGACTGCCTTCCCAAAAGAGGTTTCCCCTTTGCAGTGAAGTCTGAGACATGGGGGGAACAGGAAGGTCTCCAAAACACTGCTGAAGGGGTAGTTTCTTGGGCCAGTGGCTCTGAGTATGGAGGAGGCAGTGAGAAAAGGCTACTCTGATGGGAACAGTTCCTGTTTCCCCTGAGCAAAGCTCAACAGGGACTGACAGTGCTGAGAACTCTGTAAAGGGTAACAGGCAGTGCCAGAGCTGAGACTATAAATTGCTTATCCCCCACTGATTCAGCAGTAAGTGTGCAGTGAGCTTTTCAGTGCTCAGTTCCACTGCCCTCAGAAACAAAAGAAACAATTTCAGCTTTTTCTGCCTTCTCCTGTAAGAGTTTCAGCAGTGTGCCCCAGGGCTCTGACTCACAGATCAGCACCTGCTTCTTAATGCTGCCATGTGCCATTGCTCTGCTAAGAATCCTTCTCTCTCCTTCCAGTCACACGAGGAGACCAACGCCTTGCTGCAGGCAAGAGTGCTACAGAATGGGAGTGCCCAGCAAGACTACCAGCCCTCCAGGTTAGAACTGGTGTGTGGAGAGGGAGGGTGCAACTCCACTGGGACCCACAAGACTACATGCTCACAAAAGCCTGCCCTCAATACACTCCCATCCGTCCCAGCTCTCTTGGGAAAAAAATCCATGCTCCAGCACTAAGCTGCCTTGGTCTAAATTCTCTTGGCACAACTCATTCCTCTGAGGATTTCAGGAAGGAATAATTTAATTGTAGAGATGACCAAGACCTACTCCACTCTGTCCCCTTTTCCTTCTCCTGTTCCTAAGTGGGAGATTTAAAAGGAGGATGAGAGAAGCAAACATCTGAGATTGATGGTGATAAACAACTGCTCCAGACTCTGCCTGGTGTCCAGCTGTGAGTGCTTTGTGTCTCTCTGTTCAGACATCTTCCGTACCATGCTCCCTGTGAGGCACTACTCCTCCCAGCTCCTGTGGCACTCACCAGCTGTTGGATCATGGATACCAGGTCCCACATCACCTCATTCCCCTCCCACAAGTACATCCCAATTTCTGCTCTTCCCCTCATCTAGGAATGTTCTGTGTCATAGCATTGATGAGCTGGCTGAGACATGACACAAGTAATATCTTTCAGGGAGGAAAGATCTGTTAACAGCACTGAACCTCTTTGCCTGCTTCCCCAGATTGCTCAGCTCCAGAACAGAAGACAGCTCTTTCCTCTACAGTCTCCCAGATGACTCCACCCACCAGCTTCTTCAGCCACAAGATGACTGTCCTCACCTTCAAGAGCACTTTGTTGGCCTCCATCATCCAGTGATGGGAAGCAAAGTGGGAGGCCCTAGCCTGGATGCTCGACGGGATACCCTCTTCCACCAAGGTCAGTAGTTTGGAAAACTCCATGCCTCCTTCATCTCATCACTTTAGGCTGAGCTTGAAGGGAAATCTCACTGCAGAGCCTTTCTGATGGCTCATGTTCAAATGCTGTGAATCATCTCCCTAAGGCCTGATCCACTGATGCACCCCTGTAGTTCAGATCAAACTTGTTTTGCATAATCATGGCATCACATTCCCACATGGACTTTCAGAATGCAGATCTTCCTCTTTGATCAGACTACCCCTCCTCAAAAAGTGAGCTGTTCACTAGAAGCCTCCCTCAGCATCTCTCATTCCAGTGTGCACTGTAATCACTTCTTGCTCCTTTCCCCCTCAGGAAGCCCTTGCTGCTTAGGCCTAGTGCCTGTTGAAGAGGTAGAAAGACTAGATTACTGCCAGTCCAGAGGAGATCTCCATGTCCAGAATCCGGTGATCTCATCTTTGGGTCAAGACCTACCAAGACATCTGAACAGCAGCCCTCCACCACTGAGACCCTTAGAGACTCATCCTCCCACCAGCTAGGGACCAAGCTGCCTTTTGCAAAAGACTTATTCTAAAGAGAAAAAGAGAAAGGGTATTTATTTTTGTATAACACCCCTATTTATATATTTATGCACTTGTATATAGATGTATATGTGCCTTTTGTAATGCTATGGAGACAGAAGGCATCCTCAGCAAGGTCACAGGAGGACCCAGGAAACAAGGCAGCAGCTCTCGGTGGCACCTGCTGTCCATCAGAGCACACAATGGAAAACAGCTGGACAAGAGACACTGCAGGACATGGATCCAAACAGAGCTGCCACCACCAAGATCCAGCACCCTCTTGCAGTGAGGGCTTCACAAGAGATAATGCTGTCACAAAGGCCTTTTCCTCTCCCCCACAGGAAGGTTTGTTCCAGGAACACATTCCTGTGAATGGACTGGAGTTATGCACTCTGCCTGATCAACTTAAACAACCTTTCACATACACGCCATCTGCAGCCGCCTATCTGTAAAGACAAATCCACGCTTTAACATCTAAAATAAAGGCTTTAGTCTTTGCTGTGCCTGGCTCTATGCTAATTCCTCACACAGAATGAGCCTTCTCTTTTTTACCTGCAGACATACAGCAAGCAGGACACCTGGGGAAAGGTGACATTTTCCTGCAGTTAGAGTTTTCCAAATAGTCACTGGTGATATTTAGTCTGAGCTCTTCTTGTTTCCTGTCTCCAGCTGAGTCTCTGGTTACCCAGCTGGCAGTATATGTCTTGTGCCCTTGGTTAGGCCAGGGGTTCGTGCCAGACAGCCCCTCGCCTGGGGCTCCAGCCATTTCCCACCACCCAGGGCACAACCTGCAGCTGCACAAGAGCTCCCTGCACCAGGGGTGTTGCTCAGCAGGGACCCCCTGTAAAGGCAGGCTGCACAAGCCCCAGTCACACGCTTGTGCTGGGACCAGCAGGAAGTTCTTGTGCCTGGCTGGAATATGGCTAGAGCCCAGCTGAGCATACACCAGACAGAGACGCAAAGACCAGTGGCAAAAGGTGGGCAGTGGGGAGGACCAGCAAGAGCAGCTGCAGTTGTTTAATTTGTTCAACTAAAAATTAGCACCTCAGAAGCCTTGCACTGGAAGAACACAACCCCTCCACCCTGGGGCTGAAGGAAGGTAAGTGCTGTAAATGATCATATGCTGCCACCACACCAAATAAGAGAGGCAAAAAAAGAGCAACACCTGAAAACACACAGGGCTTGGCCCTCTCTCACTCATCAGGCATATGCAAGCCAGTGGAGTTACAGGCTGACTTTGCATTGTTACACCCTCCTCCTGCTAGGTAAATTGCGACGTCCTGCCCTGAGGACAAAGGCCCCTTTGCTTTCTCCAGGCAAGTAGCACCACCCTTGACTCTAGCCCAGGTAGCAGAGCAGGGCCATCGCTGCTCAGCAGTAACAAATGCTCACTTGAGGCAGACCTCTTCTACCATTCTTGAGAACAAGGTACCAAAGCGGTATTTGCCCCTGTGAAACTTCAAATCAGCTTTCCACAGCCACTTGTTTGAAGAGTAGACACAGACATAATGCACGCACAGACACAATGCACACACAGACACACACAGGGCACCTTGTCCAGTGTAAGCCTCTGCAATGGACTGATAGCAGTATTTAGTAGTTTTATTTGCAATTTTTTATTCCCTATCAGTTGCTACAGTCGTATTTTGATAGAAAAAACAAATATAACCCTTTACAACTAAACCCCTGTATAGCCAAAACAATTTTGCACTTCCAGGCATGACTGCTGCCAGAGTTAATTGTAAGGGTGACAAGGATTGTTAGGTAGCATTTCTGAACAGGGAGTTGGAGTCTCAGAGTCCTGTGGTAAAGGTTGTAGAAAGAGGCACCCACCTTTTCTGCTAAGGGAAGAGAGTTCTTTCACTTCCTCTCTATTCTGACCCGCTTGATTTCCTCTCTCAGAAAGACCACGTCACGAGTCGTGTGTATGAGCCGTGACTCCAGCCTGGCTCTCTCTTTGATGTCAGTAGTTTGGGAGTCCTGAAAATCTCTGCCCTGTATGGAGAAGAAAAAAATGGCTCCTATAAAACATGGAGAATGAACAGTAGAAATTCATTTCAAGCAGGGAAAGTGAAGCTTTGCAAGAAGCAGGACAGCTCCATGACTCCTCCACTCCTTAGTCAGAACTACATGAAAGTCAGAGTGAAGGTTCACAGACTTACTCCCTAGAAGAGAGCAATAAATCCACTTTCCATTGTAATGCTTTGCTAAATGACCGTTTCCATGTAACAAAGGAATATTTCTTTAATTCCTGCAAGACATATTTTAATTAGAAGTAAGATGAGTTTGTTTCAGTCTTAGAAAGCAGCTAAGTAAGAAATTGCAGAGTTGCTAAGGTATGGAGCAGCCACTCAGCCTGTCCCACTCATAGCCCAAACTGCTGACTGCAGAGCAGGATGTGAGACCAGGGAGCTGGTGAGGGCCAGATGATCCCTTACCCATTTCTGAACAGTCCCAAACCTGCAAGCATTGCAGTGGCTAAAAGACTCACCAGATCAGTCGTCAGCGATTCCAGCTCAGTTTCAAGCTGATGCTTTTCACAGCAAAACTTGTTCAGCTGGTGCAGCTTGCTGGTGTTTTCCCTTGTCAGCTTTGTTAGCTGATGCTGCAGGACTACAATTCTTTTCTAGAAAGATGTAAAAAGTTGATCTGGGATGAGAGAGGACAAAGAGTGTGGAGTGGGAAAGAAGTGCTAGGCACAACGTAAATGTCAAAAAAGACAGGTAAACAACAGACTTATCCTACACACACCACCTGATCTCACAGTACCTTTAGTGGAATGTCATCTTCTTGTTTTTAACCTATATATATATACTGCAAATGCCTAAGTAAGTAAAGCAGTTAAGCAAAAAGTAGGGGAAAAAGAAAGCCATTAGGTACATAGTACTTCTGTACCCTCCTGTGCTTTTCTGTAAGGGCAGCATAAGCGTGTTGCCTGCTTGCACCACAGTAGCTGAGCCTTAGGCCCCCTCAAATGGAGACATGAACTTTCAGACTGCACAGACTGGCACTCCAGGCATGACCTGGAGCCTGCCCTGTACTCAGTTTGTCACCAAAGGCACTGGGAGAAGGCAGTAGGTGCCTAATGCCACCCGAGAACCAGAGAAAAGCATTCTGCAAGAGCTTCTCATAGGGAATGAAGTAGGACGATGAGGTTTTGGAAAGCGAAACAAAGAGATCAACTACTTCCATGAAAAATAGGATGTGCATCAGCAACTGGAGCAGAGGTAGGAATGATGATGGGAAATTGGAGTTGAACATTATGGTCTATTAATGACAAGTGAAAAAAAAAAAAATCAAACATGAGCACGTTCACAAAAGATTTTAGTGTAACTATTCAGCCCCCAGGGAAATGAAGCCATAATGGATCATCATAACACACGTCTTCCTCCTCTTCCTGCTGCTTACCTCCCATTCTCTGAGCTCCACAAAATGCTCATATTCTTTCTCCATTATTCTCACTTTCATCTTCTCCATGGGTATGTTAACAGAGTGTGCTTGAACTGCTTCAAAATCAACCAGCCGACCAAATTTCTCCATCATCAGATGATTGCACCTCTCCTCCAGTCCTAACATGGCACAAATGGCAGCACTGTCATTCATTTCTTAATAAGAATTTCTGCCTTACCCCAGCTTTTTGTGTGAGCTCTTTGGTATTTGCTCTGTAAAAAATAATTCACACAAAACCACACAGAGCTCACAGCTAAGTAATGCCATTTGTCCTTGCCCATGATCCCGCCTGTGTAGTCACTAAGCCACACTCTAAGCCAGTCCTAGTAAGGCACTCCCACACCACAGGCTGTACAGGGCCTCTGCAAGTCTGGTGGTGCTAGACACAGCTTTGGGTTTGGCTCTTGGGAAAGTATTTTGAATAGGGCTTGTTTAATTCTTCAGATTACAAGAGGAGGAAATTGCCAGAAAAAGCTTATGTATCTTTGGGGAAACTACTTTTTTCCTAGGAGTTCTGGTTTACAACCAGAAATAGCAAACACGTATCCAGACTTCCAGTGTCTCATCTTAGTCAGCTCTACTTATACTAAGTTCCCAAATTATTTCACACAGCCTGGTGACTCTGCAGTGCTAGAGAACTACAGCTACTCCATCAAAACAGTCCATTTGATCTGTTCTATTTTCTGCAGTAACCCTCTGTGACATCTGTGCAAGTATAGAGACCAGACATGGAGAGTTACCCGCACCCAGTGAGGGGGACAGAAGGAGCATTGGCAATGCTGTGTTGTCCAGAGTCTCTGTCACTCACGTTGAATCT
Organism: Corvus kubaryi; assembly: GCF_017639235.1. Classification (NCBI taxonomy): domain Eukaryota; kingdom Metazoa; phylum Chordata; class Aves; order Passeriformes; family Corvidae; genus Corvus; species Corvus kubaryi. The sequence goes on along the minus strand of NW_024581112.1, from coordinate 9,142,014 downwards.
CTGCCTCCATCTCCTTTTTGTCCTGGAGAAGCTGCTTATGCTGCTCCCGGGCCTTCTTATGGATCTCTCTTTGCATTATCTTTTCATTACGTAGGTCCACAATTCTCTTCTGCAGGTACTGCAAGGACTGGTTGGTAAATACCAAAGTCTGAGAGAAGTCATGGGGCATCTGCCCATCAACCAAGCACTGCACCTGCAAAAGCAGCCAGAAATAAGCAAGGCTGGCTTTACTTATTAAGGATGCTGGAGATGTCTGTATATCAAATGTGATATATACAAATGTGATAAATACAGAACCAGTGAGTGAGGTAATAGTAAGCATGGGCACAACTCTTTTTTTGGGCCAGAAAATTGTGTAAATGAACGCATTGTATCCAACGTGGCATTATTGAATTGGGCAGAACTCCCATTAGTTTCAATAGTTTTCGGTCTTTTTTCGGGTTTTTTTTTTTTTTTTTGAGGGGGTGTTTTGGGGTTTTTTTCCCAGGAGAATATCAGTAAGTATGGACCTGAAGGAAAATACCATGCTGAACCTATAAAGCACTTGAAGACTATGCACATTTCAGCCATGGGCCAGCCTGCCTGTCCTTACCTTGTTTCTGTCAGCACAGGAGAAGGCAAAACAAAAAACGGAATTCTAGAGGAAATAGTAGCATCAAGTTCAATTAAGGGCACTTCCCTCCCAGGAGACCAGAGTGGATGGGGAACTAAAGGCCCCAAAGAACAGTAACACTATTGTTTAGATGTACACAGGCCATTCTGCACGCACAGATGCACAACATCTTGAATTACCTGATGGAGTCTCAAAGGCACAACTACATACAGCTCATTCAGTCTCTGCAGCTTTTCCCACTGAAAGGCCTCCAGTTCCCTGTTTGTTGTGTCCAGACTGGCTTCTACTTCTTTTTCCTGTAGAAAGACAAATTGTGGACAAACAAAATCCTGTAGTACTTAAAATACGTAAGGCAGCAAAGCTCTGTTAGAGTTCCTGATCCAAAGGGAAAGAAGTATATGAAAAATGTGCTTTTTTAAAATTACATGTGATAGGTAAGTTTCACAGGCAAACCCAAGGCTCATCGACATATATGCAAGCAAGATTCCAACCTGAATACCTCTGCACACATGTGCACTCCTAAATGTCTCCTTAGAGAAGACCAGTATGTATCAAGAGACAGCTGCTTTGTTTAGCATCTAAAGCACTTGTAGATCTACAGAGCCTGCAAGATAATTTTTATTGTGCTATGCCTGGAAATGCTTATTGATTCTGCATGAGAAAGAAACAATTCAGACTCAAATATCATGCCCCAGGGTGAATATGTGGCAGCTGGCACTTAGGAAAGCCTTTAAAAACTAAAAAAATGTTCTAAGTTAAGCACACTTGATGGAACATTTTTGAGACAATAAAAGTGCAAGACTTGCATAACGTTATTTTGGTAGCACTCTCTCTCTTCCAGATAACTCTTCAAATTAAGATATTTTTGAATTAATACAAATCAAATTTCTTAATGAATGCAGGCGTTCAAAGAAGCTAAACAGAAAATTTGTACCAAAAGACTTTATTCAGTGGTTACCTGTGACAAAGAGCAAAGGAAAATAACTAAAAGCAAAAGAAATAGATGGAAGAATAGAATTATAAAATGTTTTTAATAAAAAGCGTTTATTTTAACCTGGATTTGTGTTAGGGTAAGTATTCTTCAATCTCTCTCTGCTCCTTTACACACACACAGAGGATAGGCCAGGCCACACCATGTATTTCATCTGAACCAGAGAATCCAGTTCCTGCTGCTGCACGAGGCTAGACAGCTGGGAAGGAACCGGACCTAAAGCCTCCATCCAGCCCCATGAAAGCTAAGGTTGGACCAACTTGATTTACCCTTTTCAGGAGAAGAGGTGACCCATGTTGAGTTGCCTCCTGCCTCTGTGCTACCATAGATACCTCTTCCTAAAGAAAGGCCTCTCAAAGAGTTAGGATTTTGTTTTTAAATCTTAGACTAGCACTAATCACTAGCACTACATTTAACATGCTGATGCTTGCTGAGAAAACATTACAGTACCTTTCTGGCCAAGGTATTATATTCCTTTTTGAGATCAGCAGCAACTTTCTTTTCCTCTTCTAAAGCCTTCTCAATGCCTATCCGCTGCTGCTGCAGCTGGATGGTGTTCCAGAAGAGGTCCTCACTGCAGCCTGAGAGGGAAAGGGTCAAAGAATAGCTTACTTTCACTGTGACTGCACTGGAGTTACTGGGTAGAGCTGGTACCTTCTCCTATTGTGCACAATCCCAGCACTCCCCATAATAACATTGTGGGTTTGGTTTCCTAGAACTTCCTTAAACATGAACCCATGGACCACGTGCCTCCATGACCAGGTGAATGTCTTGGATGGATCTTCTTTTTCTTTACATTCAGTCAAGTCCGTTTGTTTCCAGAAGTCAGATTAAATGCATCAAAGCCAGCATTAAAGCCAAATGCTCAAAAAGTTAGCTTTTGTAAGCAATGCAGTCCCAGTAATTAATACATGTTGCAGTAAAATCTTCAATTTTGTGAGCACACAGTTGTTTCTCCATAGCACCCTTCCCTACAAATTATGAATTTGCTGTTGGGATCATTTAAAGCTCTGTTTGTAAACAAAGCTGTATTTCATAGAACCTGTGTGATGGTAAGGAAGATCTGTGAATTTCTGTCTAATACTGTGATTTCAGTAACGCTAAACAAGGGCACAATTATGCCCAAATCAGCAGGCATAATACGAAAAAAGAGGGTTCAATAAAGGCAAAGAAAATTACACATAAAGATTAAAATATGAAGAGGCTAATGCAACACGTAATTTCCCTATTAAATTAGCAATTTGGACTTTCTGAATAAGAAGTAAAAATCTTTATTTCTTCCCAACATTCCATTGAAAAATGAGATGAATGAGGAGTTAATAAAAAAATTCCATTTGTGGAAATGATATTAAAATCCAATTTTAAAAAAAGGGGAAGGTGAATTGTTGGTAAGCTCGAACTTGAAAATGGTCACTGACACACCACTCACAGATTTTTTTTAAAAAACATCCTAAATTAGTTAAACTTGTACAAAAGAAATGGAAGGAGAGAGGTTGCCTGCCTTTTTTGAATGCCCAAATGAAGAGGATTTTGCAAAGTAAAGCTCCTAACTTTTCAGAGCAGCCTAGCAACAGGCAATTGCTGCATAAATCCACGAGGTGGTAACAAAGAGCTTAAATTAACACCATGAGGATCTCCCTCAGAACGTCCCTGAACAGGGAGGGATCCAGCCAGGCCAGGCAGCCGGTTTCCAGAGAGCAGCTAAAGCCTTACCACTGCTCCACTCCAGAGAGGAGCCTTTTCTCTCCAGAAAATGGCCGTGAAATGGTGAATGCGTCTTTACACAAAATAATTAATCCTTAGTGCTTAGCTAAGTTTTATTTTTCCAAACTTCTTTAATTAGGGTAGTCTACACTACCAGCAGTTTTATTATCTTGACCAAAGTTTCCTGGGGAAAAATGCTGCGCACAGGAGGGGTACACACATTCCAGCCCTTCATGGCTTTAACATGCAGTGAATAATTAAAAATTCTGTGTTTTCTTTTCAAACACATAATATTGCCCCTAAAGCTAAACAACTAGTTAACACAAGGAAATAACAGCTTAGGTACCTTCTGGGCAAACAGAGCCATCAAAGGCTACATCTTCAGATCCACAATTTTCTTCATCAGTCTTTAAGTCAGGCTTTTCACCATCCTCCTCTTTGTTCTCCTTTTCTTCATCTGAAAGAAACAGATAGGCTGCTTGCAAAACACTCCAGACCCACCAGCTATGCATTATGCCAATGTGCTGGTGAACACAAGCCCAGTAACCCATGAAAGATCATTCTGGTAGTATGTGAATCCAGGCACCTTGTGCCTATTGCATTGATCTGATGTGATGTTTTCACAGAAAGGAAAAAAAAAAAAGAGGAGGGAAAAAAAGAGGGAGAGAGATCACCTAGTAGTGGAAAAGGCACAGGTGCAGCCCATGTTTTTGGGACTTACTTCAACAATATTTCCTCTCTTTATATGTGTTAGGAATTCAAACAGTGTGGGTTTACCATTATACTACAGAGATTAATCTACCAAGCAGAGTATGGAAACATAACTCTGTCATAAAAGCATCACCATTGTCTGCACTTTTTGCTAATCATGTCCCACTTGAAACCGAAAGCCAAGTCAGAGAGAGCACAAGTATTTTAGCTCAGTAAGACTGCCTAGCTTTAACAGCTTAAAACTGAGTCACTAAGACAAATTAAATCCTTTCCATATTATGTTTAGTCCTGTGACTAATAGATGATTGCAGATTAGGTTTATGATCTCTCATTAGTCAATGGACAGATTAGAGCAGAATGTCACGAATGTGGCAGACTAATCACTTATCCATAGCTCCCATTGGTGCAGCATAGGAAGCACCTATTTAAGGCTGTGCCTCTTCCTCTTACCAGTTATCAGTCCTCAGTATTGACTAACAGGACGTAAATTGCAGGAGCTCTTATCAGACCAACTGCAGTCATGTTAGAAACTGGATTACATCATTGTTATCATTCATGATGACTGCCACAGAACATGCTGTCAGTCTATAAACAAATCTGGATAGGGCTGATCTATGGGGTTTTGAACTGACTGAAGTGTTGTGTGTACTCAGGGCTCCAGCTAGACAGAGACATGTACTTGACCACATGGAAATATGTGCAACAAATCCATAAAGCAGAAAGAACAAAATCTCCAACCTGCTTCTCTTCCTACTTCTTTTTTTCCCACAAACTCAACTTCCTTCTTCAAAATATCAGTCAGAAAATCAGCAAATTCGTTGTTTTCTCCAAGGGATGCTTCGAAGCTGGCATAAAGAGCTTTCTCACGTTCTTGAAGCATTACAATCTCGCACTTTCTATCCTCCATTTGTGCAATGTAGCTCTTCAATTTTGACTAAGCAAACAAAAAACTACTTCAGTTAAAAGGTACGACCCATGTGTATGTAAATAAGATGCATCTGTGAAGACGTGGAAATGCAAAACTTGTCTTTCTCCCTTTAAACCCATGTTTCAATTAAGCATCACCTAGAAGTATGTTCTTAAAATATGTGATTAGTCACGTTGCATCATGAAGGACCTATTAAAATACAAATGTTAAGATTATTTCAAAAATAAGTATTGGAAGTTAGAAGTGACCATCCTAGTAGGCTGATCATCACGAGTTTCCTGTTTTTCAAAGTTTAGCATTAGTCACCGGATCAGTGCTCAAACAAAGTCAAGGGATGCCACCATTTACTTTATGGTTTGCTTTTGTCTCAAGCCATGCATTAATGGTACACGTGGTCTACTTACTTGTATGTCCTCTTGTTCATTGATGAGGGTACAGATTTGCTCCTCAAGAAGGTTCTCATGTACCTCAAGTTTCTTCAGGATAATCAGCTCATCACAGCATGTGATGCAGCGCAGATCAGCACTTTTCATCTGCATATCCATCTTCAGTTTCTTGTGCCGCAAAAGGCGAAGTTCAGCATCGAAGTTGATGACCAGTGTGTTGATCTGGAGCACAGGAGAGTTGAATCAAGAACAGGAAAAGTATTACCAGTGCAGTCAAACATGCAAAGCTAGAGAAAGGAGCAGAAGGGGAAAATTCTCTCTGCCAAATCAACAACTCAGACTTTCTATTTCCTAGACAGTATTTAAGCACTTAGAAAGACAAAGTTAATCCCAAATGTGTCTTTGTTCTCAGCACAATAATAAAAGAATCACCAGGGCTTCACAGGAATCTTTCACTACATCCCCTCCATCCTTGAAGTATTTTACTCTTCCTAGAATGTTTTAGAGTAGTCTGTAGTTTACAGTAGTTTATGTAACATTCCCAGATGCAGCAATAAATAAGTCTTCTGCCTTGACAGACTTCTTTCGAAATAGCTGCCAGCTCTTCCCTTAGACATTTACAGCTAAATCAGTACTAGCAGCTGCTAACATTAACTTATAGATGTGTGATGTTTACAGCAGAATTTGGGTATTCCCTAAAAACCTTCATACACATAGACACAAGGGTGTCTGTGTTGAGGCAGACCAAAGAATCAATGGCCAGCAGCAGAAAATAAAGAAAAGGTGCTAAGAAATGAAGCGAACAAGTGAACAGTGGCACACCTCTGGTATACTGCTCTCTGTACCCTCCTAAACTGGCTTAGGAGCATCCTGAGCTTGAAGTGGTATGCTTCTGTTCAACAGCTTTGAGTGGATTTTTCTTCCAGACTTTATCAAATTATAGCTTCCCCCACATCCTAGCACTGAGTTTCCACAGCTTAGCTATTGTTGGATAGGAAAAACTACTTTCATTTGCATGCTTCAAGCTTTCTATGTGACCGTTTCATTTAATATCTCTCCTTCTTTAAAAAGATTATTCCCACTCTCCTTTTCTAAGCTATTCAGAATTTTATCGCATCTCTACAACCATTTCAGTTGGTCTTTTTGCAGGCCAAAGATACTTTATCCCCTTAGATGTACCTTTGAAAGAATCTTTTCCATGACTAAGCATTTTGGTTACTCTCTTTTGTAGCTTTTCTAATCCTACAAAGTAGTTATTGAGACCAAAAAGTTGACATTACAGTTGCTTAAGAGCTGAGATCATCATGAATCTACTAAGTTGTAGTGATGCTCCTTTTTTAACTCTGTAATTTTTCAAGTTTTTCAAGTTATGTCTAACATTTTACTTGTCTTTTTTTTTTTTTTTTTTTTGGCCACTAAGATCATAGTTTCATGGAACAATCAATAAGAAATCTAAGATCTGTTTTTCAAGTGATAATAGAACACAGGTCATAGTTATGGATTTATACTGATTAACACTGCAAATTTGCAACAGTTAGCATTTTAGAGTAGCTGCAATCCTGAGACAGAAAGGGTTTTGGATTCATTTATGATCCAGTGGGATTTTTTAATCTGACAAAAACAACTTTCAATTTCCTACCTTTTTAATCAAGGTCTCCTGCAAGTATAGATTTTTTATCTTCTCCCTCTTTAAAATTTCCAGTTCCATTTCTGTTGGCTCTGCTTTCTCCATGTCGAAAGCCTTCTGCTCCTCTGTGACCACCGCTGATGCATCTCCAGCCTGTGCCATGGGGTCACCCTCTTCCACTGGAGGACTTCGGAGAAACACGTGCCTAAATGCACGAGATGAGGGACACCCTTCCAGTGGTTCCTTGAGCTTTGCCTTGGCCTCCTGCTCCTCTTTGAACTTTAGGAGGACGTCACTGTTGTACTCAATTACTTTTTCAGGAACCTCATCTGGGTGCAACCGAGGAATCGGGGGAAGAGGGAGATGTTCTGATAAATCTAAGCTTGCCTGTATGGATTTCAATTCCTTCACTAAACCCTTGATTTCCTCAATAATAGAAACCTTGAGATCCCGCAAAGACACAATCTCTTTGTTCATATTCATTTTCATCTTATGGATCTGCAAAGAAAAAACAATTTTAGTAGGATTCTCCAACAGAGGAAGTAGTCTTCCCCAACACAAGAAGGCTAACATTAGGATTATTAATCATTCTGTGATACGGGGATATTGTATTAGTTGACTCTTTTTACATGAAGTAATGATTGAATGTGATCTATCATTAATATACTTGTCAGAAACTTCTCTGATCTTTATAAAAGAAAATAACACACCACCCACCTGAAGCAACTGGAATTCCTCATCTGTATAAGCCCAGAATCTATGACAAGAACTATTCCCTTTCTTTGTCCTAATGAGTTGTGTTAATCACTGGGTATCTGGTAGCATCAGCACTACAGCAAAGTGCTGAAGCTCAAGTGTGAGACTAAAATGATCCAACAAATCCCCTGAGACTGTAGCATTGCTTCTATAATGCTTAGACCTCACTGTCAAAGTTATCCAGTGTCACTCTTTTGCACTCCAGCCAAATACAATGAAAGGCCATTCCTGTGAGAAGGATGAGGGGACAGAAGTCACAAGGAAAGCAACAAAGATACTGTACAACATTTGGACTTAGTATGTCTTCATGGTTAAAAGATATGTGGCAGCTGTAGGAGTCCTACCACAGCAAGGTGACTCCAAAAGATCTGGTTTCTCAGCAGAATTCCAACTCCAGAAGCAATGATTGCCAAAGTGCAAATACAGAGAGGCCACACTAGAATACTTGTCCTTGCTCACATCCCTGTATTTGTAAAGTTATTTCACGGCAGGTGTTATTTAGCTCACTGTTTTAGTAGATTATAAGACTTTCTTATAATTCAAAAAGACAGGTGTTCCTGCTGAAGCACTAGTAAAGGTAAATTCTCTTTCTCATTTATAAAGTGCCACCCTAGATTGATTCTGGTTTGGGTTTGGTGAAGCACAAGACAGTTCACAAGAGAAGGGCTCATTTGTAACTAAAACTTACTCAAAACAGCATTCTGTCCTTCAAGGCCTATTCCCACACTCACTTTGAATTCCTTTCAAAAAATTTCTTTAGTGATTAATACACTATCCTCGCTTCCCCCCAGAAATGGGGCAATATACACAGTTTTACATACCAACTCTTCCAGGGATACAAGCTGCATCATCTTCTTCTCAGTGTTCATTCGCTCGTGTTCGGTGAGTGTGTCGTTAGTGGCAGTCTTCAGCCTGTAACATCCAATATTTGCCCGTTCTTCTTTGATCTCCTCAGCATCTTCAGAATTCTCATAGTTATCTCTAGGTTTGCTCTTGTATCTGGTAGGTACAAAATAAAGCTGAACTTTCAGACAGAAGCATAAAAATGAACAGTTATTTCATACCCTCATGTTGCACATCACTTGTGCAACAAAATTTGGGAGGTGAAAGAGTGATACATCTCTTTCAGAAAAGAATGGCTACCTTGGAAAGAATATCCTTGCACATTTAAATGAAAATCCCAGATTTTTTTTTCCCCTAAGAACTCTTAAAACACAGCTCTGCCATGGAAAAGTTTAAATCTTCACACTTGGACTGAGTTCTGGATTAAGTGAGTACATGCCGCTATCAATTTCAGGGAGCTGCACATCAACAATCTACCAGCCTGCAGCTCACAACACCTACTCTACATTGTTGAACACTCAATAACCTCAAAAGCTTTGTATTCTGACTCTACATTGGTCCCATTCCTTGTCATTCGTCTCCTAAGGAAGAACTTCTGTACTGCCATGAGCACAGAATGGTTTGGGTTAGAAGGGGCCTTAAAGATCATCTCGTTCCAATGCCCCTGCTATGGACAGGGGCACCTTCCACTAGACCAGGTCACTCAAAACCCCATCTAACCCGGCCTTGAAAAAGAGGTTATTCGAAGATATGACTTAGGTTAGATATTTGGAAAAGGTTCTCCACCCAGAGGGTGGTTGGGTACTGGAACAGGCTCCCCAGGGAAGTGGTCACAGCACCAAGCCTCACAGAGTTCAAGAAGCATTTGGACAATGCTCTCAGGCACATGGTGTGACTCTTGAGGCCGCTACGTGCAGGGACAGGAGTTGGACTTCGATGATCTTTGTGGCTCCCTTCCAACTCAAGATATTCTATGATTCTGTGGAAGATGTCCTGTCCCCCTTTCTTGCCTCTCAAGATAAAGACCAGCATGGAGCATGAAGGCATATCACACTCACATAATGGCTGAGATGCTAACACTGCTGACCTCACCCAGCTGTTACAGTGTCTGCTCCACATGGTGCTGGCAGGATTCACTAAAAGTTGACTGTAACGGCATAGGTGTCTCTCAGTCATGATCAATTTAGACACATTTTACTCCCTATCTGAAAATGTAGCTACCTAGCTAAATTAACATTTGATAATATTTTAGATGAACCATAGAAACTAAATATATTCTAACGCTCTCTCAAGACTTAGTGATACGTGAAAATTCATCTGTTTTAATTACAGCCCTTAGGATTATAAAAACCTAAGCAGAGAGATTATAATGCCATAGGACAGCTAAATAGTATTACTTGACCTCAGACAAGAAGCAGAACTAAAAGGGAACAGAATCCAGTTCAAGACTCACAATTCATGCCACTCTGCCCTCCTCTTCATGATCTTGGCTTTCAGTGCATCATATTTCTCAACAATTCTTCTGATTTTCTCACGTTTGCTTTCTATATAACGCGTGGTTGGCTTTCGGTCCTCTGGCGTCTCCAGCTTTTCAGCCTCATTCTCAAAAACTACACTTTCTGAAACAAAAAATAACCATCTGAAGATGTAAATACCACGCAGCACAGTGCAGTCCCAGCTACTGGAAACTCCTCCGGACAGCTCCTGTAGAGCTGATGTAAATCAGGATAGTTCTGTTGTAGTGGATGTTCTGAAAATATTCAGGGTCTTTGACTTGACTTTTAGTCACATTCTACCCATGGGGCTGACAGACAATTGCTGGCATTGACCTAAACATGAAAAACATACTATGTATGAGTGTTACTTTGTATGTAGGTACAAAAAAAACATACCACAGCTATATTTCTTTACCTGTACTTACACATCTATTTCTTTATCTTGGACTCGGGAAAACAAACTGAGATGAAAGACAGAAACCCTATTACTGAAAGATTTAAATGGTTGTCATTACCTCTATGCACAGAACTTGTCTCCCTGGGGATTTCTTCTGCTCGTTCTGCCTGTTTAAGTGCTGTCCACTTCTCTTTAAGTACTGCCCACTTGCTGTCCCCGTGTTTCTTATCTGGGGCATATTTCTCGGACATTGTTAGAAGGCTGTAGGTGGAAATCTGATGATTGCTTTGGATAGCATGAACAATAAGAGTAAATTCCAGAGAGTCCCGAAACCTGGAATGCCAAATTAGACAAAACTGTCTGATGGCAGTGGGCACAACATACCATTTTGCCTGGACCAAAAGGGCATGAATAGTGTAGTTTACTCATTGCACATGCAATCATTATATGTAAATCCACAAGTCAGTAAGTAATTGCATAGCATGGTAACATCTGACACTATCTATTGGCTTTTATCCAATCTAGGAATGGAGATGCTCAAGAATAAACACATTAATATCTTCACCAATATTGAAACTTACACTAGGCTTTTCATGGGAATAACCCTCCTCTTCCATTAAGGACTGATTAAAAATATGCTCATTCAAGCCTTTTTCCCAGTCACATACTGTGTGTGCCTAAGGTGTTTTTGTTATTGTGTATTTCTTTTATTAATTCATCTTTTGCTCTTACCTGGATCTATGAAAACCAACGCAAAATGCACCTCATGCTTAAACTTGTGTTCTTGAGAAAGTTTTGTTTCATAACTTCAAATTGTATAGAGGACATTGTATTAGCAATGACACTAAAATATCTGACAGATATGCAAGATGTCTTAAAAACAGGCATTCATTTCACAGGTTTTTTTCAATGTTTCAGTAAGAGTTCTTGGTTCTTACTGAATGTACAGGCAAAACCCCAGGCAAACAGTCTCAACCAGCTTTCTTCATATAGAAGTGAATCAGAATTAAGTAATTTCCTTCATTTGACTATCTGCATTTTTACCAAAGATTCAGTAGAAGTAATTACACATAAATATTAATATATACTCACATGTATGTTCCAAGTAAAATAAGAAGTGAATCATAACAGAACAGATGAAATATTGATTACATGAGAAAGAGAAAAAAAAAATCACATTCTTTTTCCTTGTGGGAGGTACAGCTTCATAGACAATAAGCTCTATGGAAGGACAGGGAGAGAAGTAGAAGAAAAGTGGTAATTACTGTGTTTGTAGTTTCTGCAGTCCAATCAATTGTTTCTCGTGCTCCCAAGCCAGCTCCTTTTGCACTAATTGGATTCTCTGTAGTTTCTGCCTATCCAGCTCCTCAAAGATCCTACGGTCCATCTCAAACTCCTGCAGGAAGATGCAAAACTCAACATCACATTATTTTGGCTACTAGGTCTTGATAATAAATATTTTTACCTAGGTGCCATAGTTCCATGCACATCAACACTAACCTTTATTTCAGAGGCTATCTCCACAGAGAACCACATTTTTCTCCTATGCTTCTTAATTGGCACAAATCAACAGCTGTGATTCAGAAGTCCCAGCAATTTATATATTCCTAAAACTACCTTAATCCAAAATATTGGACATCTTTGGCCCCAACATGATATGTAGCAACATTTTAGAAGAAGGTCCCTCTAAGGTAAATGACCCTCATAAAAGCCAGGTGTACCTCTCTGTGCAACTGCATGTGCTTGGGCAACTCCTGATTCTTTTGAAGGAGAAAAGCAAAGTCATGTCTCAGCGCACTTAACTCCTCTCTCTTCTTATTTTTCTTTTCTTCAGCTTCCTCCATTTTCCGTTCAAACTCCTTTTTCTGCTTGTATTCCTCAATACTGAAAATGCATAAAAAGAAAATGGCATTATCTCAATGGAAGAGAGGAAAGATTACAGTTTACATGACCTTTCAGACTTCCCTGACAGTCTTAAATTCCCAGTGAACTCAACGGTTCTTAAGGTAACTTACAAAGGAATCATCTTCCTGTATTTTTGTACATTCCTAACATCAAGGGGCTTTGACTTTTTGTTGTCTCTGTAGTCTGAAGTTAAGTGTCTCATAGTACAATATTTGAATTACTGCCAGAGAAAAGCAGATGAAATGGACAGAAAGGCTGAGAAAACTGTGTGTTTAACAAAGAGATGACCTAAATTCAGGGTGATCAACTTCTTCCTCCTCTTTGTAAGCAAAAAGAAATACATGGACTGAGGAAAGAGCTACCAACAGTTCAAAGTCCCTTTCATCATTATCTAAGTATCTCTTACGTGTAGGCATCAGGATCCTTAATATCTTCAGTAGCCTTCTCCTTCTCAAGACCACTCTGGAATAAAAACATTGTCTTGTCTTTAAACAAGCAGTTATAGTTTCAACAGACAATAAAACTTCTAGAAACAGTAAGAGAGAGCTCCCACCACCTCTTACAAAATCAAAAGAAATCTTCATTTTCAATATTACTATCTGGGCCTTAAATATCAGGTTGCAGTGTTTCAAGCAGAAAAAGGAATGAAGCTGGTTTATATGTAAAAGAACTAATGAAACATAGTTCTTAGGGACAGAGAATACAAATCCTGTAACCTCTCCATTGGCATAAATCATTGCTTGTCCTAACTTCACTCTGTCCCACAACATCTTTGGTTCTCTACCCCCCTAGACCCAATTCTCTTGTCTCCCCTCACTGCCACATTGACAAGATCAGTGTGTCCTGGATTAATTCCAAGTTACATGTGTAATTAATCTGGTTGGCTTCTGCTGACTGCATAATGGATTCACAATTATCAGCTGTGAAGAATGACAGATGGATGGACATTGCAGTAGCACAAGCCTCATTTCCCTAGGCAATCATGCTCTGAAAAAAGAGGGGGGACCATCACCCAACAATTTAGTTGTACTTAATTGAACTTTAATTTAACTCAATTAGTTTCAGATGATTTGTATTTGATTCTCTAAGAATCTCATTAAGTTTAATGAAGATAGAATTTTTAAAATCTTCCACATGACTTAAAACTAGAATAGATAGCAATGAAGATATACTTTGAAAAGGGAAAAACTCTCTTAGGATGGTCATTAAGCAATGTTGTTAGCTCGAACAATAGAACTGACCATAAAGGTCTTTATACAGAGCTACTTAACTATTCAAAACTATAAATCTGTATATATATTTTATAATTGTATATTAATCACTTCTTGTAATGCTGGAGCTAGCAAGGCTCTGATATCAAAGGTTCTAATCATTCACTTATAGAAAATAACTCTGACTCTATTCTCAATGCTATATATTCTTGTCATGCTGGTAAAGAATTCCAACTAGCTGAATGACCAAAATCACAATTTCCTCTGTCCCTGTTATCAAGCATCCTTCAAAATGTAGTTACCAAGCAGTATTAAAATATATTTAAAAGTTTTATTTGTTTTATGTTGACACTTTCAAGATTTTTAAACTCTACTGAATGTATGTCTACTGTAATATTTATTGTGCACAATGGCACTTCTTTACTCAATAGCTCTCGCTGCTTCTTTCAAGTGATATTTATTTAATTCAGACACCCTTAAGACTTTTTAAAAATTTAATAAAGTCGGAACATTTTCAGTGGAGGAGTTGACATCCCTCCTCTTGTGCATTGTCAGTAGAACTGTTTCTGAGTTCCACTGTCATCTGTTCAAGCATGCTAGAGGTGAGCAGCTCTACAGTGAGTACAGGACACTGGTAAATTCATTACTACTAATGCTGTCCAAGAGTGAAAGAGCAACAGGATCAGCATCCTGTTGTGCTATTTTGCAAAGGTAAAAAATCCATTGTGAATTTTAGATGAATGGTACTATATGTATGGAGAAACTACACATTTGATATTCTCCAACAGTATTTCTAGAATCCCCATCCAGAGCAGAATCAAACTTTACTGGAATTAAACCCAAGGAAGGCATGAAGTATGATAAATCCTTGCAATTCTTTCATTCTAGGAATATGCATGACTATACCTTTGAGTGGGAAAACACTGGTAGAATATTACATCTGAACAATACATACTGTGTTTATTTGGAGAAAACCACAAAACACCAAGACCAAACAGTGCACTCACAGAGCCCATTTATTAGGGAATGTTTTGCAGGAGTTGATCTTCTAAATTGTTTCGGAAACTTCAGCTTTTGCTATGAAAAATCTTTTAAAAAAATAATTGAACTGTGTTTGTCCACCTGGGTACTTTCATACCAAATAGGCCTAATTCAGTGAGAGAGGGTACCAGCTTACCCTAGGAGGGGGGATTATGACTTTTAGCTCTTTGGGAAGCTCTTCAGGAAGCGCTTGCGGAAGCTCTTCCTCTGAACAGATGTCGAATGTAAAAATGTTTCCATCTCCACCACAGGTAACCAGACACCGATCATCACGACTACAGCAGATGCCCCGGATCTGCCCATAATCATTGTCATGTACGTTCAGGTACCAGTAGTCCTTCAGGGCATCCACGGACAGGTCTTTGTCATTGAGAGGATAAGCACGCAGTGAGCCATCCTGCATCCCACAGAACAGCAAGCGGCTGCTGGTACTGTTAAATAAAGAACAAGAAACAGTAACAGCAGCAACTTCTAACAAGCAAGCTCAAAATATGAAGAGAGCTTATCTAGCTTAATAGCAGTCACTTTCCCAAGTTTGGAACCTGGGAGCAAAATATTTGGACCATTTCAAGTATGTGTGATTTTACTACAAAATGTTTTTCAGCTAACTGGCTGCTCAGGAACATTCCAGCACTTGTGAGGTACCATAGAACTATCTCAGCTCTGAGTTGAGCAGTGTGGCAGACACCAAATTAAAAGCTAGAAAAGCAGTTTTTTCTCCCTGCTCCCCATTTAGTACAGATGGTGGTGAATGCAGCAGTAGATTAAAGCCTGAATTAAACCTGTCTCCTTTTGATGCAGAACATGCCTACTCTTACAGGGAACCCAGTACTGGGAGTCTGAAAAGAATCCACCTTTTTCATTCATACATATCACAGAACATCCCAAGAAGCCTATATTCTTAGCACAAGAGGGATGGACTGACCTCTCCAAGTTGGTCTAATTCTCTTTGGTAACTATGATAAAGAACTGCTCTTCTGCTGATCACTATATGCAGGGACTTCTAAGGGTTCTCCTAGAGTTCTACAATGTAGGGTGGTTGAGTCCTAATCAGTACTTACTTAGAAATCAGACTTTTTCATCTTTGAAGGTCTTTTCAATTTATTCTGTCAGACACATAGCCCAGCTATGTCCATTAGGAATTTTAAGTGAAACTCAGTTCCAGGAAATCCAGAGAGAGTTCCTGTACACTAGAGTTGAGCCACAATTGAAAAGAGACAAAGGAGCACGCACTCCTCCCTTCCAAGTTCAATTTTATCAAGCTTTATCCCAGAGGTATTTGTTACATTACAGTGTTTTACCAGAAGGAGATTTGGTGAATGGGATTGTCATCGGTGTCCTCCATAGGAATCACTTCAAAGGGCTCATCTTTCCTCTTCTCAGGGTCTTCTTCATCATCATGTGAGAATTCGCAATGATAGAGAAACCCTGAGTCGTACCCACCCTGAAGAAGAGAAGGACCATAAAGAAATGGTGATAAAAGAAAACTGAAGCAGCTGACCAGGTAAATATAAATTTCAGAATAATTCTTCCTTTCTTAAGGATCTAAGATAGGTTAGAAAATGTTACTTCCAAACACCTAGAGATCCTATTTATCCACAGACAGAAGTCTGCCACGATCACTGGCATTACAAGCCATTCTACCACTGATGCCATGATGATTTTTGCCTTTTCTTTTATACTCCTGTTATACCTTTTTACAACTTCTGTATTCTTAGTGCTTTTTGCCTACATTCTTGGACTTGTTTGTTCAGCTAAGAGACAAAATATTTTAGAAGCTCCGCAGTTAGGGATCAGTGTGCCCCAGACCCCAAGGTCCTCTCCAGAACACATTCTGTAAACTAAGATAGAACCATCCAGGGGAAGGTTCCTTGGGGAGGGGGGCTCACTCAAGCCTCTCATTGGGGAATTTTTGATAGATATGCTAATTAGAAAGACCTATAATGTTACACCAGATCTTTTGAGGGGTGCACTGTGGTGTGCATTTCAGTGCATTCGACCTGGACGTGTGTACCCAAGGATCCTTAAAATAAATACCAAGGTAAAATCCCTTTTTCCTTTCTAACCATGTTTGACTCTTGATTTTAAGACCAGGAAAAGGCATCACTACTTTGTTAAAATTCTACCTTCTGCTTGTGAGGGAACAGCTCAGTCTTTGTGCCCATTCAGGCACCACCAAGAGGGGTACCTACCAGAAACATACCAAACAATCTGAATTGGAGTGACACTACTGGTTTACTTCACAAAAACCACTGAAATTGTCAAGGATGAAAGGAATTCAATGTCCTAGGGATGGCAGGTTTCAAAGGGAAAGGTTGTGACATCATGCAATCCCATCAGCATGAAGTAAAAACTGATTTACCAAGGAAAGCCAAAATTTTCCTGGTGCTGAATAAAAGCCACAGAGGATGGGACTGGGCTCCTCTGGTATGTAGAGAGGTGGCAATGGTTCTTCTTCGGGTTCTTCCTCTTTAGTTTCTTCTATCTCAAGTCCCATCTCCTTTTGTTGCTTTATCCATTCAAGCTTTGCTTTCTCTTTCTCCTGCTTTTCTTTCTCTCTCCGTGCAATCTCCTCCGCCAGCTATTACAACAAGCAGAGAAACACTGAGACATGAAACCAACGCACTCCCCACATCACTGACTGAAGGAGTGTCATAAATGAAATCCAAGGTGGTCCTGGCATTATACATACAGAATATCTACAGAAATCTCTTTCCTGTCAACTAGGCAGAGATCAACCAGACTTCAAGGGGCTCTCCAGTGAAATGCCCCCTTTTCCCTCCTCTGAAGTATTTGCTCTTGGTCCTTTGAAACAGAAATAATTCTGAATGACAAGCAGACTTCAACATTTCCTCAGAGAGATTATTCCAAATCTTTACCATTATGCTTACTCCTACATAAATCCTAAGTCCTGTCCCCTGCCTGCCCTGGAGAAAGAAAAGCACTGGCAAGCTGAACTCAAACAAGTTCTAGTGCATCATTGGTATAGAGCAAAAGAGAGAAGCTGTAATGGACTTTATGTTTTCTGAACAATGAAGGAAAGATTCATCAAACCTTTAAAACTCCCTTCCATTCAAGCCTACTGTAGCATAAAAAAGTATCAAACATTCTCTAAAATATCTAAGAAGATATTAGATTGCTGAATCAGCAAATCTTTAAATATTATCAGTGGATCTTTGTCTGATTTATCTTTTAAAAATCTCCTGTTCTAGGGACTCTACAGACTATAAAAAACAATTTTAGTGCTTCACCACCCTAACTGTGAGAAATCTTTCCTTGCATTAAAACTTCCTTGTTGTAACTTATTAATTATTGATCTATTTCCAGAGGAAAAAGAGAGCAATTAATATCCTTTCTCTCTGTAGAAACATTTTTTATTTTTAGCATTGAGTGTTTCTCAACATTATTTGACTAAAAAAAACCAAAACAAAACAAGACCAACCAACAAACAAAAAAGAAAACCAACAAAACTCTACACACAATCTTTTAATCGCTCCTTCAATATGCATGCTTTGTGATCATTCTTATGGGTATTGCTGTGAAAAAACACGTAAAGATCTTTCTCCTGAGTACTGACTTCCTCCAAGTTATAACATGAAATGAAGCTTTGCCTGACATTGAGTAATACAGGAGCAGTTAACAGAGAAGGCACAGAAATCACAAGTTAACAACAGAGCCAGAGAGGCTGTTCGTGGTGGATTGAATATGGAACTGAGAGCCTGCTCATTGGAGTTCCCCTCCTGAGCTTAACATCAGCTTGCATTTTAGTTTAACAAAGTTAACTATAGCTGTGAATTGGCACAACTCTTTTCCTTTGGCCCCACATATTCTTTTTAAATACTGAGTTGTTCAGAAATGAAACGCACACCTTTAAACTTAAAACATTTTTTAAAAAACAGAAATACTGCTAAATAAAGAGAGATGTTTCATGTTTGGCTCAAGGTGACTACATGGGGGTTTTGTAACTGTTCAAAGGAATTTCCTATAGGGGCAACATCAACCACAAGAAATATTCTGTTTGTGAAAATTACAAAAATTAAAATATTTTGAGAACTAGTGCACTACCTTTCCCTTTCTCTAATGCTGTCTTCTAATTATAATCAAAATTTACATCGTGCTTTCAGTGCCATGTAGGTTTTATTTGAATAAAACAAAACCAACTTGTAATTTCAAGCTACAAATGGCACTGTAATTTCAAGCCACAAACTACCTGGCATTCCCTTTCAAGGAGCTTAGCAAAAACCCTGTGATGAAATATAGGGACTAAAAACTCTTTTGGGTAGTTTTGTCACCTGGCACAATGAAGAAGATTAAATTCTGCCACAGAAGGGTTTTTTACCTTGATTCGGGATTTAATGCTATAAAAATGGAAGTACTGTGTTGGCAGGTTTTTTATGTGATAGGTGGTCACTGTATCCTGCTTCCCAGGGAGAGGGGCAGGAACCTGGACAGCAAAGCCATTCTCACAAAGGATGAGCAATGTGCTCTTGTCCTGTATAAAAACACAAATACAAATATAGGGCAGATGTATAAATGGAATTGAGACAAATGGGAGGAAAAGTTAGTCAGCAGATGCACAGGCACATAGCCAAACTCCAGCCACACTTACCTGTGCTCTTATTTCAATGGACACTTTTAAATGGACATCAGAAATCAGTGAGCTTCTTTTATGCTAGGCAAAGCTAAGGAATTGAAATCCTTGCTGTGTCCAAACCAGCTAAAATTCTGACACTCCTGAGCTTGAAAGAAGCATGATGATGTTTTGGAAATTTGGTTAAATTAAAAGACGGATTTGACCCAAGAGTTAGGAGGTTTGGGGTTGATAATTTCATACATTCTCATACTAATAAATCTTTTATATCATCAAGACTTGGCTCAGAGTCTTGCCAAATGCTACTTACCTCTCAGCTTGTTTTTTGCTGGTACCTGACAAGCCCCTTAAAATGCAAAGTTAGGAAGAATAGATGAGGTGAGGGTAATAATTATTCAGTGTTTTGAGATTTTAAAAGACAAGTCCGTATTTAGTTTCAGTTTACATAAGCTATCTGGAGAAAAGAAAGAGGGTTATTTTATCTGACCATCACTAAAAATGTGCAAAGAGGGCATATTAGAGTTGCTATGGAAACCCTAACTAAGAATGATACGGTTCCTGTGTCTATAGGATCTCAGTTTAAAAATGTGTTCATTAAATGTAACGTATTTAATCACCAAAGTGCTTCTTTAAAACAAGAAAAAAAGACGTAGTGTGACACTCAGATTCTGGCACTGTGTTAAGCAAGTGTTTCCATCAGGCAGTGGAGGCCAGATACTGGTAGACAAAATTACTCAGGCAGAATCTAACACATCCAAGACACAATGAGTGCTTTTTTAGTAAGAGGGAGTACCTTGTCTTCAAGGAAAGGACTCCAAAAGCAACGGTCAGATCAAGATCTGTTGTTTCTGCAGTAAGATAGAACACATACCAGCAAGACTTCTTTTGCTAGCATGGTTTTTAGCAGTTCCAATTAATAAGTAAAAATACCAACACTTTGCCACTATGCACGTGTAAAATGTATCTTGTCAGCATCTAAATATAATGAATAGTCTCTCCTCTAAATAAGGATACTGGACCAAACAAAATGTCAGATGTTACCCTAACCCTAGAACACTTTTAAATATTAGCAAGAATCTATTTCGATATGTCCTGACACATTTCAAACACAGAATGTGAATTTCAAGAAGCACCCAAAATCTTGCTTAATGTGGTCAAAATGCTTTGCAAAAGCCTGTCTTAATATGGGCAAGAGTCCCAGGCAATAATGCCCAAATAACTTCTTTGTCAAAGAGAATAAGACCTTCCAAAAGCTAAGGAATAAGATTGTTTCTTCAGGTCAAGGGCTCAAAAAGCAAACCAAAATCTTGTGGTTTTCATTATCCAAAACCCAAAATATGTCCATAGTGACTGAGCCAGAGATACAGCTACACAGAACCTGTTAGAAGCTCTCATGCTGAAGCAGCATGAAGAACAAAGTAGCAAAACATTGTTTGTATTGTCTATAGAGAAAAGGGCTAGAGTTATGGATCTTCATCTATTTTCATTGGAAGTTCTTTTCAAAATGATATTTTAACCCTGCATGGAAGGAAAGAAAACAAATGTGCATTACTCACATGAGAAGGTGGAGACCACTGTAATGCCTGTACAGGCCCAGGGACACAGATGAATCCAATTGGCTTGTATTCATCCTCAATAGCAAAAAAGAAAACTGTTTTGTCTTTACTCTGAGGAAAAACAAACAAACAAACAAAGATGATAACTGAATCAAAGCTGACCAAAAAATTCAAAAGACTCTAAGCACTTTATGACATAAGCACATACTTCCAATTTTTTTTTTTTTTTGTGGTTAAACAGGGGAACTTAGGACTGGATTTCCATGATGATTACTGGGAGGAAATAAAAATCCTACCCATGTTGCTCCAAGAAACATGTTGCACCCAATAACTGTTAATTGCTCTCATGGGCCTCCTCTGGCATCCCCAACCACATGCTTTCTGCCCATTGCCCCAGGAGCTCCTTTAAATCTCAGGCTCAGGCCTGATTTTTCAGATAAGACAGCACAAGCTGATTTCCCCAGATAACAAGAAAATCCAGAACTGGTACACAACATGATCCATTGTAGCTTAAATCCTACATTAAGTGAAATGCGTGGCAGTTCAGCTCAAGGAACATGTAACTGCAAATGCACTGATCAGGGCTAAGGACTAGCTTTTAAAAAGAGACACCACATTTACTGGAAATCATCTCAAAGACTACCAGGCATAATGACAAACTGACTGACTGACCCTGTGGTAAGGCTGAGTAGCAGCTGGATTGCTGCCAATGTGGTGTATCAACAGACTTGCTTTTACTAATTCCAAGATCCTACTAAACTAATTCCAAAATGAACTAAATCCACCTTCAAAGGGGATTACAGAATTCACACTAAACAGTCCAGTAATTCACAAAATGAATTGTGTGAATTGCATGGTTGCTTTCCTACAGAAAAACAGATGTGTGTGCAAACAGACCCTTCTCCCAGCACAGAGAACTACAACAAGCAATCAACAGCAGCAACAGAAGTAAAACTGTGTTGTCAGTAAACAAACTTTATCTCTTTAAATAGGCTTTACATTTGTGGCTTAATAAAAATAACCAAACTAAATGATACATACCCCTGTGGCAAACACACGTCCCTTTCGTTCATATGCCAAGGCTGTAACTGCAGCAGCATGAGGTTTGAAGACTTGTTTCAGA
This sequence comes from Corvus kubaryi, assembly GCF_017639235.1. NCBI lineage: Eukaryota > Metazoa > Chordata > Aves > Passeriformes > Corvidae > Corvus > Corvus kubaryi. The sequence goes on along the minus strand of NW_024581112.1, from coordinate 9,120,135 downwards.
TTTATCTCTGCACTCTGACTGGCCTGTCTGGCATGACCAGGCAGCAGTCTGGGATCATAAACCTCAATTATGCGGACAACACCATCTTCAAACCCCACAGCAATCAGACCTCCTTCAGGATTTACCTTTAAGTGAAATGAAGAAAAACAATCACAGTGTACATCTGAGAGCTTAGAAGAATAATCCATATGGCACCTGCTCTGGTGTTTACCTGCAACTCACCTTATGTGGAAGCGTTGCTCAAGCACAAAGAATATTTCATACATGGGAAATGTTATTTATTCTCTCTAACACCATGAAGGAAGAGAGAGAACTGGGGCCTATTTTTTGGGTTGGATTGTGCTTTGTTTTTTTTAGTGATAACATGCCATTGAGACTGAAAATGCTAATGAGGATGTGCTTGTAATGTCTCAGGAAGAGAATTCATACTGACATTAAGATATATCAGTAGCTTCTTAAGGAGAAGAGTTGGAACTCAAAAAAGGAGTTATATTACCCTGAATATAATATGGGGTACCAAATGTAAGTATGATTTTTGAAGAGGTCAGGGCACAGGCTTGGGTCTGGCTGACTCCGTGTAAAGCACAGGAGTCAACAGGGACAGCTACTTGAGATGGAAAGTAAGAGTCTTTACCATAAGTCCTGTAGGTAAGCCAATTGCTAACAATTAAGAGAGGCTTGAACTGTGATAAAGGTTAGCAGAAACAGGTCTGTGTTTTAGCTGGATATAGCTGAACTTGTGGATTTAGCTGATATTTGCCCTACATGATAGTGTCTTGATGTCAATTACAAGCTGACTTCAGTGTTCACTTATCTAACAAGTATACTGTTAGGCTTGCCTATGAGGAGATTATGGCATACAGATGCTTTAAAGTATGTTGGATTAATTTTTCTCAGACTAGTAGCACAGATTTTCAATTACATTTGCACACTTTGAATTGTATCTGAGTATCTAATGTGATTTCAAATGCAGCTAGATAGACTAAGTACCCTTTGTTTTTCAAATTGGGTTTAGTAACAATTTTCATAAAACTGAACTGAGTCAGTTTTGTGATGCTGCACAATTTATTGTGGCAGACAGCTTACCTCATGAATTCACAGGTCACCACTTAACAACATCTCTGAAAGCCTGCATGGCCAGAATTATATTTTTATAAAATATTTCTTTTTATAAAATGAAGGCATTGTCCCAGTGGAACCCTCACCTTGAACATTCAAGTAATTATTTTTCTCCTAAATTTGCTTATAATTAACCCATCGGGCTTGCTGTGTTTTCTCAAGAACATAACTAGACACTATTTTAATTAAAATTAGCAAATATGTCTAAAAGTGATAGACTCCACACTCCACAAATGATCAGTTCTGGCAACACTTTTTTATGATTTATCTCCAAATGTTTGTCATTTGTCTGGGCTGTCATTTCAAAATGTGTTAACTAACTCATGTTAATTGCTCTGCGTGGGTTAAATAGAAGCTGTTAGTCTACAAACTCAGACTACTTCCCATACTGCACACTAAGATCTGATTTTAAAATCTTAGGAAGGCACAAAGTAGGATACCTGATAATCCATAATAAAGTTAAACTGTACCCATACTGTATGCAACACACTACTCCACAAACTTATATATACATCCTGCTATGGTAAATTGCACTGGGGCCTAACAAATGACCTCTAATGTCTTGTTTGGTGAGCAGCTTTCTGGATGCTGGCAGTCTCATAGGCTCCTCGATGAATTTTTGCTAACATGCTAGGAAAAACTCACAACAGCCGGTGCCCATGTCAGCGCTGTTCCTCCCTGTTTAAACTTGATTACACTCAGTTGGCTGTTGCTGCCAAAATCATAGATGCGCACTGACCCTGTGGGGAAATGAGACAGTAAGAATTTATTTCTTGCAATAGCACTTACAGGTTAGGATTTATGCAGAAATGTCTATTTATTTGAATTAAATAAAATCTGGATAAAATGTATGTTTTCTCTTTTGAGTAATAAAATGCCTGCCTGGAAAGATGACTGATGGTTACAGAGTACCACAGCTAGCATGGTGCTCGTGAACAAAATATATGATTTCTTCACTCTTCAACTTATACAGAACCAAGAGCTGTCGAGGCTGAGGGTTGTAATAAGAAGTCCCATGCTTACAATCCACATGTAATTTTCAAGAGAGCACAGAACTGTGGCATACTGTAAGGAAAATCTTTACTGACAACATAGGAAAATATGATAGGCTACTACTTGGGACTGCCTAGGGACGAAAGCATTTAAAGGGAGGAAAATATAGGAGATTGTCCACAAAAGATCCAATTTCACCAGAGGGAAATTTAACAGATTTGTAGGCACACATAGAATTCCATTCCAACTGGCATACATCTGAAATGTCATTGCTCAACCGGTAGGAGTTTGTCTTCGGGCTAAAAGAATATGTCCATTGTATAACACAGACAAATTACATGATAGTACTGACAAGAACTGAGTTAAAAGACCTTGCAGTGTTTTCTGTGCAGGTAAATGACATTGTTAATGTTCTGGCCAGTAGTTCTTCTTTCAAAGCACAATAAAGCTAACAGTGAGAGGCCTAAACAGCAATATTTATACAAGTTAAATGAATATGTCTGTAATTACATGTTTTCTGTTGTTGAGAGCATAATAGCTATAGTATTTTCTAAGAAAAGCACAAACATTAATATTTGCAATGGCTTACACTATGCTGGAGGTGTACGTAATTCCTTACAAAACAAAAATCCCAACACTTATTAATCCCCAGCCCTGAATACAAGTGCTGCTACCCAAACCAGATGTCTCTTTTGTCTCAGAATATCTTTTCAGCCATTCCTTCAGAACAGTGTACAAAGTTTCCCATTAAAAACTTCTGTGAAGTTTAATAATTAATTAATAATAAATAATTAATACTGATGAAGCAGTATTAATGCGTTGTTTCAAATATATATATTAATGATTTGCCTCAACTATTCAAGAACTGATCCCAGGAATAACAACTGTGTGTGAAATGACTTTGCAAGAGCAAATGCACAAATGCAAAACACAGTAGCTGCAAACTGAGCATCATTGCCCTTCAAAACCAATAATGGCAGTGCATGAGAGGAAAGGAACACTGTACTTACGGTCAAGAGCCGTGGTGGCCATCAGGCATGTAAAGGGAGAGACACCAATGGCCTCAATCCTCCCCGAGTGGAAGGTACACACGCGCTCTGGGTCATGGGTCTGCGGTGCAAAACAGAAGAGAAATTCTGCTGCATGCTACTCTTGTGCTCTCCAGTTTGGGTTTATGCTGCCTGGGAAATCATTTCATCATCCAAGGAATTACAGGCTTTGCTACTCTTTCTTTACATTAGTTTGTATAGTATGTGTCTTTTATTCATTATAAAATTCTTGGATCATATTTTACTTTTCACATCAGAATTTTATTCCCTGCAAGGGATTGTTCCAGAGCAAAAATTAAATGCCCCCTTTTTTACCTCTGCCATCTACTTCTCCACCAAAAACATCTCCAGCAGCAACACTAGTTACTAGTAGGATAAAACATGACAAGTGGGTTTCATCTTCGCCTTGTTTTTTTCTAGTTCTTTCTGTCATTTAAAGACTACAGTAAGGATTGGTTCAAACACCTATCTATAGAGGATATATCGACACTCCTTGAACTCATTTCCTGCATCCATGTAACTTTCATTACCAGTTTATCAGAATCAAACTCCTTTAAAGTAACTTGAATTTGGCAGCTGAAATTTCAGGAATCAAAAATCAAATTCCTCTTTGTCACCCTGCACAATCATTATAATCAATTACATTTGAAAATTTTTATAAAACAAAATATCTGTTCCGATGCTAAAATTTTCTACTGTGCAACTTCATAAAACACGAATTCCATTGCAGGTGCAACCAGAATCCTGTTACAGAATGTAATAGGATATGGTTCCTTTTGCAAATGAACTGAAGAAATCAGAAGAAAGAAAAAATAAAACTACCATATTTGAAAAAGTCAAATCCAGCTTCCATATTGCTCCACTTGTATCCTGAAGAAGAAAAAAACATTTATTGAGTATTTTCAGACTCAATTTGGAAATAAAGCTGCACATGGTGACTTCTTAAAAACTCCTTAATGATTATCATTGTGAAACAGAAATTACTAAATGCAATGATGTTGGTCTTATGAAACCCATCCATCAATTCACGGCAATAGAACTTGGACAATACCTTTTGTCATTCTCCTATCCTTATGCCAGTCTCACACATTACTGTACACTAAAAACACAGCACAGCATAACATAGCTTAATGCAGTTGGAAAGGACTTGCAAGGATCATCTTGTCCAACTCCCTGATCACTTCAGGCCTGACCAAAACTTAACTCATATTATTAAGGGTCTCTATTAAATGCCTCTTAAACATTGACAGGCTTGGAACTTAAATCACCTCTCTAGGAAGCCTGTTCCAGTGTTTGAAATAATAATAACTAATAACAAAAATAATAATTTTTAAAATAATAATAATAATATAGGTAGGTAGGTAGGTAGATAGATAAGATGATTTTCTATATATCCAGAGGAAGATTGAATTCCACCAAAAATAAACACACTGGTTTGTAATGGACTCCTACTGTTACTTACCATCACCTCCCTCATCTTGTGTTTCTCTGCAGGGATGTATGTATCTGAGTATGTCTTACCTGAGCATACCAAAAGGGCTGTCCATGGTCATGAATTTTTGTCATGAAATTCAGGCTGACATTCTTGCCAACCCAAAGTTCACTCATAGGCTCCACCTCCACTAACCCTGTGTCATCCACAGGATCAGCAGTATCTATTACCTCGAAGTTCCACACCTTCATGGCATTGGAAGAATTAAAAACAAAAGAAAAAAAAAAAAAGCAGGTTTTTTTTTATAAGACTGAGTTGTTTTCATACACGATAAATACAGAAATTCAAAATTTTAAGAAAGCAAAATCACTGCTTTGAATATAACCTAGAACAATGACAGGAGCTTCAATTCAGCCCTGGCATTAGCACATGGCAGCTTCAGAACTATGCAGACCAAATGATATCTGTGGGCTCCCTGCATGGCTCATACTGAGGCAGCACAAACTAATGGGAAGTCTAACCCTTCCGTGTTCTGCTCTGTGGGATAAGGACAAGATATAAGTTAGCATGCTTATAATCAAGTGAATTTTCCTAAGGGGATAGCACCAACCTATAAAACACAGAAACAACAACAGTGTCTGAAACCTTCCACTGTCTACAGATCAGTTTCCCATTGATTATCTGGATCATTTCACACATCAACAGAAGACACATCATGTCCTCCCTTAAAGAGCAGGGAAATAAGATTACAAAATTCTTGATCATTGGCAGTTGAGATCAGAAACTGGTGTTATACATAAGGAAGACATCTTGACCTTAATTTATAAAATTATATGTTAGCTTCAGGATGATTTTTCTTGTAATTGTTCCCCTATTTCAGGATACCTATCTCTGAGATGCTCATTAATTTCTGTGTCATTTTAGCATTAATAATCTGAGCTTTTAAATACTCAGAAAATTAATTTCAAATATTCCTGTAGTTTATTATTTATCTTTGAAATAATACTATGCATTAATAGGCCTGAAAATTATAAAGACGAACAAATGTTAGAAAGCAGTCAAGAACAAAGCTGTTAGAAGACCACTGAAGATTATTTTGATTTACTAAAGTAAAATCTGACTTATTTATTACTATTAAACAAGGGACACTGCGTGCCATGCTGTCCAATTCAAACACATACACTGTGGAGACGTGCTCTTATTTTCTTTGTCCTAAAAATCAATTTTCAGAAAGAAACTGCACTCCAAAATTTCCTCCAAAAACCTGGTAAATGAGATACATAGTATTTACCTGCTGCCATACATTTGCACACCTAAAGGCAGAGCAAAAGAAAAACTCACCCGAATGACACCATCTTTTCCAACAGAGTAAAGATCTCCTTCATCAAGAACTAACTGGGTGATAGGGCCCTCGTGACAGGGCTTGTGTCCAACTTGACAGAGCTCTACTTTAATGAGGCCAGCTTCCCAAAGCAGAAAATTGCCCCACTCAGTTCCTGAGACAACCTTCAATGCAAATGCAGATAAATATATTAGCACCTGCATGCAATCGTGCAGAAATACAGGCAAGAACCCAGTTAACATTTGTGGCTTCCTTCCATGAATGCATTAAATCAATAGCAAAGTACAGACTTTTGCAAGAGAAGATGTAAAGGGTGAGGAGGCTCAACTTTTTAGCAGTGTGACATAATTTGCAAATGGTTGTAGATTAGGACCAACAGTCTCTTTGTATTTCTGTACACTGACGTTTTCGCTACCCCATTAGAAGACACTCAGCTCTGAGCCAACAGAGACCTTTTCTCTGTGAACTACAACACTAACTGTATTTTCCAATTACTACAAAGCAAGCCAGGTTTTGGGCAGATTGATGGCAACAATTCTCAGAACTGTTCTGATTCTGATTCTCAGAACAGCACATCACGGGCCTGATTCAAAACATTTTGAAGCAAATAGTAACTCTCCAACTTACAAAGCAGACTTTATATCAAAGCCTAAAGGGGTACATAATATTTTTTCTTTTTGTCACTTTTCCTTACTTACCTTCCCATCGGGCAGCTCCACAAAACCCGTAATGTCGGACACTGCTGTTTTTCCAAACCTGCCTAAAGCTCCTTGTAACTTGAGACCAGTTAATGTGAGAGCCATCTTCCAGAACCTGAGTATAGAAAAAACATCCCTGTCTGATACAAGGTTTCTTAAACACTCTTCAGTCTCTCTCAGACACTGCAATACCCTTACCAGGCATGCCTCCGAGGTAAGGGCTGCTCATTTATTACTCTTTTTCACAGGAGAACCTGGGCTTTTTTTCTTTTGAAAATGAGATAAAGCTTTATAACTACACAAACATTTCCCTATGCTACTCCTATGAAAAAGCTAGGAAAAGGATTTGGAATAGGCAGAATGAAGATTAAACTACTATTTAAGAAGTGTAAAATGCACAGCTACATCTTTCCAGCTACAACCCATACACATAGTTAGGGATACCTATTTTATTCTTGCTGTCTCCAGTGTATGATGCTCAGCTTTGTAAATCCAAGGGACTGAGGTCTTCACTGAATGTCATCCAAGCCCTCTTGCAGAATTGAACTGTACTATAAAATCTCACTGAGCCAAAGGTTTTATCCTAAATATTAATAGTTATTTCTATTTGATCATTAGTACAACATAACTTGAAATTGCTGCATTGCAGAAAAATTAACATCTACTGCAATTAGGGATGGTTCAGGGTGTGCAGGAGTCATTACATTTAAGAGAGCTGTTGAAAATTGTAATTTGAGTCAACATTTGGGTGAAAGGTCACATTTATCCTGTTATAAAAGCTATGACAGAGTTTATTTGTAGTATTTTAGCTCAAAAGAAAGCTTATAAGAGGGTTTGTTCTTTCAGATTTCCATAAATAATGCATTCTACACCACATTTGTTCTGTGTCTAAATAAGTCATTTGCTATTTCAGACCTACTTTGCAACCAAACTATAAAGCACATCTCAGATTTTGATCTGATTCCCCTGTTAAAATTCAAAGAAACTTTAGATGCATTGTAATTTTAAAGGTATCATTTTTATTACGATAGGATCGCACTCATATCTTAAGTCTCTGTCGTGTTAACATTTAAGTACTGGATAAACCCAGAACACAAAATGAAAGTTTAAAGTCATTTGGTGTTTGGTCCTTTTTTACAAAAGGACCCATGAGCTTAGCAGAGAAGGGAGTATATGGAAGTGTATCTTTTGTAGGCTTTTGGTGGGATTAGAGGGTTTCTGATCCATGACTTGGCAATCACCTCTAATAGCTGTCCAAAGAGCAGATGAGCTCAAGAAATCAAAGGTAGAAGGCACAGAAGGCATATATCCTATGTTAGGCCAGCTAGAGGACATGTATCTATAAGTATTTTTCATTACTTCTTCCCAGTGTTTGTTGAAATTACAAGAATGGAGCCAGCGGTACTGACATTTAACATCAAGCATCATCCTTTTTGGACAGCAAAGGCGTTGAAAGATTTGTTTGACTGGCTGAAGGTCCTGAAATTCCTCCTTTTTGTAAGAGCTAAGTAAAATAGCATTCCTCATTAGTACATGTTTGCTAAGGATACATTCTTGTTTGTCATCTCCTATGTATTTTGACTGCAGAGGTGTTACGTATTAAACCTACCTGATGTGTCCTGATCCACCTGTAGTTAGATGCTCTTCATTCTCAGCAGAAAACATGACCTTGTAAACATCCTGTGCAAAAGCTTTTGACCTCAACAGAGTCTCTTCTTGTTTCCAGTCCCATATAGTCAACATGTAGTCAGGGTTGCTCCCAACACTGGCCAGCAAAGTGCCAGCACGGTTGAAATCACCAAAAACATAAGCTGTCTCTGTTCCACCTGAAGAAATGTACAAGCCCCAGTACACATGCACAGGAAAGATAGAAACAATACAAAAATCTACTCAGAAGGAGCTCAACTTTCACTGAGGTTTTTTTTCAATAGGCAACGGCTCTAGGTTGGCTATTGATCAAACAAAAGTTTCTTCCCATGCAATAATAAAAAACTTGAAACCAGTGTTTTCTATTTTTGCTGTGAAGGACCAAAAGATTCTATTTCCTTCTAAACTAAAAATGATCCACTACTCCATCTGCTGGGATCTTTAAACACTAGTCCATCTGTATAAAATGAAAATAGAACTTTTTACACTACCTTTCAGTATTCTGTAGGGCCTCACTGAAGGATATGTGTAGATGACAATGTTTGGCTTCCCTCCTTTTTCTCCTACGGCAAAGTACTCCTTACTAGGGTGTGCCTTGAAAAAGCAGAAGTCCTGTTGCATGCTGTAATGACACCTTTGTCTTTATCCTGCTAGTTTTTGAGTTACTGTATTCACTCACTCATTAGTCAAAACACACTGCCATAAATACTAGATTGCATTTTTCTGTGTGTTTATTCTGAACAACTGCCAACCTGTTGCTCAAGATCAGAATGAAGCCACTTTGCCCACAAAATGGTATATCACACATACACTGCAGAATCACGACAAATGGTGAAATAACCTGCTTTGTGATCCATTCTTTTACTATTCCTGCCTCACTCAACCCACTAGCTAATCTTTCCATAGCAGCATTTGTGTCAGCAGCTATCTACTTCAGCAGACAGCTGCAGAAAAGCCATCCTGAGCGACAGTATTCTGAAGGTGTAAAAATGTACATCGATTCCCCAGAAAAGGCTGCTTACAATGAAGCAGGACAGTCTGAGGCTGGTAGTCTGAAAGCCTGGCTCATGTGCAATAAAACTGAGAGATGGCAGAGCTTTCACAGGGTAAGGTGCTTCAAATTCAGGGACAGCACTTGAGACTCCAAGCTCTTGATAAGTTTAATAGAAAGTTTAATAGAGTGAAACCAGATACTTTTTCTCTCCATTTGTGTAAGAGCTTGATTTTCTAAATTTTAATTGCAAGTAAGACTCTATATTAGTGTCAGTTGTGAATAGGACAGATGAAGTGTCGAAAAAAAATAAGAGTTTCTATGAGCCAGAAGATTTAAGTAAGAATGTCACAGTGCTAAAAATTAATCCCAGCTGGACTTGTCAATCTTTTTAGGTACCTGAGCCTGGGACTAAGGTGTGCAAATACTTGTTCTCTGCCAATTACATTAATGGGATGAGAAGCCCATGCTGCATGGTCCACACATTCCCTTAATCAATACCATAGTTTCTTATGTATATGCATGTGCAGCTGTAGAAATCTCCCATATCTGCAAACCACAACCAAGCAAACAGTTTTTTTTCTTAGATAGTGACTAAGGTTCTTAAACAAGAAACAAGAGCCATACTGTGATAAACCCAATTCCACCACCACGGCTGCTCCGGACATATCTCTGATGTTTAGTTCTCAGGTTCTGGAGCACCACCTGGTTGCCTGCTATATACACCACAGTATGGCTATCCATTACCATCAGATTTACAGGTCTGGTACAGTCATATCCAAAAGAATGTCTGGGAACAGCCCAATAAGGAAAAGATTAGACACTGTCTTTCTAGAAAGTTTACTAAGTGGATAGAAATGCTTAAACTGAAACTGAAATGGGAATACTGAAACTAGTGACTAAGCCTGAAGGCAGGAGATAGTTTTCTTCAGTATACAGTGAAAGTAAAATATATGACTCTGAGAGGAAGGCACAAGTAAAGGCCTTCTAAAGTTCATATTCCATCTTTTCATCTCCAGTAGGGGTACACCTCTTGCTTCTACTGGATCATTTGGAGCTGTAAGGAATTCATACTTTATCTGTGTTCCCTTTTCAAATAAAATGTAAAAGATGTGCACCAGATTACCAGGAACTGTCCTACAGACAAGAGATCAAACCAAGCAAGTTTTCAAGCTTACTTCTTAATTGTGTACAGGCAGATGTAGAGAAGGGAAAATCCAGTCTTCAATAGCAATTGAACTGTGTCTGCAGAGAAAACCACCAGCATATATGAAAGTCACATATCCTATCTTACCCTACTTGACCATACCTATCAAAGAGTTTATTGTAGCTCGTAACTGATGGGCATCACTTCCTTTATTCTATCAGTTTAGATCTTCTGAGCACCAGAATACAAATCTACTTGGTTCCTTTCCCACTTCTCCCTTATGAGCTACACAGCAGCCCTTCTGCCCTCCCCTCAGCTTCTTGGGGAACACCAGTGTGGCTGCAGAGAAAGGGAGAGCTTTGCAGGGCATATTCTTATGCTAGTCTTCTGCCTGGTCACATTAGCTTCTCTATGATCTAGTTCTACATGAGTACTTATAATAGTAAGCATTATGCCCAGTAAGAAACGTTTATGAGGTCAAGACAACATTTAAGATTAAAGTCACCCAGAACCATAACTGGTCAGGATTTTTCCCCATGTCTCAACCAAAGGTATCCCACTAATGCCACATAGGCTACTCCAAATTTGACAAATACAATTTTAAGAACATATATTAAATATCATTAGCTTTGAATTTGCACCAGCTCAACAGAAAGGATACTTAAAGGTAAGAAGGTCAGTGGGTATCTCAGTGTCGTCAGTGGCATATGGGCCTGAATATACATCTTCATACGTATAGAAGAAGTTTTCCGGGATTTCCTTTTTTACCTCCTCAGGCCTTTTTTGTGATTCTGAGGATACTTGACTACTGCCTTGTTCTTCCAAATTGCCTTCTGCACCTCAGAAGTGGGAACATAACAGAAATTTATATTCACCATACGTTTTGGGTTAGTTGCTGATATTTGCACCTAACCATTAAAGGGAAGGGGTCACAATTGTTAGCCTCCTTTGACAGAGCAATAAATACTTCATAGCTCAAAACAGGGGTCCCATGTCTTAGTAGCTACTTGTTCTGGGACAGCCTGTAACAAACATTCCCTCAAGCTTTTAAAAACTTTACTGTAAATATTCAAAACTGAAGAGTTGAAACAAGAAAAATTTTGAGACCATTTGAAAAATACTGATTTTAAAACTTGAAGACTTACCAAAGCAGTTCAGTTGAGGTTTGCTTGATGTTTAGGTCTGCACTTTAGAAACCAAACAAATTTTAAAGTGTCTCGTTTCAGTAGCTATTGAATGCACATTGTTACACAAAACAATTAGTAAAACCACATATAATGAATCACCAGAAGACACCATTGTCCTCAAGAAAGAAAGCTGCTAATGTGTGATCCAGAGTAGTTCTTCACTGTATTGCAATGCATAATACTGTCAACTTGACTTCCAACTAGTCATAAGCACTTGTTAAAAGTAGTTTCCAGTGGAATACATCAGGTTAAATATATTCTGTAAGCATTTCATGCTGTCCTGACTGTTTTGTCTCCTAGGTGTGCCACAAAAAACAAGCAAAGGGGTCAGAGACCAGCCAGGCAAAGAGCAAAGTTAAGGCAATTGGAAGGGAGCAGAAATACTCAATCACTGTAACTGATTACAGCCTGAGGTGCTGTTCCAAATAATAACAGTGAAAAATAATGAAAACTAGAAAGTACCGGGGGTTTTAAGTTTGTGCCAACATGTCCTCAATAATACTTTCAGTATCTGATTCCACTTGGTCCCCTTCTTCCTCCTGTTCCTCTGCTTTGGTGATTCCTTTGAAACACTAGTTTTGTCTTCTTTTGCAAAGTATAATTGGGATCACCCTCTTAGGTATTAATTCCTTGGACTAATTTGCTCATACATGCCATATTAAATAAATATATAGTTCTGTAATAGTAGAAGAATCTCCTCTGTCCAACAGCATACTTCCTGCTGTTTAGCATTAAGTGTAAGGAGAAGTTTGCTTCCAAAAAACAGTAATTTAAAACTCACTCCGGGGAAGGAAAGAAACCCGTCCTATAACAGGAAAAAGGTGGAATAGGAAGATCAAACAAATGCCAAAAGTAATGTAGCAATGCATCAAAAAGTCCTTCTAAAGTGGATTTGTTATTCATGCTACCTGGATCTAGTGTGTTAGATGACATGCAGGACAGTTGAAATAGACACTGGACAGGCATTTCAAGATGAAAAATATGTTAAAAAGAAAAACACAGGCCTCTGACTGAAAGAGTCCGGTGGAGTTAAAAACCTGATTTCAGTATTATCTACAAAGAGAGGTCTAAGCAGCAAAAATTTTCAGGGGAGAGACTTTGTGAGCTGAGGCAGAACAGGAACAGCAGGCACAGTGCTTAGTTCAGAACTTCACTATGAACAGAGTAAAAATAAAATTTGGCAACACCAAGAGCAGGAACTGGAGATGAACACTTACTAGTAAGTAAGAAAGGGGTGAGTGGTGGAAGAAGCCAGAAGTTACTGTAGGTTCAGTACTGAAATCACGATACAACGGGGAAATACTCACCACTGGGATCTGCCTGTGCATCTTCTCCTGGTTCCTCATTGTTTCCCTCCTGTTCCATTGGAAAAGATGGATGTCCTCTCTCCCTGGAGGTGGTAAGGAGGAACGTTTAGTATTGTTGCCTTTATTTGCCATTTAGACCATTTTCATTTCCTCTCAAATGCTTTGAGATTCCCAAAGATGGTATTTGTCTTCTGCCTGCACACAAGTACATATTATCCAAAGATATGTCCTACTTTGTAGAGTGAATTAATTGGCCCAGGTTTTAGGACTCCAGGCTCTGAATAAATTGCTACAGCAAGACTTTCATCTAAATACTGGGTAACAGGGGGAACTGACAACTGATTTAAATGTTTTGAGCTTCTCTTTAATATACTGGGAGGAGATGTGCTTTTGAGACGAGGCTATTCCTCCACCCTTCTGGTGGGCTTCACAAAAACATCAGGACATAGACATTCTGAGATCATCTAATATCTTGAATGGAAAAGCAAGAGAGATGAATCTTTAAGGAAAAGGGACTTTATCCAAAACATTTTATAATAATGGAAAACAAATTTTAAAAGTTAACACAATTAAAAAAAAATAAAACAGCTTAATAATATTCCTCCCTTGTGTGATTTTCATCTTTCAGACTATCTTTTTCAGAGTTCTACAATTTTCACTAGTTACTACAGTCCTCTGGAGTGGAAAAGGTCCAAATTTGTCATATAAAAACCAAACACATTGACCATTTTTAGAAAAGTCTCAAAAAGAAGCAAAAAATCATAAGCATTGTTCTTACTTTAATTTTTTTCTGCTTTTTGATTTCAAATGTGTTCTCCATCTGAACACAAATGAAACACCTTAAACTGCACATTGGAGCAACTTTGTATCAATATTACAGCACAAAAAAACCTATCAGAAATCAGAAAATTCAGAAGTTGAATAAAAAGAAACATGAATACTCAGAATAAGAAATATGGGCAGGATGCAAGCAAATCTCTCTTCATTTGTAATCATGACTCTGATACCACTAAAAAATCCCTAAAAATGCATTTCCTGTTTCCAGCTTTGGGTCAGAATCCATTTGGAAAAAATATTTTGAGGAATTTCAGGCTTTTCCGATATTTCAGGAAAGGCAAAGTGTCCTAACATAATGGCACCCATGAGAAGGACAAGAAGGACAAAGAAATATTTCAGACATGTCATTCTTGTTGTTATATAGCCAATCTTCATCCAAAGGTTCTGAGTATCTGCCACAATCTGACCTTCCTGCATAATTTCACATAAGAATTACAAATGAGCTTTTATCCCTTAGGAGTGCTGAGGAAAACTTGAAAACAGACAAGCAGAAAGTTTTACATTTAGAAAACAAATGAAAATAAAACAATTGCAATATATCTCAATATATTTAAATGAAATTCATGAGTTTTTAATGGGGTAACACCACTGATATCACTGAAGTTGAAGAAATAGTTATAGACTATTTGCATAAATAGATAGTGGAGTGTTCAGAGACCTGAATTCTAATTCCAAACCCAGTAATGACGTGTACAATTTGTATCAGCCATTTCACCTCTGGCTGTCTCAGTTATCTCCTGTGAAAAATTAGATAGTAATACTTACCCATCTTAGCGAAGTGTTTTCATATCCACAGAGAAAAGAGCAATGAATTTTCAAATTATTTTAACTAATTAGCAATCATTTGTCTTCTAAAAATTAAGACTATGATAGTTTTCATTATAAATTAATTCCTATCTGGAAAATGCTTTAGGCTGAAAGAGGATATGAACATTTCCGCCTGCGTTGACATCTAGTTAAAGAAAGATACTGCAGTGTCCACTGTGCACATTTTTGTGATGGCATTCAAGCACTGTGCCTAAGAAGATTTTGAATTTAAGGACTCAGAAGAGGCTCATGGGGGGTAACGTGTCTACTTTGGCTGCAGACTCTGGGATTCCTGAGTTGGCTGATCCAAAAAACTCCAGTGCAGGCTCACCATGACAAAGGCATTCATCTCTCTGAATGTTGATTTTATTTTCCTGGGGGAAACCTGGGGGGTTTTGGCAGGTTTTTTTGAGGCAGATTTGCTAAATCAGAAGGATTTAAGCCTTTTGATATTGAAAACTGAGATGGTGACAAGTAGAACCGGTGTGACAAGTCTAGCGGGAAAAAAACGCTCATAATTTTTCTACCAATGCCTGACCAGGGCAGCCTATTTTCTCCCTAGTCCTAGTAAAGCAAAACACTGACTTGAAATAACTGTACCAGATCCACATCAGTGTCGTCATTTCCAAGAACTCCATCAGGACTGAATTCAGGTTATCCTTGTTTCAGTGGACAGTGCAGCAAGTTGTGAATTTCAGCAAAGTTCCATTTTCTTTCAAATTGTGTTCATTCAGGTGTATGTCTTCAGTTATTTCAAAACTAAAATGTTCTTTATCAATTTTGCTGCCACACAGAATCTTTACATATGGGAGCCTCTCAAAAATTCTCAGTAAATTTGGACATTAAGTGATTTCTCATCTCAGACAATTGTCTCATTTATTCAAAATACAGCATAATTAAATCAAATGGGCGTTTTTTTGCTAACACGTAAACAAATTCAGTGAGATGACACCACTTTCTTTCTATTTTGTCATCCTACACTTTTCTTCTTTCCAAAAAAAAAAGATGTTCAAATGTGTAAGCCTCATAAATGCAGTTCTTGCCTTCATAAACCCTGTGACTGACACTTCAACTGCATAAAATACATGAAATTAAATAATGATCAAAAGGCAGCCTACAGTTTTACTTTAGAAAACAGAACATATCTAACAGTTATTTTAAGCTGTCTCTGCCCCACACCATTAACTCTTTAGGTGTGCTTAAATGACAGCACCTATCAGCTTTTACATCCACAGAAGAGTGATAATCAGTTCTGTCCACTAATTCAGTTTATGTAGAAATAGGGAACTATTACTGTAGAATAAAACTGCAGTGCTATTAGTACCAGCAATAAGCAAGAGATTTAAAAAATATCTCTACATTGTGCTACTTCTGAAGGATTTTATTTCTTGGTTCATTCCAAAATGTGCTAATATTTTTGTAGAAAAGCTTTACCCACTGATGGACTTTGGAGAGAAAAAAAAAAAGGACACTTGGTCTTTCCTTCAGGAGAGATTGTATGTTATTCCTTTAGCTGTTTTCATTCCACATGAAGGAACTCAAGTTTGTCCCAAGACTTCCAATCCTGACTCCTCCTAGCACTGCATTATGAGCTCTCCATGCTACTCTCTCTGCTCTTTCTGACCTGGGCTAGCACTGGTCTAAACACAGCTGCAGCATTTGGGTATCGTGAGGGATGTCTGCCACGAGGAACTCCATACTGATCATCTCTTCCAGGGTGAGGCATCTTCTTCGAGTCTAGCCCTGCTTTGGATGTGTCAGGTTTCTTGCCATCTGCCAAGTCCTGTTTCTTTAACTCATTTTCAAATATGGTCTCCTCAGCACTTCTTTCTGAGTCTTTCATTTCCTTTTGAAAAACAGCAGACCATCGACCAACTCTCTCAGTACTCCTTTTAGCTTTCAGACCACATCAGAGTACATCAGCAATTTACGGGGCTGCTCCTGAGTGCAAAACGTGCAAACAGGAAAGTCTTGTGAAACTTACTTTCATTAAAAAAAAAAATTAAAGTCTTTTAGTACTTATATATGGAAAGAAAAATATCCAAGTGTAAATCAGGCATAGAAACCAGTGCTATCTGTATACCATTATCCATCAGCATTACTAGAAAATTAGTAATAAAAGTCAGTTTAGGCAATCAACCCAAGATCCCAAGGAAAAAAAAATGTACTAGAGAATATGGCTGCTCTTACAACAGCTAGAAGACTTGAGAGCAAGGAGAATAACAGAGGATATAAATTCTGACAGCAGTTAGGTATATAAATTATTTACTAGTCAGAGATGGAGACAGCAAGGATAAAGCTACAAAGCAGGATCTAGACACACCATGTTTATCACAGCTCCATTGTCTCTCTTCTCCCTCATCAGAGAGAGAAAAGACATGGACCGGAGCCCTGCTATTGTTCTCCTCACTATGTTACACACATGCGGAGTATTTTCCTATTTAATTAGGAGAAATAAATCTAATTTCTTTCCAATCTAATTTCCAGTCTTGTACCTAAAGTAGCCCTCTGTATGATCCACATATCCTAGCTCTGCCACATGCAAGTAAGTTTCTTAAAGCCTGCCCTGCGAATAAAGGTTACCAGGTTTTTACTAAGCAGAAACAAGAGCAGGTGACATCACCAGTTACTTATTAACTTAGAGCGTAAAGAAAAATCATAAAAATGAGTATGAGAGCAGTGCCACAAATGGAACGAGCAATGAAATCAACTGCCTCACACATGGTGAAGAAAACCCAACAAGTCCCACATTTCAGTGGTCTATCCCTGCTGAAGGACACTCACTGCTGTTTAGCGGGGATAGCAGAGGGCAGGCAGGGGACACCTGGCGCTCCGCAGGGCGGGCAGGGGAGGGAGCCTCAACAGGGCCTTGGGGAGGGTGCGGGCACAGAGGGGCCCCGAGGTCGCAGAAGCTGCGGGGGCGTGAGGAGCGGGGCTACCGGGGACAGCCCACGGCACTCGCGGGCCCGCCGGGGGTGGCTGTGTCCGGAGCTGCCGCGGCCTCCCCACAGCCCCGGTACCTGGGCCCGGAGCTGCCGCGGCCTCCCCACAGCCCCGGTACCTGGGCCCGCTCTGCCGGCGCGGTTCTGTCTCCAGGCAACCGCGGCGGCGGCGCAGCGCCCCGGGAGCGCGGCCAGCGGGCGGGTCCGCGGCGCTACCGGGCCAATTACAGGGGATAGTGGGTGTTTTACTTTGGGTTGTTGGGGTTTTTTCTTTAAAGTAATCTCTGCTTTGGCTACGGTTGCGGACTTTTCAGAACTCAGCGGGAAAATTAAATTAGCGACAGGACGAGAGGACATAGTGTTGAGCTGCGCCAGGGAAGGTTTAGGTTGGACATTAGGAAGAATTTCTCCACAGAAGGGATGATTAGATATTGGAATGGACTGCCAGGGAGGTAGTGGGGTCACTGTCCCCGGTGGTGTTTAAGAAGAAACTGGACGTGGCACTCAGTGCCCTGGTCCAGTTGACATGGCGGTGTTCGGTCACAGGCTGGACTGGATGATCTCGGAGGTCTTTTCCAACCGAGCCGATTCTGTGATTCTGTGAATTCCCCAGACGTTCTTCCCACCCGCAGTTCGAAGCGTGCGCTCCCGTGCGCCCCTCGCTTAGGGCGCGCTGCCCCGGGCGGCGCAGCTCGGGCGAAACCTCGTGTGTGTGCCCGTAACTTCCCATACACCTGTGTCCTCAGGATAGATAGATAGATAGATAGATAGATAGATAGATAGAAGTTTTATATCGATACAATAAATATATGTTGTGGGATATATATTTTTCATTCTACATATATATATTTAAAGCAGTTTCTGAAGTTGGCGGCGGGCATTTTGTCCGGCGTTCCGGCGAAGGGTGCAGGTACAGGGGGAGGGGACTGCAGCCGGCGGCAGCTCCCGGCCCAGGGACAGGTGCCACGGAAGGGGAGGGACAGTGGGCGCGACGTCCCCGGGCGGAGGAGGAGGAGGAGGAGAGCGCGCCATGGCCCCGCGCGGGCGCTGCCGGTGGCCGCTGCTGCTGGCCTGGCTGCCGGCCGGTGAGTGCGGCCCGGGGCTCGCTGCGCCCTCGGGGCCCCTGGCCCGCCCTGCCCCGGGACACCCCCGCGGCGCTGGGGCCGGGATTCGGGAGGCGCCCTCGGGTTTTGCCCGGGGTTAAGGTGGTGCGGAGTCGGGGGAGCGGCGGCGGCCCCGCGGGGAGGGAAAGGGGCGGCCCGGTCCGGGCGGGCGCTGTTCCCCCCGGTGCCCTTCCCCGCCCGCGGGGCTCTCCCGAGCTCGGTACAAAGTCGTGCGGAGACGAGTTTCGCTCCCCAAAGGTGCGGCTGACCTCTCTCCTAGGAGGAAGTGGCCTCCTGCTTCCTGGCAGCCTTCAGTATCGGTCGCGTGCGGCCAGCTCGGCTGGGACCTGGGCGCTGGGACACGGGGCCGATCCCTTTTGGCCTCTCGCAAGCGCCCACCCGAGCTTTTGCTGCCAGCTCAGCAGCCCCAACCTCTCGGGGATCTGGGGTAGCTGCAGTGCTGCTGCACCTGCTGGGCACCTGCTCGTGTGGGGAGCAGGAGCTCACCTCCGCGCCCACGGGCGGCCTTCAGCCAGCAGAGTTCTCTCTGCCAAGCTTTGCGGGTTGCCTGACAGCTTCTAACCTCCTCTTGGAAATAAAGTGAGCATTTTGCTTCTTGGATGCCTGGGTCTTGGATGATGATCTGGCTTTAAATAGTGAAGTTTGGTTTTTCACAGAGAACCAGTGAAGGAAACAAAATAGTATGGAGGGTATGCTTGTTTATTGTCTTTCTTGAAGCCATGTTCCTGGGAGATGCTCTAGCCAAGACTTGGCTACACTGGCTCCAGAGGTTCGTGTCTTCACTGCAAAGCCAAAGATGTAGCCAAAACTTGCTAGATTGGTAGTGTCCATATTTGTTCTTTCTAACCAGGATAAGAAAGATAGCATCCTGCAGTGGAGTAATGCAGTCCAAGTTTAGGAACCAGCCTGAATTTCACAACTTTTCCATTTTCTTGGAGGAGGTTAATAAGAAACATTGGACATGCAGTGACATCTGACTGTTCTCTGGGGGAAACAGTAGGTTTTCAACCTCTTTAGAAAATAAGGAACTTACCTTTCAACACTGGCTGTTTTGCAGAACAGAGGTAATGAGAAAGCATCCCTTCCATAAAGAGATGTGGGTTTTGTTAGTAAAAAGCACATAGTGATTTTGAGTGTTTTATTCTTGCCAGAGAGATGCTGTTGCAGGAAATCCATGGAAAGCGTTTTATTCCCATGAGCCTTGACAAGTCAGAATTCATATGGAGTTTCATTTAATTGACACTGAGATCAAGGTTTTGCCACTCTTGAGAATTTGAATTGGTTTCTTGTGATTTTCTGCATTAAGATCCCAGAGTCAGCTGTTTCACTATGAAAGCTGAAACAAGATGTGTTCAACTACAGTGCTTTTAAATAAGACTGTAACTACCTGTCAGCAGTCTGGACCTTGCTGTGCTACAGCATTGTATAAACTTGTTTTATCTAGAGGTTTGCACAGCTGCTGGTGTTTCTGTGTTTAAGTGCATGTGTGTCTATCTTCTTTTTGAGAAAAGCCCTGGATTCAGGGTTTGCCCTGGCCCTCTCTATGTTTGTGTGGTATTCTTAAGTCAAATGAGTTTGCTCTGCCTGTGCTTTCAGTTGGCTGACAGGGTGTCCCATTTCAAACCAGAAACTGAGCAAGTACTGCATTGACAATACCCTACTGCAGAACGACTTGTTGAGGCAGCATTGCACCTCTGCAGCATCTTTTCCACAGTGTGGAAACTGTGTGAGCTTGTATTTGCTGGGAATGTAGTGTGGAGGTGCAGCCTAAGAGGACATTGAATGATGCTTGACAAAGAATGATGTTTGCAGTTGTGGTCCAGATGTTACTACATAGTAGTAGCAACTTGTTCTCTTGCTCTCATCCTGAAAACATGGAGTAGAGGGAAAATCTTTGAATATGTGATAAAAACCAAGTGTTGGTTCATGGAGACCTGTTCAGTTGGTACCTTCAAGCCTCCCACTCTCGTTCCCATCCTTCCTGCTGTCATGCTCCCCAGTTAAGAAGCAACTAGCACAGCACTGCAATCCCTGCCTGGTTCTCTGGCATTTACTCCCAACAGGGCATCCCACACTTGCCCTGCACTGTTTATATTCCCTTATCAAAGGCAACTGGTGATAACTTTGCTATTGTTAATGACAAGCACAACTTACTGTACTATCAAAGTTTAAATAAGATAGAGATGTCTCTGGAATAGAGCTAAACTACAGCTTATGAGAAACTTTGTAAAACCTCCATGAGTGTGTGCAGCTGCTTGGATAGAAAGTGCTGTAGAGTTTGTTAGGATGAGTACATAACAAATACATAATAAGAGCTTAATTAAAAAGGAAAAAAGGGGGTAATTGATGTGTGCTGTTCTGAAGTGGTGATAAACAATTAACTACAGTGCTACAGCCTGAAAGTTTTATTGTCTTAATCCTGGTCACCACC
This sequence comes from Corvus kubaryi, assembly GCF_017639235.1. Taxonomy (NCBI): domain Eukaryota; kingdom Metazoa; phylum Chordata; class Aves; order Passeriformes; family Corvidae; genus Corvus; species Corvus kubaryi. The sequence continues at coordinate 9,099,082 of NW_024581112.1, read as the reverse complement.
AAGTAACATTCTGATGAGTGTCTTAGCAAGACCTTGATTAAATTGATTTGGTGTTTATACAAACATATGGCGCTGCAGAACTTTTCTGGTTAGGATTAAAAGCCAAGGGAGTCCCATCCCATGTGCTTCTGGGACAGTTTTCCCCATGTAGAAGGAGTACACAGAGTGATATGCTGCATGATGGCTACTCATGCTTTGGAGAGTATAATTCCATCCATAAGGCAGGCCAATGAAGCTTTCTTCTGTCAGGAAAAGATGGGACTCATGTTCTAACCAGGGTTTGTAACCCTGGATGACTTCACTGGAGGGCCTGGGAGGTGTATAGGTGCCGGTCCTGAGTGGAGCCAAAGGTGATGTACTTGGATCTGGTGCAGATGATGTGATGGGAGGCCTGAGGAGTCTGTGGGCTGATGGCCTCCTGTGTTCTTGTTTGCAGGTTGCCTCTCCCTCCTGGTGACAGTGCAGGATGTTGAGCGCTACACCACCTTATTTGCCACTGTCATCCTCAAGTGTGACTACAGCACCTCAGCGCAGCTGCAGGACGTGGTGGTGACCTGGCGCTTCAAATCCTTCTGCAAAGACCCCATCTTTGACTACTACTCAGCCTGTAAGTGTCAGGCTCGTCTTCCAAGGAGTCCCCCTTCAAATGGGAAGAAAGGGGAAGGTAGACTCACTGGGGTAGTACAGGCTTTTGACCACTTCCTATGCAAAAACCAGGTGGTGGCATTTCCCTGCACTCCAAGGAAATACAGGTCATGTCTGTGATTTCCTCTGAAATGTCAAGGCCTTATGAGATTGTAGAAATCCCATCCAAAGCAGCTGTTTTGTCCTCCTTGTCATCAACTCAGAATGTGGGGCAGTTCAGCCGTGGTTGACACAAGTCAATCTTGGCAGCCCCATCTTATGCTTCGGCATGTTTGAAAGCAAGGGCCCTGCAACAAGTGGGCCTTAGGGTTCCCTGGGGGACCTGTGGTTGGAGCTGGATACCTGTGACCAGATGTTACTGATTTTAGGAAGTAGAAGAAACACATGCATTTTGGAGAGCATGAAGACTTCTAAGTAATAAAATTTAGTAGTGGTGGGAGCACTTCATGTGCAGACATTCTGGTGCGGACAGCCTTAATTCAGGGGTGTTTAATAGGGTACACAAACTGCATCCCAGGATAACCACCTGGTCAAAAAAGGTGATGATCCCACTATATTTAGTGTTGATGTGGCCTCACCTGGAATACTGTGTGTGATTCTGGGTCCCAGGATTTAAGGGTATTAAGGTACTTGAATGCATCCAGAGGAGGGCAACAAAGCTGATAAAAGGCCTGGAAGCCACATCCTGTAAGGAGCAGCTAAGAACTTTGGGCTTGTCTAGTTCAGGAAAAAGGAGACTGAGGGGTGACATCATTGCTCTCTGCAGCTTCTTGAGAAGGGGAAGTAAAGAGGGAAGTGCTGATCTTTTCTCCCTGGTATCCAGTGATAGGATGTGCGGGAATGGCTCAAAACTACATGAGAGGAAGTTCAGACTGGACGCTAGTGAGCATTTCTTTGACAGAGCGGTCAAGCACTGGAACAGGCTTCTTAGGCTGGTGGTCGATGCCCCAAGCCTGTTGGTGTTTAAGAGGCATTTGGACGGTGCCCTTAATAGGATACTTTACATTTTAGTCAATCCTGAAGTGATCAGGCAGTTGGACTAGATAAGCTTTGTAGGTCCCTGCCAATTGAACTATTCTGTTCTGTTCTATTCTTTGTAAACCCTGCAGAATGTTTAAATGGCAGCCATAGCATAACTGTACACTTAGAACTGAGCTCACAGTGGGTGCTTGGTGCCCAAACTCTCCTTTAAGCAGTCTGGATGGGTTGGGTAGGCATGTTACTAAGTGCTCTACAACCTAGTCCCCAAGCAGGTGGGTCCCTGGCTCAGCTGATCCCAGCATAATGAGAGTGCTTTTAGCCCAGGCTCAAGCTAAGAGTCCCCAAAAGGGACTTTGTGCTCCGTTTTAGGTACAGCAGTGGAAGAGCCTTTGGCAAGATTTGTCCTCATCTCTCTTCACTGCAAGCCATTTACAGAAAATGCTGACTAAATCAGCTGTCTCCCCAAATCTCAGCTCCCAAATACTTGGAAATTCAGTGTTGGCTTATGATGTGAGTCTGTACAGAAATTGCCTCTACTCCTCCATTAATTCTGTTGGGTGTATTTACACTTAATCCTTAGCTGGATTCAGATGATGGATTATTTTCTGTCTTTATGAGCTCCACAACATTTAATGGGATACAGGAAGGAAAGGGAGACAATCCTTAGAGCAGTTCATGTATGCCTGGGGATTTTGTTTGGTAGATAAACACCCTTTGTTTTAGTTCTAGGACTCTTGGGTGTTTTATGACTTTTTCCTTTCAACTTCATACTGTGAGCTGCCTTCCAGCCTACCACCATTAGCTTCTTACTACTGTTGTTCTTTCAGCTGTGAGTACAGGAGGCATCTCCTCTGCAGTTCCTGCATTCTCAAAATCTCTGCCATTCCTGTGGCTCTACCTCTGTTTGTTTTTGAGTACTCCAAAGCAGCTTACTGGTTTGAAGCCATGGTTGGTATTGCTAAACCAAAGCAATTGCACACATGTACTCAAGAATTTCTCCACTGCTCACAAAAGGATAGAAATTGGTCTTTTGAAGTAACTTTTGACATCTCTTACAATGTGTGTTTGTAGCATACCAGGCTGGTTTAGCCCTTGGCCAGGACCCTTCTGACGACTGCAATGACAGCCAGCGGAAGGTGCGCATTGTCATCCAGAAATTCGGGCAGAAGGACCCTGTGCTGGGCATCGACTACCAGCAGCGAAAAATCACCATTCAGAACCGTGAGTGACCTCCCAGGCAGGCAGTGAACTCAGGAACTATCCAATGTCTGCCTCTGCTAAGCGAAGAGAAGCATAAACATGGCTAATGTAATATGTAGTTTACATAGTCCATATGGCAGTGCAATAGGAGCAGGGAACGGCCCTGTCCCCAGCTGGCCTCAGGGTGTTGGAGGCACTACAACTTAAGGCTGAGCTGAGGATGCCAGAGCATTTTGCTGAAGAGCACAGAGGCTAGAAAACAGTTCCTTATTCCAAGTACTGCATAATTGTCCAGGTGTATTATATGTTCCCTGCTGTCCATGAGCAATAGATATTGCTCCTGCCAGAAGAGCTGTTGGGATTGCTGACCTAACAGGGACAGTGATCTGTGTTCCAAAACCAGTAGGGTTGGCTTCCAGCGAGACAGAAAACACAGACTGGCAGTGAATGCTGTTTATAGGAGTTCTCAGTGGACTCAGGTGGGATTGTTTGAATGTGACGGCTATGCTTGGAAAGAGGGGAGATGCAGTACTCTGTGTCACCTGCAGGCAGAAGGCTCTTTTCAGGTGGAGCCTGAAAGTAGTGTCTTTCAGTCACAAATAGCCCACTGTCAGTCCCTCTCCCACAGGAGCAGACCTTGTCATCAGTGAGGTCATGTGGTGGGACCATGGCATGTACTACTGCACTGTGGAAGCACCAGGAGACACCTCAGGTGATGCGGACAAAGAAGTTAAGCTGATTGTTCTCCGTAAGTGCCTGTACTTTGTTGCCAAGATATCTCCTCCTCTTCCTCTCTACCCCAGGACATCTCCAGCAGTAGAGAGGTGCTCAGTAACTTACCATGGCCAGATAGATCAGGATCAATCCTTTTTCTCTCTCCTTTTTTCCCACAGACTGGCTCACAGTACTCCTTATCATTCTCGGTGGCCTCCTCCTCCTTCTGCTGTTTGGGATATGCTGGTGCCAGTGCTGCCCCCAGTATTGCTGCTGCCACATCCAGTGTGGCTGCTGTCCAACACGGTGCTGCTGTAATCAGAAAGGTGAGGTTCAAGCAAATGTGCTTCCATTTATGACTTCTGACAAGACAAAAGCTTGGCTGGGAGTTTGCTGAGCTCCACTTTCTCCCTTCTGCTCAGCACCCATATAAACTGAGACATTTCTTTGGCCAATGTGACCTCCATGACCAGCTAATCTGTAATGAGAGGAGGGGATTTCAGATACATGGAATCTATCTTGCTTCTCTGTGTCCAACTTTGACTAGTTTCTCCTCACTCACACCTTGTTACCAGCTTCTCACACCATCCAGGGCGCAATCAGTTCTCTTGTCTAAGTGACTCTGGACTTTCCTGTCTTGTGGTTCATATGCCTGTGCATGTGAGAAAGGCAAGCAACTCTCCAAACTAGCCTTACCTTTAAGTATGTTGTTCTGAATTACGTAAAAATTGGAAATTTTTTATCTGCATGTTATCTTCAGAGCTGTTCCTTGTACAAGAAAAAGATTTTGTTTGGTTTTCTTTAGGGAAGGAAGTGAGAAGAAAGCAGGGAAAGATGGTCTCTTGCTGATCAGCCTTGCAAGTGCATTCTGAAGTTTTGAGGGTCAAAAGAAACTTTGTTCTGTTTGCTTTTAGCAGTAATAAAGTTTCTGCAGCCAGACCCTGTTGTTAGTAAGGCTACTGTTTGAATTTTGGCTGTTAAGTTCATATAACCTCTGCATTCCTGTAACTGAAACTTGGTTAGACTAGTCCCCCTGAAGCTTACACAGTCTAACAGTAACAAAATACAACAAATACATTTATTTATCATTGAAATCACCAGATTCTTCCCCAGATGCTACAAGGAGAGGATTTATGAACAAGGAGCTCTGTTTCAGGTTTACCTTTACTTTCAAAACAGCTATTTGGTATACCTTGGGTGTTAAGCTGTGAGAATTTTAGACTTAAGCTTAATTTGTTTAGCCCTTGCAAAGAGTGGACAGAACATCCCTTTTATTGCTAAAAACAAAACAAAACATTGGAGGCTTTACAGGTTGTCACGTAAAATGTGTGGTTCTGAGGAGGCTGTGGAAATTTGGCAGAAAAATTAGTTTCTGTGGAAGGGGAGAGAGGTGATGGAGACGAGACACTCACGCCTCCAGAATTCCTACTTCTCAGCAAAAAGGGGATTCAGAGTTTGTGTGAGCTCCTTTCTGTTTTTCTGCGCTGCAGATTATAGCTCACTCCAGACTGCTGCTGTTATTTCCTGCCTCCTGCTAAAGAGGAGGGATTCTTGTAGGGTTCTCTAAGCCTCTCCGTGTTCATGAGAGAAGGTACAGACAAGTCCAGCCTCCTTAACAAGGATGCTGGATTCTGTGCCTGTAATTTCCATCCAAGCTGCCTGCCCTCTTTAGCCACCTTACAAGGGATCCCTGTGCCTGCTCCTCTCCCCTAATACACACCTTCACTTCATCCTGCCTTGACTTACTTTTTTTGCACTCCAAGAAATGAACTGGAGGCCTTAAAAAACACAAGAAGATAGATTCAGGGGACATCTTAAAAACAGTGCTGAAGAATAACATGTCACACAGCTCAAGAGAAGGCAGGAATCCTCACCTGCTGTACGAGCATAGTGTGAGTGTGGGTGCTTCCTTCCCCGTTGTTGGCCACTAGAGGACAGCGTGGACCTGCTGAACAGTCACAGGTGCCCGTGAAGCAGGATAATAATCCTGGGTGCTGTGAATCACGCCATTAACTAACATGGGTTTGAACCGAGCAATAGAAGAAGTACATTGTTTGAGTAATTCGGGATTGATGTGCAGAAATATTAGACATGCCCCAGGAGCAAGCCAATTACATTCCCCACGGAAAGCTCTGAGAAAAGCCCATCAGGGTAAATATACGTATGACCTCCTTCTGGTCCTATTAATTCCTTTTCTGCTGTGGACTTCTTCCAATAATGAATCCGGGAAAAATAGGATATACTTGCACCTGGGTCTCACTAAGTTGGAAAATACTTTATTTTTATAATTGGCCCAGCAGCTGTTAAAGTCTGTCAAAGATTTTTCTTTGAAGAACAGATTTTTCCAACAGAGAGTAAGTGGAGGGAACAACACAACATTCTGGCAAAACAGGTAGAGGTTTTAGAATTAGGGTGAATCTGACCTTCCTCAGATAAATATGTTCACTTTAAAAAGATCTGTAACTTGCATTTTGCAGATGGGGAATCAGACTAATGGATTCAAACTGGAAGGCAAAGTATCTGGGGAAGAAAGAAGGGCTGATGGTGGTGAAGGAAGACCAGGACTAATTCTGGATTTGTTCAGCTGTAGGGAGAGATCAGAAAGTGACAGGGACAGGATTACTTTGGTCCTAGTGACAGCCTTCCTACCTTAAGAGGGAGAATGCTAAGCAGGTATGCCCACAGATGCTGGATCTCTTACTCCTCATGCACTCAGCAGACTCTAGGACATTCTCAAGGTAATAACTGGAGGAATGGGAGAGGGAGAGATAAGGCCTTCCCCTTCTATTTATCCCTTTTCTTTGTATTCTTTCTCTCATCGTCTAAGTTTGAACATAAACTGGAAGAAAATCCCTTGGGACAAAAAAAAAAGAAGCAAGTTTGACATAAAGTTCTTGGAAGCTGCTACCTCAGACCACACAGCTTTGAAGATATCAGATTATACGGATTAAAACCCCTGCAGTTTCTAGCTTTGTAGTTCCCTCTGGTTGAAGCCAGACTGGGGAGGGGGAGAGAGTTTGCAGTGGAGAATGAAGTGGAGCTGCATGAACTGCAGTGAAAAGGAAGGATGTGTGGAGAGGCATCGTCAGTCCCTCTTTTGCTGCAAGTGGTGCTCTGGATAAATGCAGTGAAACAGCTGAAGGAGGACATGTTTAATAACTGGAGTGCTACCTAAAGTGGAGAGCTCAGTCCCAAAGAGCGTGCAGTCTAAATGCTGCTTACTGCAGTGAACCCAGGGGACAGAATTAATTGGAGCTTAGCTGTAGCCTGGTTTCTTAAAGAAGCAAATCTTATGCAGTCAACTTGTCTGTCTATCCCTTGTCTCTTTCCCTCCAATAGCTTTTAATTTCATCAGCCAACTTCAGCCAGATTTATCAAAGGGATGAAAGTCTCAAAGGCAATTATGTTCCTATCTGTTTCTTGAACTGTAATGTTCTGTTCGTGCCTGACCAGACAAGAGGCTGCAGTAAAAGTCTGTCACTTCTGAAACTCCAGGAAGGCCATAAAAGAGAAATTTTGCAAAGGCACTGTTGCTGAAAAGCTTCACCCAGGAATGACAGACAAACCAGGCTTTGTAAAGTCAGGGACTTGCAGAATTTACTTGCTTGTAAACTTAAGTTTTGGTTGGTTGTGGTAGAAGAAGTAAGTTTCTGTAAGATGTTTTTAGGTATTCCCCCAAAAGAAGCAGCAATGAGCTATGGTTTTGAAGGCAAGTATAGTGAGCTTGTCTGTGTAGAGGAGAGAGAAATGCTGAAAAAAGGGAAGTAAAATTGGAGTCTGACCCCACAAATAGGGGTCTGGAGTTAGCAGTAGTGGAAACCCTGTGAAAGAGAGAAATTTCCACTGTTTGCTCTTTTGGTGCCCTGGACATTGCTGTTGAGAACAGGAAATTTAGTTTGTTCACCAGTTTGACCACACTGTTCTTAGGGGATTTAATTTTAGCAGTCATTCCGAGGTAAACTATGGAGTGACAAGAAGAGTGGTCAAAAGACTAGAAAGGGAAAAGCTGGACAGTGCACCTCTGAGTGCCTTCTTTGTGAAACAGAGGAAATGATGGAGTATAGAGTGGAAAATATGATCTGGACAGAACCCACATAATGGTGGCAAGGAAAGGTCTCATTTAGCTGGAAATAGAAGCCAAAAGGAGAAAGGACCAATGATGAGCTGAAAGAATTTTGAGAGAGAGAAAACTTGCATGTCTTGCTGTGTGAAACATTATTTCCCACCTTTCTGTAACTATACTTACAATGACTGGGCAAGTAGAAGTCTTAACTTGGTTATGTGCTGCATACTTAATCATAGTGTTACTTGTTCCCAGTTGCTGGGACTGCAATCAGAATGTTAGGCAGTAAAGTTTTTCTTCTGTTTTAGGTACTTTTTTGAAGATGTACAACTTTGTATTGGAATTTTCTGTACTCTGTTTTACCTTTGTTGTAGGGTGGAGAGCGATTTTAATTGTGTGAACTTCCTGTATCCAAAGGCTACAGCCTGTGAAGCAAAATGGATCTGCAAGCTGTGCCCTCTGGACAGGTGCTGTAAGCTTTCTTTTTCTTTTCCAGTACTGGAACGGCACCGGTTCATGAAGCAGGCTCAGGCACTTGCACCCTGGTTATCACCCAACATGTTCTACGGAGGTGCCGACAGGAACTCAAAACTTTCCTCTTACCAGCTGAACCCTCTACTGCAACGAGGTGAGACCATGGGCATCATTTCAGAGGGAAATCAGGATGAGAAACAGGTAACTTCTTTGGGAAGTTCAGCATTGAGGCTTTAGCTTCTCTACCAGAACAGAGAGAAAGATGTTCCTAGCATGACTGCATGTCCTAGGATGACAGCTCTGCCACATCTGCAGTGCACCATAGACTTGTCTGGGTGCATAAAAACAGCCGGTTATCTTAAGTGTCTTTCTGGGCTCAGTGCTGGGTGAAGCAGTTTAACACTAACTAAGGTGTATCTGTGCTACACCCCAGCAACTGTAGGGTAAATATACCCAGCTTATCTTGCTTTGTGTGGCAGAGGAGGGTACTGTCTCTTTGTTCTGCTGTGCTGGTCACGGTCAACTCCTTATAGCCAAAGCTGACATGACAAGTGAGGTGCAGTTTGTTTGAGTTCTTATCAAATGTCTAGTCTTCAAATGATTAAGGGCAAACTGCCTTCTCTGCAACAGATCTAGCCTGCATGCAGCAAAACATGAAGGACTCTTTAATGAACCAGGAAGAATTTTCTTCTCCATTTGCTACTTATATCCATGCATACGTGTGTACATACGTATGCCTGCGTATAAAAATTTTCTTTTTTTATTTTCTTTTTCTTTTGCAGTATTTCTTCCAGTTCAATGAAATATAAAAGGAAACACTATGATCTTTCTCTGGTTATTTGTAAATAAAATATGGTATCAGTGCTGTAGGGAAAAAAGTTCCTCTAAATACACAGGCTGTATTTCCAGGTGTGCTGGACTTCCTACCTCTGCACTGCCTAAACCATGTTAGATCTTGCTGCAGCTTATTAGTTACTACTCTTTGCACCATACCTCATTTGGTCTGGATGTGCTGGTTGTGGTGCCTAAGACTTGTGCAGTTCTTGCAGTGAGGTGGAGCAGGAGAAGAGAAAGAACTCAGCCAGGATCATGAGTGCAGAAGGGCCCTCTCTTCAGTGTTTTCTCTTGACTTGCTGCGTTCTCCTGTGCTTTTATCCTTAGATGTATCTCTGCAGAACAGTCTTCCACTGGCGCAGCCACAAGCTCAGCTTTCCCATAACAACGGTGTTTTGGACTACCTGGAGTCTGAAATCCAAAACCTGAACATGTCCCAGCTGCGGCCGCCCTCCCACCAGCGGCAGGCTGTGCAGCCCAGCTTGCTGTCCTCGCTGGGCTCCGACATCGTGCCACCCCCTCTCGCCGACCACGTCTCCTCCAGCCACGGGAGCAGCCACTCCTCACGGCCACAAAGAGCTGCCCGCACCCCCAGGCCCTGGGACTCTGCAGCAGAGGACAGAAGGGAAAACCGGAGGTGGCCCTTGCCTTCCAGTGGGGATTCTCATTCCAGCTACAGTCAGGAGCCCTGGGACAGGCAGCGAGACGATCATCCTCAGAGGCAGAGGACAGGTGGCTACAATGGCAGGCCCCAGCAGTCCCGACGGGATGTATCTCCCCCGCGCCAGGCTGAGAGGGGCAGGAGCAGCAGCAGCAGTTTCTATCCGGAGGAGGCCAAGGAGCGCTCCAGCCACCATCGTGGTGGGCGGCAGGAGCCCGGGGGGAGGCGAGAATACGAGCACCATGCTGGGAGGAGCAATTACTCCGGCCAGCGGCGGCACAGCTACTCCCCCCCTTCTCGCAGGGGCTCGTGGAGCTCCTCAGAAGAGCGAGTCCATGTCCCGGTGTCAAACCGCAGGCAGAGGAATCGCAGGTCCCGGGAGTGGCCAGAAGATAAACCCCCCAGTTATCGCTCCTTAGAAATCATCCCAGCCCAGGACAAGAAGCACAAAGGCAGTGCAGGGACCCGCTCGGTGAGTCAGCTGCCTTTGTGCTTTGCCATCTAAGGGAAGAGGGGGGGTTTCGGGAGAGAGAGGGAATGCCTGCTACTTTCTGTAGCCTGTTGTCTTCCAAACAGAGGCCAAGGAGCAAGGGGTGCTCTGCACAGCTGGTTATGAAGAGGCTGCTGAGTACCCTCCTTTTGACATTCATTGCCTGGATGCAGTATGTTCAGGGGCAAAGTAAAAAGGCAAAGCCCTGGAAGTGTTCAATGCCAGGCTGGATGGGGCCCTAAGCAACTTGGTCTAGTGGAAGGTGTCCTGCCCAGGGGAGGGATGTTGGAACGAGGTGATCTTTAAAGTCCCTTCCAACCCAAACCATACGATGATTCTGTGATTCTGAAATAAATTAAGTTCCCTGTGGATACAAAAATGCTGTTAGCAAGAAATTTTCCTGCTTCTTTCTAAGCCCGTGAGATACTTTTCTCTCTCACAAAGATATTAGCAGAGTTCTATAAACTATGAACACCTGCGACCTTGCAGAGCTTTGTTTATGGTACAGTAGAAAAATATTTTGACAATGGATGTTTTAGGATTTTAGCCAATCACCCCCAAGGGGCGGCTGATCCTTTGTCCAATTAGACTATGAAGAAAAAAGTCTATAAAAGAGTTTGTAAAATAATTAAATAAATCAGTCTTGCTGCACAATTCCTGCCTGCTGGATCTCTCTCCTCTCCTCCCTACAGCTGCAGGATACCATAATAGTCCCCTGCAGGGTGACATGTTATATTCCTATCCCCATCCAGAGGCTTTTGGGGTTCTGTGTATATATTGGTGTTAAAATAGCTGTTCTGGTACTGACTGGGGAGAAAGCACTTCCAGACTAGGCAGCAGCATCCATGCCTCTATAACCCTCTCTGGTGTTGGTTTACTTCTAATTTCTTTTAAAATGTGCATGATATTTTTAAGATGGCTCATATGGGAAAACATCCAGGTAAGATGGCTAAAGCTATATGAAATAGGCTTTAAGATAATGGGTGGCATGGATGAGAAATGTGTCATTCTCCAGGCCAGGTGGAAGAGGATGACTCGCTTGTTGGGACTCTTGAGAACTGAACATACTTTATATGGACAGTGAACAGCTACTGTTCACAACTCTTGTCAGTTTGCACTGGGATTAGACTTCAGGTAGCAACCTAAGTGTGAAAAGCTTCATATCCAATTGCTAATCTCCAAATTAGACAGTGTATTCCCCCTGAAAAAATGAGGATTCTTTTAAATAAAGAAAATGTTAAGTGTCCCTTATCACACATACTCAGAATTTTACCAGGTGGGAGTATTCTGAAGGGCTCTGTGGTGCATATTACCATTTTCCCTTCTGTGTTGTGGAAGAAAGTGCAATTCTAGTTCCAGCTGGGATGTGTATATGTATGAATGGTTTTTGTTATGGTGCTCAGAGCAGGTAGGAAGACATAGGATTTTCATCCATCATTCCATCTTTTATTTTCTCTTGCAGGACAGAGGAAGTTCCCACAGTGGAAGAAGCATAGTCATTTAATGTCAGTACTGGAAGAACTAAGATTCCCGCTGGACTTCTCCTAGTTTTTCTACTATTCAGGTTGGGGTGGCTGCTTTTGATTGAACAGACAAACAGCAATAAAACAGATGAAGCAACTTCCCCTTAGACTTACAACTTGGAAGAATATGTGTCTAGAGCCATGAAAGCCATACATAACCTATTTTTATTGCTGTGATTTGGAAATTTAGGTTGGGCTAAGTTCTAATGGGCTGAGGTTCATTGAAAACTACTGGAAACAGCAGATTTTTTCAGTAAATAGTCTATTCCCAGTCTTTAAAGAGAGCTACCAGTTCTCTTTATCAAGTGCTGTGGCACTGCAAGGAGCCCAGTCTGTAGAATGCTGGTCCTTTGCAGACCAGTTACCAGAGAAAGGTTCCAATGTTCACAGAGTTGTAAAGTCACAAGACAGTAGAATAATTTAGATTGGAAGAGGACTCTGGAGGTCATCTGATCCAGTCTCCTGGGAGCCTTGTGGGGGGAGGCACAACATCTTTCTAAGGCCCTTTGTTGTGCTTCAGAATGTGTAATGTTTGTTGCTTCTGCCTGGCTGCTCAGCATAGCTGGGACAGTTGCTTCCTTTTGTCCCCACTAAGCCTCTCTCCCAAACAGGAGGATCATGGTGCTGGAAGAATGTTGACTGCCTTAATAAGGTCTCACTAGCATGTCTGCAAATTGCCAGCTTATCTGCTCTTTGCTGACTGAAACAACCTGCTCTACTTTGAGCTTAGACCTTAGTGCCTTAAAAGGTACTTGTTCAAGCCTTTTATGCAGACTTGAATTTATTTGTAAACTTAAAAGGCTAAATTTGCCAAGGTTTGTCCTTCCCTACAGGGACTGAGCAAAGTATGACTACTGTTCTTTACATGGGACCAGAATTTCCTTCAACTCTAGGAAGCATGGTTTTGGTGAATATATCTTGCCTAAGCCATGTACTCTTTTCCATACATTTTATATTCTCCCTTTCCTCTCTGTGCCATGTATCATATACATGGGGTGGGATAAAGGGCTCTGAAGAAGTTTTACAGTCATCATTTTTACTGCTGTCCTTGATCTTTACCCTGACACTTACACCAACCCTGCAAGTGTGGTGCATCTGATCAGAGCTGGATTATAGGGTTTCCTCAGTTCTCACCCTGCAACTAAAACACAGAATTTCTCTATGCCATTTCTCCTTGATGTGATTAATCCACTGTTTTAATTTAAAATGTGCTGGAGAAAGAGAAGCTCTCTGGATGCTGGCTGCTTCCACAGAAACTGTCTTGCCAGAGGCACTTCTTGGATTTAAGAGACTCCATGGTTGGCAAGGAGCTTCTGGAGAATCTTGTGAATTATTTTGTAACCCAGAGGCACTGGAGGTTGGCCAGTACCAATGACTGTCTTGCCTAGCTTATTTGCCAGCCAGTGCCTTATGGGACACTTGCTACTGTTTGTTCTTTAATGTCCTCATTACTCATGTGCTTATGCTTTTCCTGGAAGACTTGGAGAGACTTTCACTTTGTCCACCTCTTTTTTTTTCTTTTCTTTGGACAATGATGGGAAGCATCGCCCTTCGAACAAATGGTCTGAGTTGAATATGCAATGCAGTTGCTGGTCAACCCAGGGCTACTACAGAGTACTCATCTTCCTACTGTTTCTTGGCTGAATGAGCTTATTTGTAATACCTGCCTATGGAGATAAAGCAGGAGGACCAACGAGCTTCTCTGGTTGACTTTGTTTCAGAACTGGAGGCCTAGTTTTTGAAGACAGAGGGTCTCTTTGCCCACAGTTGATGGCTATCACAAAAATTAAAAAAAATAAAAGCTAAAAGACTAACTCCAAATTTGAACTCAAGAAAGAAGGGCTGTAATTAGCAGAGTGCTTGTCTGCATTAGGCCCAGACTGAACAAGGTGTATTGACCCATGAGTCACATTTGAAATACAGGGAATTGTGTTCACAGAACTTGCAAAGCTAGTATCACTCTTGAATCTGTTTATCAGCCCCTCTGTGGATCATTTTTTTCTTATTTTATGACACGCTGAGGATTTTATGAACCACCTTTTTGTATGATGGACTAGCATTTTTATTGTGTGTATGATGACTGCAATGACAGAAAATTATTTGGGGCTGCTTCTTCCAAAACTAGCAACCAGTTTTGACATTAGCTTTACCCTCTGCTGACTTTTAGCAGATACCAGGGCCTGGCAGATTCTACCCGTGGAAGCTGAATTGCTAACTTGGAATTTGACTCTCTCCTTGTGCTTCCAATAGGTTCATACATCATGCGAGACAACTTTTTCCTGTCCTAGCCCAAATGTCCAGGTTTCAGGAAAGGGCTGCCCCTTTCTCCATCAAAAGTAGAGGCTATTTGAGACATGTGGTGAGATCCCAAGACAGTTGCATGGAAGGAGTTCACTTTCCTTCACATTCAAGTGGGTACAAGCCAACACGTATCCAGCAAGTTTTCCCAAGAGCAAGAAGCCACTTGCACTGCAGGAAAACTGAGATTACTCTCTCTGTAACAGGAGCAGCTGTTGGAGCTGCTGGAGTATGAGCACACTAACTGCAGAGGTGGTGCTTTTTTATCTACATCCTAGGAAGGAGCCCTCCATCTTTATTTGTTCCTCTAGTCCCCATAATTGAGCTAGGGTGACTAATTGTAGATTTGTGAATGCAATTCATAAATTGTGAAGTCTGAAGAGTTTTATCTGTATCATACTTGATTTCTTCTTCAGTCACTTTGTTCATGTTTATAGAAACATAAACTAAAACTCTTCAGGGAAAATTGTATCTCCGTGTTAACTCTGCAACTTCTTAAATTGTGACAGAAGTAGATTGGGTGATCCATCAGGGAAGCAGAAATGATACCGGGCTTACTAGTCTGCAGGCCACTGCGGTTCATAAAGCACCAGCTGGTGGGCTGTGAAATAACGACAAAGGAAATCTATCTTTGCGTGCTTTACAACTGCAAGCAGACAGAAAAGTGGGAAGGAAATAGGCTCTGCTCTAGATGCTTATTTCTGATTTTAATTGGCTATAAATGAAGCCCGATGTAGCAGCATTGCACAATACAATGTGGACACTTTTCCAATAAGATCACAGGGTCTTTGACTTTTTAAGAGAGAGAAAGAACTGAACAGCTCCAATACAGCACACTGAAAGAAATAACAGTAGGAAGTATCCTAGCCTCATTCTTTCTACATTGCAATTTATTCATGCTTAATTTTTTAGCCATTCCAAAGAGCTGATGTTCCTATGTCCCATTCATGATGGTAAAAGTTGAATATTTCACATCTGGGAGTTACTGCTATTCTAGACTTTTGTTCTTCTGTTCATGCTGGAAGAACAAGAAATATACTTTACCCCCACAGAATGAATCTTCTGTCTCAGATAAAGTGCCTTCATAGCCACTGGTGTTACCCTAATTTAGAATAATGAAATGAGTAAGTGACCATGCCATGTAGGGCCAGATAAGGTCACCCATGCTACAGTCAGCTGCTGTCTACCTCAGACTGGAGATGCATAAGAGAGATAAAAAATCGTGTAATTTTTCTTTGATTAAGAAAGTACTTGCAATATCTGGCTTTCTTGCTTATTTGCAGAGCGCCCTGCCATTCTGGAATGCCATTCCAGGAATGGGAGGCAAGGGCTGCTTCTGTGCAATCATTGATCTGGTCTTGGCAAGTGCCTGTTTGGCACTAGAAAGTGCTGAAACCCCCAGTTGCTATCTCTGGGATTATATTCATGATAGCACTGCCTAAAGTTAGGCTGACTTCAGGGCTGGGGAAGTTGCCTTGTGTGACAACAGCCACAATGCAAAGCTCTTCAGCAGTATGAATTACCACACAGGGCAGCTAAGTCCCTTCTGTTACTACCTCCTGCAGCACATCAGTTTAAAACACCCACTTAGAGCCTCCCATTTGTTGACCTGACAGAAGGAAGAAATGACACTTGAGGTTATCTTAAATTAACCCCTACAAGTAATGACTGCTCATTCCTGTTTCTGCTAAGTTTAATGCCTATGATGTGCCTTGTGCTGGTCTTCTGAATGTTACTCCAGCTTTAAAAGAAGATAATAAATGTGTAGATTCTGTTCAATGACTGTCAAGTGTATAATTGAAATATAAGAGAACTTTCAACCAGTTGCTCTTGTGTGTTCTTCCTAGACCGTAAATTGCTTTTTAGTGTTTGCACCAGAAGTGGAACTGAAAAGTCTCTGTCCTTATTTCTTGAATTAACATTTTTACACGTCAGTAGGAATCTTCTGTTGTTATGTTTTGGACAAAAATGCAAAATGGTTTGCTTCTATGTGGGATTTTTTTTTGGGGGGGAAGTCTTTTTTTCTTTGTTCTTCTGAGAAAAAGGATCATTTGAATAAATACATAGCGAGTGGAAAAATGTCTGGAAACTATTGGCAGTCCTCTTCAATGATGAGACTCACTGTAGTTTGGCTGCCACGTCTGTAAAATGAGAACACTTACTGTTTGGTTCTGAAGTACTTGGAGCACCATGAGAGGAACAGTCTTCTAAAAATCTTGTTTGGTTGATAAATGAAGGTACTGGTTGAGCTTTTCACACTTCCCACATGTGACAGTCCCCTACTAAGTGGTTGACATAAGAATGGAAATGTGTTGGGTCTCACACAATAGGCTTAATTTCTGTCCTCCCATTCCCCCAGCTGATGCCCTTTGTAGCTCAGCGTTGTGGCCTGTCTCTTGCCCCCGGCTGCGTGTGCCGAACACAGGAGATTGGACCTACTGGGGACCCAAGGGGCACTTGGAACCCGAGCTATGGGAAAACATTCCCTACAGCAGCAATGCAGCCACTTTCTGACTGCAACTTGGGAGCCTTGGGAGATGTTACCATAGAATGGTAAAAATGGTTTGCTTTGGAAAGGACCTTACAAGATCATCTCATCCACCCTGCCCCTTCCACTAGACCAGGTTGCTCAAAGCCCCATCCAACCTGGCCACTTGTGAAGTGTCCACAGCTTCTCTGAACAACCTGTTCAACCAGTGTCTCACTGCCCTCACAGTAAAGAGTTCTTCCTTGCATCCAATCTAAATCTTTCCATTTAAACCTGTTTCCCTTTCTCCTGTCAATACAAGCCTTGGTAGAGTCTTTGTGTTTCTTATAAGAACCCTTTGAAGTACTGAAGAGCTGCAATAAGATCTCCCTGGAGCCTTCTCTCCAGGCTGAACAGCCCCAGTTCTTTCAGCCTTTCCCCACAGGAGAGGTGTTCCAGCCCCATGATCATTTTTCATGCCCCTCTGGACCCGCTCCAACTGCTCTATGTGTTTCTTGGGCTGGGGATCCCTTAGCTGGATGTTCCTCCTGGTAAGTTTTGACAGCTGTCTCAGGTGTATTCTCATCTATTCAGCCTGTGCAAAAAGACTTGGTCACAGGGAAAGAAGTGTGAGAGGGGTACACAGCTCTGTGCACCATCTGGTTAATGCATTTGCTGTAAGTGGAGGGGGAAATGCCAGCGGGTGTAACAGCAGCAGGTAAGTGCCAACTGCCAGAGCAGTGGGTTAGGGCACAGGAGGAGTAGGAGCAGGAGCAAAATTCAGCCCAGCTCTAGCTACTATTAATGTGGAATTTGGTCAGCTTATGAAAGGGGCCTCTGTGACATGGTTGCCTGCAAAAGTAGGGGACTCAGTGACCCAGAAGCTGCCTTCCACATCTCTTGGGCTCGGGTCAGACTGACCCTCCATTACCAAATCTCAGTAACAGGTCCAGAGTCCTCCACAGCTTCTTGCTTGTCCCACTGAGCTGGATGTGCTTGCAAAAGAGCAAATGGGGAAACAAAGCAGGACCTTTGACCCCTTGCTACCACTATATTAGCTCTGCATAAATGCTGGGGTCTCAGATGTGCACCTACCTCAGCTTTGGCCTGAGAAAGAGAGAAAGCAGGACAGGTAAGAGCTGAACTCTCTGTTCTGGGTGGCATGGACTTCGTGACTGGTCTGTCTAGACCATAGACAAGTGAGTGGAGGTCATCTTCTGTTTTGCCCCATCTCCTACTGCAAACCAAAGTGTGAGCCCTTCTCACGCTCCATGGCCAGGAATGGTGCTGAAATGGAGGAGGGTGGGAGTACCTGGGGTGACCTGGTCTGAATCTGAGTCATGGATGCTCCATAAGACACTCATAGGAGGGTAAAGCCCATGGTAGGAATTGCAGACTTTGTGTTGGGAGATACATAACCTTTTCCCAGGTGCCTTCTCCACAGCGACTACAGGTTCTAAAGGGGGTAAGAGCATCTGTTCATGCTCCTGGGAAGCAAATTTATGCCTTTTGTGAACATGGAGAGAAACTGGCTCTGGGATTAAAAATCAAGGAAGAGTGATAAAGGAGCAACTGTGCAAACATCTAGTGAACTGGGTGATAGCTTTTGGAGGTAATCTGTGCACAGAAGGAAATAAAAATGGATGGAGATCTCCTTACTGTGGGATAAGAAGAAACATTGACTTGTAACCACCTGCTACGGGATTTAGCAAAGCATTCACATATAATAGACTTTCAGCCTATTTTGCCATTGCAATTCCTATGTTCAATGTTTTCTTCATGTTGCTCTGAGTGATGCATCCCTCTAATTGGGGGCATAAACCAATTTTAATTTCTAAACACCTTTTTAAGTGCAGCATGTTTGAAAAGCTTGTTTAGGTGTAAGGTCATATTTTCAGTGTACCAAGTAGCAAACTTTCAATTCTCCAATTCTGAGTTTTTTAAAAGACAAAAATAAAGGAAGTCAGATGAAGCTAAATTTTGCACTCACTCACTTTTGGGAACTTGTTCTGCTTGGGCTACTGTCTGCTGCATTAATTCCAAAGTGAAAAAAGGCAAGGGAACCTAGTTAGCTAGTTGGGATTTTGGTCAACTAAAGCAAGACAAAGTACTCTGATCACTGGGTCACTAAGATGATCATTGTATGTGATGTACTCACTAGCACAATGTTCTTTACAGCAGTTTACCAAAACAAACAAAAAAATCCCACCTTATAAATTTTTCAATTGTACTTATGCATGGAGGAAACCTACTCTGACTTCTGGCAGTTTTACTGGTTTGCTCAAGTGCTGAAACAAGGGATTTTAGCTCTTATATAAAAGAACCAGCTTTAACTGTCCATATTGCTTTGAGATCCTGAAGTTATTATTGTGGATATTTGTGATTATACAAATAAAAGGACACCTTCATTTTTATACTGCCTTTTCCTCACATCTTCAGAGGAAATGCACCATGATCTTTCTGTTCTTGTCTTCATTTATTGGTTAGGTTTGTTGCAAAAATCTGGTGTTTACCCAACAAACAACCCCAAACATTGTATGCTGATTCCCACAGGTCTCTCTGTGTAGAGAGCAGAACTGGTACTGCAAACCATGCTGCAATCCAGGGCATTGGTGATAGCTCTGATCCTGCTCCTTAGCACCACTCTCCCCGGTAAGTCTGGAAAGCTTTGCTGTTTGCCTGAGACAAAGCTCAGCTTCTACAGGTTCTCATGTACTGTGAAGTAGGACTGAAGCCAAATAATTTAGTTGAAAATCATGACTACACAGTGCTTGGCAGCGTGGAACAAATCAGTAGAGACCTGGCATGAAAACTGCCCATACTTGGTGCAAATACTCTGCCATGAATGGTCTATGACTTAGATACCCATGACTGGGTGAAGAGGTGCTGCTGGATGCTGCTAGAGCAAATTCTGGGAGAGGTTCTGAATCTCAGAATTTCAAATCTCTTTCCCTGTGCTTCTGGGAAGACGGCAGAGACACAAGTGACATGAGAAGCCTCATGGGGGTTTGCCTTTTTTTCTCAGAAGTGCAGTCAAAGTCCATCTTTGAGAAAGACCGTCGTGACTTGCTGGCCATCCCTGAGGCTATTGCATCTTACTTCTATGAAGCTGTGAACAAGGTGTCCCCTAAAATCAGTCAGTTCTTGCTGGATACTGTCCAGAGTCCATCAGTTGTTGCGGCCAGGTATGGAAAGCTGCTCTGTAGTAGCACTCCATAGCCATGCGTGAAAGGGAGAGGGAGGTGTGGGAGAAAGAATAGATTAATCAAGTATCTATATGGGGAGATCCAAGGGGAAATTAATCAGCAACCAAAGCCTGATGTACCAAGGAAACAAGGTGCTGGAAAGTGGGGTGAGATGGTACGGTCTCCTGCGAAAGCACAAGCTCTCCCCAGAGAGGCACAGTGTACATGACAATGTTCTCAGGGATAGCTGGTACTGCTCTTTATCCATGGGTAGTGAGGGAGGAGGCCGCTGGCTGGTGGGGGATCAGCTGTCTGGAAGGGTGATGCAGTGCTGTGAGGGGCTGAGTACTCAGTGTGCCAGGATCACTTGATGCAAACCATAGAACTGGCTCTAACTGTGCATATATCTTGCTCAAGGAAGGGGAATGAGTTTCCTCACAAAAGGAAAAGCACGATCACCCTAGAGACAGTTTGATGTAACTCGTGGCACACACATACTGCCTATTCCTGTCTTCTGAGGAAAGCCCCTCTAGGACTGCCGAGGAGCTCTGCACTCCCAGCGACAGGCAGTGTGATAACTACAGCAGATGGGGTTTACCCTCGCATACTTGTGTATCTTACCACATACTCTGTTGTCTCCTGCAGACAGAGATTCGCCAAAGAAGCAGCTAGAGTCAGTATAATGTTCGAACAGCTGATTGAAAAAATAAAGAACCTGTGGTACACAAGAGTCCTAGGCTATTAGCCAACTGAAGACAAGTCAGTGTTTCCTGATGTGTGTAACACCCTGCAGTGTCCTCCTTCCCCCTGCCCCTCCTACGGACCAAGATCAGTCAATAAGACAGAATCGATGCTCCTCTTAATGCCACTAGAGGGAACCCACCTTCAGAGACCAAAAGATGGAAGGCGTCTGCGGAAGGCATCTGCTGAAGCCTCCCTGGAAAAAATTCAAGCGGCTGGGCATGGGGAAGGCAATGTAGAGATTGTAGAGTTCTTCTGTAGCCAAATCTTGAAAATTAATTCCTCCTGAATGGCTTGGCCATTGCTCCTCTAATAAAAAAAAAATATTGGTTGTTACACTTCCTTAAGTTTCTTGCTTGTACTCACTGCTACAGAATCCCACTCCCCTTAGCATCCCACTCTGCTGAGAATGTAGCTGTGACTCACAAAAAGTTTTTGCAATGCTAACAAACCCTGAGTGTTCAGGTGCTTTTAGCTAAACTGAGATTGTTCTTGGGTGGAGGAGGCACTACCTGAGCACCTTTCAGAGTAGCCACGATTTTTTGTGCAACTGATCATGCTGCTTGGTTAGGTAGGAAGCAAGTAGGTGCACCTGTACCACATGTCTGGAGATTTCAGATAATTTGGAACACAAATGCCAGTAAATTGAACTGTCCATCAACCTGAGCAGGACTTTGGAAGCGTGTTTCATTGGCCAGCCAGAGAGGCTACTGAATGAGCTTTTCCAAAGCAGAAATGAGTGGAAAATTTCTCACTATCTTGACCAGTTTATGAAAGGGACACTTATGCCCAGCACTGTGTGTCAAGACCTGGCAGGTCTTCATCAGTCCTGTGTAACTCTATCAGCTCAGATGCCCACAGTGGACAAAGAAATCCATCTACTTTCCCATTAAGCAAGCAGAAGCAAGTAGGCAATTTTTCTGAAATCACAGTGGGAGATTGGCAGAGGCTAAAGCAAGTCCATTATTTTGTTGTTTTGTTTTTTTTCTTTAATTATCAGTCGGATCAGCTATAAGCTCACACTTAACCACTTGCCTGGAATAAACTCCCCCTCATTTTCCAATTTCTTTGTCCCAGCAGCTCCTTGTCACCATGTGCAATCACAATGAAATCAGTGTCCCCATGCAGAGCAGCAAGTTTTTCCATCTCCGGTGGCTTCACCACTTCTGCAGAGCTGTTTTGCAGGTTTATTCATTGCTGCTTGTTTTCCTTAGACGGTCTGTGCTTTCCCGGCCACAGTGAACGCACATGTGTATGTATTATGTAAATGCACCGGTATTTAGGAAGAGATTAGGGAAAGCAGAAGTTTTGGCTGATAAGAACATTTACCATATGAAAAAGCCAGGACCTTTAGCTCTTTTGCTACAGGGATGATTTTCTTCCTGCTTGTTTTTGCATGTGTCTGTTCAAACTTCCCCCTCCCCCCCCCCCCCCCAAAACATAACACTTATAAGGAGAAGCCCTGCAACTTAAATTCCCTCTTATCCCAGGGAATAATTCAGAGTTCTGAATTTTCTCAGAATAGAGCTTGTTCTTCTGGCATTTCTAAAGTATTTCTTTCTGAAAGAGTGAAAGTCATGAGTCATATGAAAGAGCCTGAAGGTGGTCTTAAGAATTTGGAGTCCTGGAAATTGGTGCTTCAGCCTTTTCAATCTACTTGTATGCATGGCCAAAAAGAGTAGGAAAAAGTTCGGAAAGTATAGGGGTCCTTGTATTGCATTTTGATCCTGTTGTGTGACTTCACTAATGCAACCCAGTGGCATTTCTGTATTGCATCACTGCACAGCTGGACCAGCACAGTAGCTGGCATGAATTCTGTGCTAAAACTTAACAAAGTTGACATTTTATTAAGTGCACTTCATTATAGCCTTTTGCTTCTTTGCAATGTAACCTCCAGAAAATCCAAGCCAGATGAATCCTGATTAGCAGTTTGATGTCTGATTTTAGCAGACGGGCAAAATAGAATCAGACCGTAGCTCTCTGTGTTTGTTTGTACTCAATCTCCTGATCATGTAGTTAGTTATCTGTACATTTTTATGCTTGAAAAAAGTAAGCAGAAAACCTTCCAGGTAGTTAATCTCTCGTACAATCTACAACGTGGTTGGGCAACCTATGAAGAGCAAAGTAGACAACCTTCCACTGCCACTTCTGCCCCTGATGTTACTGGCATCCTTTAAGACAGAAACTAGCAGCTGAGACAGCATTCAGGCTGGGATTGGGTAGGGGGAATAAAAGCTTTTTATCCCAAAAAGGACCCTGGGGCTAATTCATGGGACACATAATGAGAGGGCCATATATTTTATATCTCAATGTTAAAATATTTCATATCTACTCTCAGTTTTCAGTTGGAATAAACAGGTTGATCTGTAATTTCATTTTAAAACATGTACAGAAATCAGTTCCCAAGTGATGTTTGTTGCAGAGTTCACTGAGTGCTTCAAGATTCTTGGAGAGGCTTCGTAAGTGAAGCATTCATTTCAGTGAGATTCATGTCACAGAAACTTTCTTTGTGAGTAATCGTCATTCAGCTCGCAGCTTTTGAAAAGCTTGTGGTGTAACTGGTTCAACTGAGTCCATTAAAATGAAATCTTAAGAAATGTCAGGTTTCTGTTGTTTCTGAGATGGGTGGATAACCCCTCGGGTGTTCCTGATTTCTGCAAAAAACACCCTTTCTTGAAAAGTATTTATGGTCGTGGATACTTTACACCATTTTCCGTGGCTCAGAGTGTTGATGGCTTTTACACTTCCTAGCTCCCCTCGCCTCTTTTAACACTTGGAAAAATCACTAATTAATGCTAAGGGAACGCACGCCTCGGGCCCTGTGCTGCTTCGAGCACCGGTTGCTGCCCTTGTCGAAAAACAGCCCAAGTCCTTCAGCGGCAGAAAGCCCAGTGTAGGAGGTTTGAGAAGACAAGGACTGGGAAAAGTCGTGTAAAATATTTGAAACCTACGGCTGGTACTCAAGCCTACACCCACGCAGACATTGCATCTCAGGGTACCGCAGGTTTTGTCCTCTGGTGAGGGCTGTGCGGGCAGGCACAGCGAGGGGAGGGAGCAGGCGGAGATGCTGGACGCGCACTAGGACGCAGAGCTGACACGGCCATCGTTCTGATGGCTCTGCCCTTCCCACTTGTGACTTTGGACTTTTAGCAAAGAGGCTTTTCCCGATTTTAAAAGTAAACGCCAAAATCACCAACGGGGTGCTTGTGTGCGCATGGCTACGTGAAGTTAGTAAGGAAAAAAGGCACAAGCGTGCAGCGGGCGGCTGCGGGGCAGCGCTCGCCTGCAGAGGGGCCCGGCGGGCGGCACAGGGCGAGCCTTGCGTGCCGGGAGGGCGGCCGGGATCAGTCAGCGCCCGCTCGCTTTCGCTCCCCGCCCGCGCTCCCGGCCGCAGGCGAGCGCTGACTCAGAGCGGCCCCGCCGCCGCCGCCGCTTCGCACGCGATGCCGCCGGTCCCCTCATTCCCCGCATCCTCCCGGCCGCGCAGGGAGCGCGGGCACGCTCGGGCGACGGCAGCTGCCTGGCAAGGACGAGGGGTCCCCAGCCCAGCAGGGGATGCTCGGGGAGGCGGGAGTCGGGCAGGAGTGGCTGGAGGAAGGGAGGACGAGGCTTACAGCCATAATCCCACTCTTTGGTGCGGCTGGGACAGGTAAATTGCTCCCTGCTGGCCGCCTGACCCCGTGGAAGGGGAAGTGTGTTTCGGCATGGGCCGAATTGGGGTTGAGAGGCTGCAGCTGGGCCGGAGTTGGGTGGGGAAGGTTTGAATGTTGTTTCCGTAATACACAGAAAGTTTTTCGCATGTGTTTGCTCGCTTACCTGGGTGCTCACCAGAGGGGTGGGGGCTCCTTTCGTCTGGGTGTGTAGTGACCATGCTGTGCGTTGTAGATGCAATTTTTGGGGGTGAGAAAGGGTGTGCCGAATTAGATGATCCCGTGCTGCAGATTTATGTTTAGATTTGGGGGTGATATGCGACTAGGTAACCTCTCAAAGTGTTTCTTCGTGAAATGTTTCTTAAGGAGTTTCTCGGTTTGCTATTCAAAAACCTAGAAAATTGCACCACAAGTCCAAGCTAACTGTTTGGACAGTAGCTGTGGTGAAACTGCTTTATTAAAAGTTTCCCAGTGCCATAACTTGGCGGCCTTCAGATGTGCACCACAGCACCAGGTACTGCCCGTGTGTCGTGGGAGATGCATCAACTTGCTCGCTGCCATGCCGGGAGCATAGCTGGAAATGGTTTAAAGAACATTTGCTAACGACCCCGAGCTGCACTGATTACTGAAAATTATAGCAGAATAAATATTTACAAGTACTGCTGCTGTACATGTCAGTGAAGAGCACAGACTGTGTATATTCACGTTTATATTCACAGCCTCCTATCTCCAGGTTTACAGTAGCATCCTTGTTAAATGGGTTCAGATGTTGGTTTTGGGGCTGTTTTATTCTCAGTTCACTTGAGAGACAAAAACTTCAGATATGAGGGAAAATGTGTGAGTGACCCAGTGTTTGAAAACAAGTGGATTAAGTTCCCTGCTTAGAAAAAATACTTCAAGATTGACATTTTTTTCCTGATTGTAACATTTTCCCTTTTTTCCCAAGGCCTCATTGTCTCTTGCATTTCCCTGGGGTGCCTGATGTTAAAAGTCCTGCCAGTGAAGGACTGCTCCCTTTGGAGTGGAGCACGGACCCTCCCAGGTAACCTTCCCTTCAGCAGCGGCTTCAAAATGCCGTGCTCAGGTCGGCTTTGATACTTGGAGAGCACAGAACTGCAAAACAGCCAACGTGGCTGTGTGACTTGCAGGACTAATCTGTTTACAATTACTGTCAATTAAATCCAAAGTTTTGTTGGTTTTTTGTTGTGTTGGTTTTTTTTTTTTTTTTTAAGGAAGGAAACCCACATAAATCAAACCTTGTTAATGGCCACAGGCTGTTTTGTCCTTAGTTCGATGCTGCCTTTTGTCAGTTAAACTGCCACTGTGGCTGTTGGCTAATTCGGCCTTTTATGTCTCCCTTATTTCTGAGCTGCTTTGCTCAGCATGAAAATGGGAAGTCTCCTATTTCTTCTTTTGGAGTGTCAAAAAGAGTTGGAGCTACATACAATTATTTTAGCAATTCAAGTAACTAATTAAGTCTTTTTTGGTCAGGAAAAAGCTTGTGATTTTTAGATTCCAAATGAGCTTTTAGTATTCTAGTAATAAGGTTTACTTGATAGAAGCCTTATTTTCTAAAAATAACTGGTAGATTTTGCTGGAGGGAGAAATTGTTAACTTTATTTGGAGTTACCTGTTTTTCCAAATAGTACTTTGATACTCCAGAAAAATAAAGATCTATTGTATAAAATCAACATACATGCACATGACATGTAATACTTTGCTATCTATTGAGAAGCAATGCTTCATCCAAAATAGTCATGAATCTGATTAACTGTATTTGCAAAAATGTCCTTTGTTCATTTAAACTCCATCCTTCTTCTGAGGACCTCTTAATAGTGGTTAGATTTAAAATTTTTCCACTTCAGTTGTAAGCGCCTTTTGCTCCATCACATAATATTGTGGAGGGTTCAGTGGGTGGTGAAGGAGAGAGGGAAAGAAATATTTCTCTGTTGAATTGACTCACCACAGGTCAGTAATTTTTGCCAGCTCATGTGCAGTGTTAGAAATATGGTGCAGGCAATTGTCATCTGTAAACTTAGAGAAAAATTCTTGTATCAAAAGAAAAAAGACAAGAACAGTAGGCACTGTTATAAGTTTTTTGGGCAGCTCATTGGCAGCTATCCACCATAGAGGGCTGGCAGGTAATGCAGACATTGCTAACTTGTGTCATAACACATTAAATCAAAATATGAAGCATGAATGCAGAAAGTACTTCAGTTCTTGACACGCATTTGCTCCCACACAGTACCAGGGTTTATGACTGATGAAGCAAATCACAGACCTGACTTAAATAACTGAGTAAATAAGAAACCTGGTTTTGAAGCACCTAAATTGGCATGTGTGATCATGTCTGTTCCCTGAGTGGACTGACTACGTGTGATGCTAATAGGTGGTTATATCCTCAAAATCCTTCAGCTTTCCTTTTAAAGCAATCTTTGTTTCCCTTCCAGTATGTGCAAGGAAAGCGTGTGGTTCAAGGGTAAACCTACAAGTTCAAAAGCAAGTAAAAGGAACCTCTGAATAGATTTGCATGGCATCTCATGATTTTTAGTGAATTTTGTGAGTTCTGAGGATAAAGGATGGCTACCTACCCATACAGGTTTTGACAGATTTATGTGAAAAATAATCTGTTAAGTGTTTGCTCTTAGTGAACTAGATGATTGCCTGCAGTCTTCTCCAGCTGTGCTGGTAATGCTGCTTGTTAGAGCATGAGTCAGAATGCAGGTTTGCTTTTCTCAGATAAAAAGGATAAAGATGCATGTCACTATTTGTCCTCTCTATGAACATGAGACACTCAACAGCTGTTAGGAGACACTTCAGCCATTGTGTTTTCACACTACAGTTTATCCTGTCCTTACAGCCACAGGAGAAGAGCGGGGAACACAGATGCCTAAATCACCGTGACCTTGCCCTACGCTTTATCCAAGTTGCTTAAAGGCACTTTAAAGAAAGTGCAGCCAGCAGTATCAGGAAACCTGTCCAGCAGCACATCTGGGAGCACCTATTTGGATGGCTCCTGTCTCTATGTGAGACCATAGAATTAGGAGTTTCATGGGTCTTCAGAGGTTTTGGAGATGAATCATTAGCATGAATTCTAACAGACACACTAATCCAGCTGGGTTCACTACTGGGTAGGTAGTCTGTGAGTTAGGCTTTGAGTCTTCTCCCTCAGCCAAACCCCAGCTCTCTTGAAGTTAGTCATACAAAATTCCAGTTGATTTTCAACAAAACCACCAGTTTCCATACTGACTTTAATTAGTATTTATTTGGATGACAGTGGAAATAAGGACCTATAAGCATCATTAGTCTAGTTGCACAAGTACTTAAAAATTCGAAGAGTGGGAGGATTATCTCTCCTTTACGAATCAGCAGGGCTTTCAGACATTTTTAATAGCCTCAGGA
Source organism: Corvus kubaryi (assembly GCF_017639235.1). Classification (NCBI taxonomy): domain Eukaryota; kingdom Metazoa; phylum Chordata; class Aves; order Passeriformes; family Corvidae; genus Corvus; species Corvus kubaryi. Next base: position 9,071,754 of record NW_024581112.1, on the reverse strand, counting down.
AGGTCGCAGCCTCTTAAGTGGCTATGCAAAAAAGTGTGTGTCACAGCTATCAATGTGGTTGCCAAAACGTGAGTCCTGGGGATTAGAAGGGTTGTTCAAGGTTTATTCTCTTCTCTAGCTACATCAAGTCTTTTTTCCATGCAGCAACTCTTCTCTGAAGTGTTCTCTCATCAAGTGCTGGCTTAGCTTCTCATGGGCACCTCATTTGAGCACATTTCATATCCACCATATACTCTTTGTCCTACTCTTGACAAAAAGAAAAAAAATGTGCTTGCTTTTTCTGTCGAGGTCTCTCCTTGTCTTTATTCCCCTGATTTTTCCAAAGTCACCTTCTCTCTTCTGGTAAGATATCTGAAAAAGTTTTTCAGTTACCTGAGTGTGTTCCTAAGTGGTCAGAAGTACCATGTTCTTTGACTAGATTTCATAATACCTTATCTAGAGCTGAGGTTTTGGGCATGCCACTGCACTTTTCAGTGCATTTGTTGCTCTCTCTTTGCTTCTCAGCACCCCTCTATCCACAGTGTCCTGGCTGGTTATGAGGAGAGCAGAAGTTTATGCACATATATATGTTTCTTGAAAGCTGCTAAGCTTCTACTCTTACTTGCAACACTTTTTAGGTGGTGTGATTGTACCCATGGTGGGTAACTCCCACAGGTTCAAACACAGGCAAAACCAAATATGCACCTGTCTCTTTTCTCTCTTTTTTTTTTTTAAATCTTTTTTGTAATGGTTTGCATTTTTACTCTGTGTGAGGCATGATTAGAAGTTTCTGTAGCTCCCAGAGGAGGGGGGGTGAGGAGTGGGTGGCAGGGGAAATGGTGGTTGTAATCATGCAGTTGTTTAGGCAGTGCATGGAAGGAAGTCATGTGAGTGGTCAAGTCAGGTGCATGGTACTATATATGGCAAACATTTGTGCTGTATTTATTTATACATGGTGTTTCTCAGTGCAAAAGCTGCTCTTTGCATTTAAAGCCTGACTTTCTGGACATTTGGTGTAGCAGTTTTAAAGCTAGACTGAAAATCTGGATAGATTTAAAAACCACTGACCAAGTTTCATTCTCTGAGCAGATGCCACACAGTTTCAGTCTGGTTTTCTTTGCCTCAAATTGAGGGTTAAAGAAAGGGCATCATTTGAGAAACAGCTGTTCTTTTATATTCATATTAACTAGTTTTATCAGTGTAGAAAGAAAGAGGGCATCAGATTCTGGGGACTCCATTGCACAGTAAAAGAAGTTTGGTTTTTTTTCAGAATTGACTAGTAACTTTTGGCTGCACGCAGTTATTTCCTGGTATTATTGAATCCACTTTATTTTTGAAGGATCTGCTGTTTCAAAAGCGAGTATTTATCTTGTCTGGATATCAGTGCTTTGCAAAGGGTCTGAAGCTAATACAAATGAAAGCCTCTGAATTCACCTTGTGAGAAGCATTTTCTTTGGGATAGGATTCTCACCTTACATTCCCTGTGACCTACTCTAGTCCCCAAAGCAGCAAAATGCAGTACAAATTGAAAGAGAAACATTTGCCTTTTTTGACATCTATTGCTGAGATGCCTCTTTTAAAATCCCGTGTACTCTAGAAAATGTGAGAAGTAAACAGCAGAGGATATATGTTTACTTACTAGACTTAGTAGGAGATTCTGAGTAAGAATGTGGTCTCTTACTAATAATGAAACTGTTCTGAAGTGTGAAAATATGTATTTTGGTCACAATTCATTATTTAGATGATTGATATTGAAAATGTTGCATGCTCTCAAACTATAACAAGTGGCCTCAATTTCCAAAGCTGCTGCCATCTGGTACAGAAACATAGGTGAGGTGAATTGGGAAAAAACCCCTATGTTTCAACAATTTATTTTTTAAAAAGTATCAACACAACCAGCCTGGCCTTTGGCAGGAATTTTTCACCAGCTCAGAGCTGGAAGGCTGCCTTTCTTCTTGAAGGCTGTTGGTTTCCAATCCACTTGCTTTCTCATCTCCCATATTTTGCATTCTTTTACTTCATTATGAACTCGGGTCTTACCTGCCCAGATGTTTGGGGCCAAACCCCCTCTGTCATTTAGTGAGACTGGAGTATTCAAAAACCTTCTGTCACTTGCAGGAAGACTCCGGCAGGGTACTGAACACCTGCATCTGGCAAACTGAGCAGCTGCTTGGGTTGTTATGGAGACCTAGAGTGCACTAATGGCAGGCTTTGTGGTATAATGTTAGATGTTAGATGAGATAATGTGGGCCCTTTCTGGTTTTCTAGGGGTTCCCAGCCACCTCTGTGTGTGACATTTGGTAGCACTGTAATTACTTCTGAGGCCATTTAATGCATGGCCAGTGCATATTTCCATCAGTTGTGGATTTAGATAGCTCTTTCTTTGTTCCTATTCATGAACTGATCCTCCTTTCTCTGAGAATATGCAGAATGCTGAGATATTTAGTAAATAGCCCGAGGGGATGGATTTTCCACTGCAGGATTGTGGTCACTGTTTTCTGTGCTTCACTTGCCCTGAAATGTGCTCCTTAAATGGGTGAAGCCTTTTAAGCAAGAGAAGAATGACAGATTCATTTAGATTGGGAAAGACCTTTAAGAGCATTGAGTCCAACAGTTTCAGTTAGAAATTTTGGGATGTGTAATGATTTGTGCTCACAGCTTGCAAATCTACTCACAAGTTCCTGCTGACCTCATGAATGTAAGTGATCCTACAGGGATAATAAACTAGTATTGCAGGAGTAAGAGTGTAACTGTTAAAAGTGTGTGTTAGTCTCCCCACCCATGAGCTGACATCTTTTTGTACAGTATGCCTTGCAAGCACCTGAGAAAAAACCCCACGTCTTTTGTCAATGACCTTGCTGTTCCTGTGGAGCAGTCAGCAAATCTATCATTGCAACATTTTTGCAAGGTCAGGAAATATTCTTTTTGCAGTTCAGCCTATTTGAAACCTGAGGCACAGACATGCTGCGAGGGGCTTTGCCTCCCACCAGTCTGAAGGAGCCAAGACAAGAAGCTGCAGATGAGATCTGGATGCATCTAAGTCAGTGGAAGTTTTCCTCTTGGCTTCCAAGAGCCAATCTTCACTGCAGTACTTGTGGAGGGTCAGTCCACTGCAGTGACTACACTACTCTTCTTGTTTTGAGGGCAGCAGGTTTGCCCTGCTGATCCTGGGTCTGAAGCTATCCCCTGTGTGACTTTCTCCTCAGTCCTCTGCAACTCGAAGTTTTCCATTTAGCTGTGGTGCAGTTGTCAGTGCTAGCACATATGCTGCTGAAATTAAAGTCACAAAATTTCTTTGCCTATTTAAGCAAGCATCAGGTCTGGGTAGAATTTTTCTTTGTGTTGAGATGAAATACTTTATTTCTGAAAAATGCTGATTCATTCAAGCCAAAACTGAGACCCAGAGAGGCTTCTAACAGGATCCTGATTTGTACCAAGAAGGAGAGGCACTTCAAATTTGATTGTGTACACCTCAGGAAAGTGCACCAACCTCTAGATTGCTGGGGGTGGTACTGGTAGTGTAGTTGTTTTCATTAAAAACCTCAAAAGGTCTTGATTTAATTCTAAGGCAATATAAAAGCATCTCTGAAATAATGAAAAGGTTTGTGGGATGGGCAGATGAATGTTCCCATCCAGACTCACTGACAGATTTTCTAGTAATGCTTTGCTATTTTTTGATGACAATGATAGCAGAAGTTAGATTACAAAAAGCCAAATAATATTTCTTAGCTGCAGTCATAGTGGATTTATTTTAAAATAATAAAAGTTGCAGGGAAAAAAGCCTTATCCAAATTACTTGCCAAGGTCTTTGGCAGGTGTCATATCAGAATTGCACCATTTCCATTTTACATAGCAAACCAATTTACTGTCATTACATTCTTTTAACATAGATAAAATAGGCATCCTGTTACATTACTCAAGTCTACCACGTTAAATACTTTCAATCACAATAATTTTGCTATCATCTTAAGATATTTTAGCGCCAACAAACTAATAAATGTTAATATGGAATAGTAAAAGTCCCTGAAGTAAAGCTGTTCAAGCATAGGTTGTCTTTTCTTTGGAAAAAAAAAAAAAAGAAAAATAATGTTTACCATGTCATGAAATTGTCAAACGACCTGCAGTTCACAAGAAAATAAAGTACGCTATTCTGGATGAAAGTCTGAAAGAATCTGTTGAGTTTTCCTTTGCTGAATTAGTTGCCTTTGGTATATTTTATTTCCTTGCTCATGTGGAGCATTTGCTGTGGCATTTATATGTGATTCTCCTCAAACCTGGCAATATCTATCAAGTTTATTTGTTATTTTCCAGAAACTAAAGCTTTGAGCATGAGATCTTGGTGGATTTCCTTAGTAATTTTTCCAATTTGATCTGGTATTTTGAAGTATTTAAAAAAAAGAAAGAAGCAGCCTTAACTAGAATTATTTAAGGTCTTGTACATTGGGTGTATTCCAAAGTACTGCAGTGCTGTAATAAAAACCATATCTTAGTTGAAATGCAAATCTTAGGCTTATTTTTTTTTAAAAAAAAAGGTCTCCTTATACACTTGTAAAGGTAGAAAGAAGATAAGAGATGGAGAAGAGAGCAGTTTTTGAGGGTCACTGCAAATAAATTTAAAACTCTAAAATTTGAGCTGACACTGGTCTCAGTCTCAAACACTGGCAGGTCTGGGAACAGTTGATGCTCTTCATGCAGTTGTACGCCTGAAAAAGGAGTGTGGGAGTTAGGTGGGGGTGGGAGGGAAAGTCTGCCGTGTGGAGGAAGAAAAACAAAATCTTTTAGAAGAGGTCGTGAGGGAGGAAGCAAACACATGCAATGAAGGGAGGGGAGAGCAAAACCCTTGTGTGTGTCTCTGTGATACCCTCCTCGTAGCCCAGGTGTGTATCCCAGTAGCTTACTGTGTGCCAGAGAGCACTCTGCCACCAGCAGTTGCTGAAAGACACTTCTGCCTGCCCTGAGCCTCTGAGCCAGCTCTCCACCTGCTCTGGCAGCCAGCAGGTCCAGTGTGGAACTGGCTGGGGAGCTGGGCCAGATGCGCATGCCTTGGCTTCTAGGTTTGTGCCGCCCTTGTGTGAGGTCTGCTTTTGTTTCTCTGCAGGCATTAAACAGCTCAGCTGTTGCCGATACAAAAAGCAAACACCAGGATTTATTTGTAACACTCCAAATAGTCATTGCCATTTACGGATGTTTAGAAAACAAAGAGGTGTGAAAAGAAAAGCCATAGTGTGAATGTACACATGCTGCAGTTACATCGGAGGGATACCACTGCCATCGCCCAGTCTCCAGGGGTTTTTTCTCTGCTGTCCAGTCAGTAGTCAGCCCTTCAGGCTTTGTTCATTTCTATTTTTCATGAGCTAAGTTAGCTGATACAGCTAACTACAGGCTTCCCTTTGAAGCCTTTTAGCAGGTTTGCATGTGTGTAACCGTTCGCTCTAGAACCCACCATGTCCTTTTCCTTACTGGAACTCTTTAGTTCTGACCCAAGCAGTCAGAAATTGTGTGAGGTCCTCAAAAAAAGTCTTTAAAAGCACAAGTGTGCTTTTGTTGGTCTTCTTTCCTTTAAGAGAAAAGTTAAATGCAAGGTTTTGCTTGTCTCCTGGTTTCTCTGCCTTCAAGTTCTCTTTTTTCTGAAATCTGAGGGGCTAAACACTTTAATGATTACGATTAAAACTGAAGATTTAATGTTATAATAAGAAGCTGAGACTTAAAATGCACAAGACTCAAGTTATGAGAACTGGTAACACACAAATTCATAAAAATACTGGATTTCTAAGTTCAGAAAACCTCCAAAAGCCCATAATTGTTCAGGCTGGTTTGAGGACATTGTGAATTATTTGCGGGCAAGCTAGAAACCAAAAAGAAACACTCGTTTTTCTCACACAGAATGAAAACCTATATACACACAAGTTCAAAGCTTGTCTCGGAGAGGCCTTGACTGAGTCACATGGTTCTTTTCTGTAGTTTGTAGAACTTGTACTGGGCTTCCAGCATAAGCATTTGTAGCTGTTTCTCGGTATGATGGTTTCACATTTACACCATGCGTTGTCACAGCAATCATCATTGTGAAGTAATTCTGGGGTTAAGGTTTCCTATCCCATCTATTTGCATTTAAAAGGAAGCAGCATCCCACCCACTTGAAGCACTGGCTGCATTACAGTCGCACCTTTCTCTGTTGCTCGATTCTCTTTTTCTTTTCCTGCCATCTCTGGGGGGAGAAGTTCCTTCCTCCGCAGCCCCAGCTCCCAGTCAGAGGGACACAGAGCGCTTCCTCTTCCTGGCAATATAATCCCCTGCCACAAAACTGGATAAGGAATGGCTCAGGTGGGTGTCCAGGGTGTCAGAGTTGTTGCTGCTGATTTTCACCCGTGGGCACAGGCACCGGAGCATGGCTCTGCGGATGTAGTTGTCAAAGCAAAAGTAAATGAAAGGGTTGGCACAGCTATTGGCAAAAGCAAAAGGGCTGCTCACCTTTATGCCCAGCAAGGCAACCGTGCCAGAAAAGCAGTCAGGATGCTTTAGGAGTCGCAAAAGGATGGCCATAAGCTTGAAAAGATTGTAAGGAACCCAGGAGACAACAAAAGCTGCCACTACAATGAAGACGATCTTGATGGATTTCCTCAGTTTCTTATCACGTTTCCCAGCCTTCTGATAGTGCACACAGAGTCTCTTGGTGATGGAGCAGTAAAAGGTTAAGATACTCAACAGTGGGAAGAAGAAGGCCAGGATTAAAAGCATCAGTGACATGATCTGTTTGGCTTCTGTCACGGCTTTGTCTGTGCAGTAAGTCTTTCCATATTGCTTCTTCAGTTCTCTGGACAAAAGGGTCGGCATCCCTAAGCAGCAGGATAATAACCAGACACAGATGCAGAGTGCTCTGGAATAGGATCTTGTTCTGATCTGTCTTGCGACAGAGGGGTGCATGATGGCGAGGTACCGGTCAGCACTCATGCAGGTGAGGAGCAGGATGCTGCAGTACATGTTGACTGAGATGACGTAGGAACTAGCTTTACAGAGGAAAGATCCTACCCTCCAGTTCTCATCTGACACCTCCATGTCCACCCAGAATGGCAGCGTGATGAGGAAGATGAAGTCAGATGCAGCGAGGTTGATGATAAAGATGTCAATCAGCCTCTGCACCCGTCGCTTGAAGACCAAGGCCGCTATCAGGATTGAGTTGCCAACGATGCCCACCAGGAACACAGCGCTATAAAGGATAGGGAGGAAAGTAGACATATGTTGCAGCTGCTGGTACTGGCACTGGTCATCGTAGTAGTAGTCGTAGTTGAAGCTGACTGTAGCCATGGATGACAGCTCAGGGAGTTCCATTTCTGGCCCCGCTGTCTTCATTCTCTCTCTGAGGGAGGCTCGGAGCTTCCCCTTACCCTTCCCTTCCAGGTCTTCGTTAAAAACATTTTATCAGTGAGTGGGGAGGAGGGGGAGAGGGGGGAGGAGCAGAAAAGTGGTTTTGTGGGGAGGTAATTTTTACCCTTTTAACCAACTGCACAGGCAAAAAACAAGCAACAAGAGTATCTGATTTGTCAAAACCCTGCCTTCAGAATAAATGCTTGTGAGTTTTTAAAAATCAGGTTTAGTTTTACTGATTCTATCTCCATTTTGCATTTTCTGGCTTCAGGTTTTGCTTTTCTTTCAGGTGGAGGGAAGGTAGTTTTCAAGATTCTGAACTTTTTTTTTTTAGGAAAGTATATTTGTAGTTTGAAGACATTTGAGATTGTACCAGCTCATAAGAAGCCCAGGAACAGTGAATTCAGGTGCCCCAACCTTTATCTATATTCAAAATATTTTGTATAAATTGCTTGTTGGGGCAAGTTTGACTTTTCTGAGGCTTGGAGGTTTTCACTTTACTTGTCTGGTTATGATTGTTGTTTTCTGTTTGAAAGTAATTCTCTCATACGAATATATACAGGGAGAAACATTTAAAACTACTATAACCATTCTACCCTGTAGTTGGTTGTTCTTTACCTGTCCCAGGTTTTTCGCTGCCCTACCAGTGCTCTCCTCCTGCCCTGCAGCCCCACCAGTTCCCCTAGATCTGGAGTGCCCACATCCAGCTCTAGGAATGTATTAGAAACTTCAAGAACAGTTTTCCAGTGTGTCGTATATTCTTCTGCAATTTGAAACTTGACTTGATGTTCCCATCCCCCACATAGGCTTCCTTATCAGCCACAGTCCTGGACTCCAGAGCAGCAGTTTGTTCCTTCTCCTTCTGGCTGCACAGCCTGCATGGCTCTTGAGCTGTTCTTATACACAGCACTCACTCCTCTTAACGAGCTCTGATTTCTTCCATCTTTCACTCTCAATATCAGTATTGCTCCAGCTGTGACTTACCTTACAGACAGCCCCTGCAGCGTTGCATAAATCAAATGGAAATTTCATTTTTAAAACTACTGAATTCATTACAGCTTTGTCAGTGCATACTAATTTGAAACCTGCACTATTAGTTTTCATCATCTTTCCTCTCTTCTAAAGATAAATTCATTTTCTCCTTCCTCTCCCTCCCACCAGCATGTTCACAGACCAGGCGTGCCTCCAGGATTCTCAAAACTTTGAGGAAATCACCTCCTGGTGTGTGCTCCATCCCCGGGCAGACAGATTGCATCTGTATGTGTCTTCACATGCAAAGAGCAACTCCAAACTGCATGCACAGCAAGTGAGTCCCTCCAGTGCACTCTGGATGCACTCAGATTCATTCTCCCAGGGCTCAGGTTATGTGCTCCTGTGCAGCAGGTGCCTGCTGTGAAACGACTGGCTGCTGGATGGAAGGGTATTTAGGTGGGCACTGTCTCAGCTGTAGATACGCTGATATCTAACAAGTGCCTAGTTATACACAACTGCCTTCCTATCTGTAGGGCACTAGTGGACTCTAGCTGACTATTTTTATGGAATGTGTAAGCACTTGCCTAGTGAGTGTAATTCAGCCACCACAAACTCTGAGAAAGGATCAAGGTGTATAAAAACACCCTGGCTAAGATTATTGATTTGTATGCCACAGATGTAAATGTGAACCTGTAAGGAATAGCAGGCTAAAAATCATCTTCCCACCTTCTCAAAGTGGGTGTAAGTGTTCACCCTATAAATCACTGTGTCCTCTTCTAAGTAGGAGGCAGTGACTCTGTTTAGTTAGTTCACTTATGAATCAGAGTAAAAAAACTTTCCATAGATTTCTAAAATGCCTCGTTGTTATTCTAGGAGTAATCTCCTGCACCTGATTGTCTAAAAGACAATTCTTATTTTCAATGAAATGTAAAAGTCTCTTCTGTGGTGATTAAAGTGAGTGGGTACTGTTGCCATAAGTCTTTTTGTTCATAAGAGACTTGTCACTGGTCAGTTACATATGGATTTGTGTGCCACCTTATTTCTCCCCTGGCAAAGCTGGGAGAAGGAAGCACAGAACCAAACTCCTAACACACTTAGAATCAGGTTGCATTTGAGGGCATTGCAATTTGCATGCAGGAGACATCAAGTGTAAACCTGCAAGAAAACACAGGCTAAAAACCATCCTCTCCCCATCTGAAGAGAAAAAAGAATACACTGAGTTTTCAGCCAAGACTTGTGTAAAAGAGCCCAAGTAGCTGACAGTTTACAAAAAAAGATATTTGATGAATTCAGTGCAGACATGAGTTTTGCTGATTTTTGCTTATTGCTGCTTCAAGGAATGTGTTTTCAGGTTTGTTTTTTCTTCCAAGGAGCAGTGGGAAATGGAGGCATTCTCTTTCCATCAGTACTAGAACAGGAGATCAGCTGAACCCTACAGTCAGTTCTACAACAGTTCTGCCTCTCTTGCAAAGGCGGACCTACCTGTTATTTTACTCCGCAGTTAGAAAATAACAGCTTACAAGCAGTTACAAGCTTTAGAAATCAGACACAAACTTCTCTTCCCTCCATCTCACACTACTTCATACTCCTTGAAATTCACTTCTTCCCTCTCCACCTCAGAGCAAACAAAAAAAGTATCTTCAAAAAGCTTAAAGGCATAATAAAGACAAGTTTATGTCTGTGTATTCCTGTGTTTGTGGTTCCTCACTGTGTTGTCTCTCTTTAGATTAACAGCCTTACTCACTAAAATAAAAAATTAAATAGTAAACCTTTTCCAACAGGGACCAACTCTGCTCTGCTGAATTTGCTCTGTATTTCTTGAATGCTACAAGCAGACTTAGGGATGTCACTGCATGTTGCCATATTCCACATGTGACACTTCCTTATCTGAACAGAAGATTTGCAAAGATAATCTAAAGCATAGTCGTGAATAATGAAGTGATCTGTAACTATCCAAGTGGAGCAGCAGCAGGCATATTTGTCAGTAGTCTGGGGTGGCTTTGTGTGATTGAGATTCACTTAGGGCATCATGTAGTTTCTTACTCTTCCCAGAGTTCACTTCCCTGAGATAGAGCCAAGCTATCAAAAATACTGAGTACATGGAAATTCCCCTGATAACACTCCTGCACAGATACTACAGAAAGCTCAGGAGGACAGACTCTATCCTCTCCTCATCCTACTCCTGTATTTCCACAGCATTTTCCTCCTTCCAGGCTTCACCAGATACATGTAAACACTTTTCCTGAAAGAATTCTCTTCTGAAGCAACCAGCTACTGGTTGGCTCAGGTGTATGTTCTTCCATTCGGGATACCCATCTTGTCCAGCCCTTGATGCAGCTCTGAAAAAATGAAGCTTCTGGGTGCTGAGAATGAACTCAACCGTTGTAACCAGGCACTCAGAGCAGGTACTGCGACGGTGACCCCGCATGTGGCCAGTTCTGCTTTAAATTGTGTGTTGCTCTGATGGTTCTGACTCTCTCAAATGCACCTGTGAGATCTGTCAGGTCCGTGTTTACACCATTCCTTAAATCTTCCTCCTAGGAAGCGCTGAGATGTTTCCAAGAGCAGCAAGGGAGAAGCTGTCACGTCTTTGTTCACGGTTCTGTAATGCCTGTGATAGATGTATTATGGTAGGTAGTCACGTAATTTGTGGGAAAAGTATCTGCACAGGAAGTAGGCAGCGTTGCCGATTTTGTTTGTTACACACACCACCTCCGCCTTACAAAGTTCTGCAATTTCAGGTAGCAAGGTGTGGGTTTGGTTTTCTATGTTGTTTATATTTTGTTCTTTTTGTTGTTGTTGTTCTACACCCTCTGTTTTACTGATAGTTGAAATGTCATTTTGTTCCAGCTTGTACATGCACTTTTATATAAGAACGGGCAGCTAGATAAAATAAGCTGCGTATCTGTAAATTATTAATAGTGATAAATGCTGAGAAGGACAGAGGTTCGTTTGGCTGTAAAATAAAGTGTAGTAGTTTCTGAATGATTTTACTTAAAAAACATGTAAGAAACAGATTTGCAGACCTAATTAAAAAAGAAAAAAAATCAAAAACCCCACACTAAATTGGCTGCAACTGCCCTACTATGCTATGGCTAGTTGAAGGCAGGCTCAAAGGTAACCACATGAATGCTAACCAAAAGAAGTTTCGTCTCTCAACAAAGAGGAAAAGGTGGGACCTATTCAGGTAAAATTGTGGGCACTGATAGACTGAAATAGTTTCATGCTGAGAGCAGTGGTCTACAAAATGCAGTGCAGGAAGAAAATACGTTTGTACACTTAATTTTTAAATATTGCTTATTGTCTATTGCCGTTTATTTAATCTTTTTTTAATTTCTATTTTTGTGTATGTTTTATAATGTACATTATATATTGGTACTGTAGTACATAAGTATAATTCTAAAAAAATATATACATTTAATAGGGGTGCCTGCTCAAAAAGCTTTTACTGAAAAGATGCATGATAAAAAGGTTTGGAGAGCACTGACATAAAGGATGAGTACCATTATAATGCCCCAACGCTATTCATGTTATTTGGGAGAAGCACATCTAGAAGGTTTTCTCTCTGTGAAAATTATACTACTGTGTTCTGTGCCACAAAAAAAATTAAAGAAAAACAAAGAAGGCAGAAATAAAACCAGGCAAACTGTATAAAGAGGTCTGAGGGGAATGGGAGGGATTTTCTATTCACTCAGGCTGTGGGAAATGCTCATAGATGGTGCCTAAAACTAAACCTGAAAAACTTTTTATTTTATTTAAAACTAAAACTTTTTATTATTGCGAAGAGAATATTTGTTGGGGGGGTGATATCTTGTAAATTAACTAGTAGTTTTGGAAGAAACGGGCAGACTTTTGAACACCTTTTTCAGGTCTGAATCAATAATTCCTGAAGTGAACGTGATATATGAAGAAGGTTTTTTTTCTTTTTTTGTCTTGTATCAGCTTCATTTAATACAAGTGGTGCCACCTCCTACAAATGCTTACATATTTCCTTAGACTGTGAGAACTACAATGACACACATTTTGTACTAAACAATTTAATTTTTTTTTGCAACATACTGGGGTTTTGGTTTTGTTTGTTTTGTTTGCAGCACTCTAATGTTAAACTCTCCGTCAATGCCCGAGAACTCAGTAATGCTCATGATCCAGGTCTGCTATCAAAGAAACTTCACTTTTGCCAAAAGCAGGAATAGCATTTAAGCTATAGCCCTGAGGATTATTTCCTTAGCATTGTTCCCTTTGTGCTTTCCTGTGCACAGTAAAGCAAACTCTTACTTTTAAAACCTTCCCAACTCATCCTGTGCTGTAACCAAACTGATCAACCAGTGGTTCTGCTGAGGCACATTGAGGAGGTGTGAAAAGAAGAGAAAAAAGAAAAGCGTTGCTGGCAAGGAATGACCCCATGCATTTATCTGTAACGTTTTTATTGGGTTGCTCTTACTATAAGGAAGGGTATTTTTCCAGGAAAAAAAAATCCAGGTGGAATCTGTAGAGAGTATTTGATTTTAAGTAAATAAAATGAAAATTCCTTCTGGATGCTTTTGAGCAGCTGCACACTTCACATTGATCAGGGCAGATTATGAAAAAGAAGAGGCCACCGTAGCCTAATTTAATAATGGAAGTAGCAATGGCTGCAAAATTTTTCAGAATTGATTTTCATTTTTACAAAATTAGATCTTTTAGGAGAAAACTGTAGTCGTGCCAGTGTTAGATAATTCACTGCATTTTACAGCAAATGGTTCCAATTCTGCTTTTACAATTTACGTAGTACAATTTACATGGCTTAGAATACACAGGGGTTTTGTTGACTTTTTTTCCTTTTAATGTTTTCTGGCTTCAACCTTTGATAGCTTTTCCAGGTATACAGAAAGAAGTTACTGATTTTTTTTGTTCCCTGTTGCTACTACATGTATTTTATAGTCTTGTGAGTCCTTTCGTTTAATAAATTAACTCCTTAAATAAACTCCTCTTCTATAAATAAAATGGACTGACCTTCTGTGATATATTTCATTAAGAGAGGTTTTCTAATTGCTCAGTGATTTTCATATCCCTTTTCAGGTTTATCTCTACTTTGTCAACATATCAAAACTAGTCATGCTATTTCAGAGCCAGCAGCAATTCTAGATGTGATACAACTTCTTTCCTTGTTATTTCTCAGTTTATACATCCGTGGTTACGGGAAAGTTGGGGGGTTTTTGGGGTCACATCTTGGTAGTTGGTACTTCACCAACATTCTTCCTTTTTCATTTTGTGTTTCCCAGGATGAAATCTTATGTCAGGTAAGTATAGCCTCCAGTCTTTGCTTTTAAATTAATGAGCTCATCGATGACCTTATTGAAATGCATGTTTGCTTGCCCCAGCCGCGACATGATCAGGTCACCCTGTCCCAGTACCCTCTCTATGTCATTATTTACCCTTCCCTCGTGCCATCTGTGAGGTTTATCAGTAGTACTCTGCTTTCTTCCAGGCCATCGATAAAGATGTCAAGTATTTTAGAGTCCACGATAAATCCCAGACAGACCGCGAAATATGTCTTTCTACACAGTTTTATTATGAAGTGTTGCTGAGACAGCTCCATGTTCCAGAAAGGTGGGGCATATAGACAGAAATGTCTTTCATTAAATACAATTTCTAATAATTTTTTAAATTAAAAAAGTAATGTTGCACCAAATCTGAGAAGTTTCTTCTGTGGCTGTTTTTCACCTTTACATCCTACTTTCTTACCTTGCTGCAAAAATGCTTCCTAGCTGTTCTGGCGGAGGAGTTGATCAGGATAATTCCCCAGAAGTCCTCAGAGCGTGAAAGCCTCGGATGATGCTGGGGTTTTTTTCTGACTATTTGTTTGCTTGTTTGGAGGTTTGTAAAACCAAGACTGGGTGGGCTGGTCTCTCAAACAGGGGAATTGTTAACCACTTTTACGAGTCCTCTTGTCATTTCCGTGGTTTCGTGTACCAGGGATGGAGGGAAACGTCCAGTTTGAGGCACGGAGCCAGTGTTACCAATTTTTTTGCAATTTTTACTGGGTTTTTTTCCCCCTTCCGTGCTTTCCCAAGTCATTCACCCAGGCTATCATGTCACCATTTTTTCCAAGCGATCAAGAGAAACAGAAAAAACTAGAAAGGAGGTTGTAGCCAGGTGGAGATCGGCCTCTTCACCCAGATAACCAGCGACAGGACGAGAGGCCACAGTCCCAAGCTGTGCCGGGGAGGTCCAGGCTGGACCTGAGGAGGAATTTCTCCCCAGGACGGGTGATGAGCCATTGGAAAGGGCTGCCCCGTGGGGGCGGGGGCCGGCGCCTGGCGCCTCCGGAAGGGGGCGGCAGAACTACATCGCCCAGCGTGCCCCGCGCGGGCGGGCGCGGCGGGCGGAAGCGAGGCCGGGCCGGGTGCGAGGCGGCGGCGATGGGCGGTGGGTGCCGGGCCGGGCCGGGCCGGCGCGGAGGGGGACGGGGCTGAGGGGGAAAGCGGGGCTGAGGGCTCGGGGTGCTCCCCTCGGGTTTGCTGCCGGCCCGCGGCTGTCGCCCCCCGCGCGGAGCTGGCGCCGGGGAGGCCCGAGACCCCCAGGGGCGGTCGCGCTCCGTGGGGATGCCCGGCCGGCCCGGCCCGGCGCTGGGCTGGTCCTGCGGGGACAGGTTCTCTTGGCCCGAGGGTTTTTCAAGTCATTTCACTTCTCCATCTTACCTTTTTTTTTCGTTAATGATAGCACTGGGAGATGTCTGTCAAGTAATTTCAGAGTGAAATGATGATGTCCAGCCATTCGGTTTGCTCTCTTCTTGTAGATCACTTGTTGTGAACTGGTGGTGTGGAAGAAGCTGAATGAATGGAACAGTCAGGGCAGAAGGGAGGTTTGTGTTTCATGCTCTCGACTGGCCACAGGACACAAACAACACTGTGCCTCTGAAGCCATCTGGAAGCATTGGAGCTGTGTGTCCTGAGCGGCTCTGTGCATCTCTGAAGGTAAGAAAGTGTTTAGTAGTAGTCTTTCCTAACATTTTGTTGCCCTGAATATCGATCGGACGATCCTGTTTGGTGCTGTTGGCAGCCCTCTCCCCTTATTTGCACCCTCTTGTAGGCCTTCTGCCTAATCGCTTTTTGACTGCAAGCATGTTTCCTGAGAGAATGCCAGCCAATGCAGCCGTCCTTTTTTTGTGGTGTCACGTAAAAGGAGTTTCTTAAATGTGGTGGCCCACTGTTAGCTGGAAGGAGTGACAGCAGTAACAAGATAAAAATGCATGGTTTTGTATTCCCTTCTGCCATGGTACAGTAACTTCTTACAAAGACTGTCCAGTCTTCAGTCTTAGAGTTGATTTTTCGCCAGAATACTTGCTTTTGTTCTGTTCTCTGTTTTTCTTTCCTGACTCTACTAACTTGCCCCCTTTGTTTTTACCTTCTTTGAAATGCATGCAGGCTAGTCATTCTATTGAGTATTGCTTCCAGTTTGGCCTTTGCCTTCTCTTTTTTGAGCTTTTTTCAAAAATTTTCTTTTTTGAAAATTTAAAAATTTTTATGTGTCTCATGTCTTTTAAAAAGTGAATATAATCGCAGTATCTTGTAAAGCACTTTCGCCTGTTTGCAACCATCTAGTGTCTTAAATTCGTTGCATAGCTTAGTGTCAGCTGCAACTTGTTTGGAATAGCTTCTCCTGTTAGACAGAAATGTACTGTCAGAGCTATAAGAACAAACCTGTTAAAACAGTGAAGGCTCTTGTTGACAGCCTATGGAGAAAAAGCATTTTTATTTGTTAACAATCTTTGTCTTTATAATTTTATATTTATAATTTATAATTTGGTAGCACTAATGTTATTTTTTCGTAAGCATCTCCTACACGTTGTTCTGCACAGAATCTTTTGCAAAGTGTGGCATTAATCCCATAAACACACAGTGTGTTTCTTCGTGGTCTTCTCCGGTAACTATTTCTTACTGGCTGTGCTCGCTGTTCCCTTTGAGCTCTGCCTGGGGCTGGCAGGATGGTTCTCTCTTTTGAAAGGACACCTCATTTAAGGGGGAGTGTGTCTCCTGTAAATGAAGATGCAGTGGATATGCACAGTGAATGGGCAGGGTAGTCGAGTCTACTCCATTGGCAGGAAAAACTGGTTCAAGCTTTGCATAAAGTGTTGTAGAGTTCTTCATCTTTTCTGTAAGTAGTTGCAGTGTTAGGCAGAAGCATTGAGGGAACCTTTATTGTAAGGAGCTGGGGGTCCACTCTTGCCTTGTCACTGTCCTGTCCATACTGAAAGTCATTTGGGGAAAAATGCCACACAAAGCCGCCCACTAGGTTTTGGGGTCTGTAGCCCCCTCGGCTGCTCTCTACCCCTGCCTGCAGTTACATTACAAGGATTGAAAGTCAGTAGATTGCCATGTCCCTTTTACCAAGTGGATAATGAACACTGGGCAATGCTTTAATTTGCTACTTGGTGATTAAGCCTTTATTTTGCTTATGAACCGTTCTTGGTTGCCAGCTGACATCAACTCTGCCGTGTTCACAGCACACCAGCACACAGAAGGCTGGTCGGAAATGTGTAGTTGTTTTTTAATGGTGATCTAGTAGGGATACTGCCAGCACCAGTGTTCTGCACCTAGCAGCCAGGGATATGTAGCTGAAAGTAAGACTTTTGGGGCACTTCTTTTCTTTCTCTGTGTTCGGTATAAATTTGATAGGGCTTTGTCAGCATTTATATTGAAAGGCAGTGACAGCAGATCAGCGGCCCAATAATGTCCCGGTTACATTCTTTTTCACCAGACACTACTCTGAGGATGGAGCTTGGGGGTTTTTGTGATCCTTCCACCCAGAGAGAGCCCTTTCTAAAGAGAGGAGTCTGTTGCAGAGAGTTTCTCATGCAGTAGATCGCAATATAGTGGAAAATCCAGACCAGCCTGTTCTGCTGCTTGCTCTGAGAGTGATCTACTCATCTCTGAGCTGAGCTGGGCAGAAGCTTTGGCCCTGGAGGTGCCACTTGCCCTGTTTGCTTCGGGGGCAGTATGTGAAGGGGAAAGGATCCCTCAGTTAGCTCAGTAGGTTATGAATGGTGGGGTCAGATCTATACAGCAACTTGTTCTTCCTATCCTGTTCATCCCATGTCCTGTGTACCTTGAACAAGATGCTGGGATATCAAAGGAGAGTACAAATACATAAACAGGAATTAAACACTGCACAGAGAATTTGCTTCCAAGTCTGCGCTTAATTCTATGTTTTCTACATAAATAAGCCCGGATACAGTGTGTTCTCCCTCTCAATATTTCTATTAACTTACAAAAGTTTACAGCTTGTAGATTTAAGTACAGTTGTGGTATGCAAACTTGGCAGTATTTTGAATGGGTGTTTCTTGTCAGTTCACCAAAAATCAGTTCTATTCTTTCTCATCACTAAGGATGCCGTTCAAGGATGGATATTGCAGAGTGTGTGCCTCATTTAATGTGGAAATGAAGCATAGGAAATGATATGGGAACACATTTCTCCTCCTTGTTAGCCAGTTTCAGACAAATACAGGAGCAGATGGAGGGGAAAAGAAATAAGAATGGTATTGTTAATGGCAAACATTGATGCCTTTGAAATTCCCTTCTTTAATTTGCAACTTGTTTTCTAGTTCAGAATTTCTTACTGACAAGTCTGACTTGAGGCTCTGGTGTTTTTCCTGGTGAATGCTGAGGTTTAAGGCACTTGCTGTTTCCAGTTGCGGTTCATTAGTTGCAAAGAAACTAGACCAAAATATTTTGATCAAAGTATGTGGGAGAAGGGAGGTAGAGCCAGCAGTAGACAAGAGCTGATTAGATAGTCGCTCCTGCCACCAGCCTACCTCTAGCTGCTGAGCTGGTTTCAATTTTTTTTTTTTTCTGGCAAGTGCATCAAGCCTGATTCATAATAATCCATAAATTTAATCAAGCACACAAAGCACGTGAGAACAACTGGCATCCGAGAGGAGTCCTCTGGTGTATTGCAGCCACAGAACATTTCTTGTATTACCAATCACTTGCTCATTAAAGTCATGGTATTGTCATAAGCATAAGCATGTGTGGTATTTGTGTTCTCCCCATGCCTCCTTTGACCGTGAATCTCTGCCATCTGGGGGCATGACCCGACAAAGGAGGGCATAAATGACCCCTAAGAGAGGGACGCAAAGTCCTTGCGGCAGCATATGAAGGCCTTTCAGTTTTGTCAGCTTGTTCCCATGGAACAGGGCACCCCTCTGCATTGTTCCCGGTCTCCAAAAAATACCATGGTATGTATTGTGGCATTATTGCAGCATTTATCGTGATTTCCAGATTTGTCTTCCAATGCTTCCTTCATGTTCTGCCTCTAGTGCAAACATTTCTAGTGCTACATTTCTCTCTTCCCTAAAGGCATTCCAGCACCTTGGCATGGCTGCCCTTTGTGAGCAGCCTGGAAGAGCTTTTTCGTCATGCCTGTGGTTCTTATCTTTGCTGTAAACACAAGCTGTGAAAGTCTTATGGGGTGGCAGGCTAAAAATAACTTCCACCCTTGGTAATCTCTTAAGGAAAGATAAGTCTTCTTCCTGGGCGTTGTGGATGGAGTCTCTGACGTTGCCTACAATCAGGATCACAAATGGCAGGGAGCTGTGTCATCTGCTTTGGAGATGAGTTGATGTTGTTCTGTCAGTTGCTGTTTCAGGGAGAGCAGCCAGTGCAGTGTGACTGGGAGAGCACACTCTCCAGGATATTATCCCTACTTGGAACTTGAAGACCCAGTGGATGCTGGCCAGCACTGTAGATTTGCTCAGTGTTCCTTTGATTCTAGCAGGTAGGGAAAGGAAGGCATGCATACCCTGAGGGGGTGTTGCAGAAGGGGGCTGATGCCCCGAGTTTGGCACTGCTGGGATAACTTTGTGCTTCCAGAAGCGTTGCTCACTTGTCCCTGTGTCCCCACCCAGGGCGCCATGATGGATAACCGGTTTGCTACCGCGCTGGTGATCGCCTGCGTGCTCAGCCTCATCTCCACCATCTACATGGCAGCCTCCATTGGCACCGACTTCTGGTACGAATACCACACCCTGTCCCCAGCCGAGAATGTGAGTGAAGCTGGTAGAAGCATCTGGGAGGAGTTTGTCAGCAAAGATGCAGATGAGAAGACCTACACAGATGCGCTCTTCCGGTGCAACGGCACGGTTGGACTGTGGCGGAGATGTATCACTGTACCCAAAAACTCTCACTGGTACAGCCCACCAGGTACCTCCGGAGCCATTATCACTTCCCTAGCTTGCCTGGGGTGCTAACTTCCTCAGAACACTTTGTTCCTCCAGAAGGTTTATTTCTAGCTTATGTTTTGGTTGCTTGGTTTTTTAATAAAGACAGTCCAGATTTTTAAAGAGGCAAAGGGCAAAATGGTCTGTGGCTGTCAGTGCTGCAGCTTCTGGTTTTGACACATGATACTTGATCTAAATTTAATCTCACAAGCTTGATTTTTATTTTGCCTCAGCTGTCCAGTTGGGGCTACAATTATAGTTGCTCTCCCGGTTACTGTGTTTAAGGACACATCCTGGGATCCAGCAATGGAATAAAGACACTACTTTATCAAGGAGGCACTTGTTGCTTTTAGCTAGTCATTCACTTTGTTCATCATCACATCAGCACATCCTGGATTCCTTGAATGGATATGGAGTGAAATATTTGTATGATTTTTCAAAATCATTGGAGGATAAAATGTGTGGTAAACAATTATTTTAATTGCTTCAAGGTCGATTTTGGGTACTTACTGTATGTGTGAACATCTTCATTTGGAAATCTCTTAAAGATGTACTTTCAGATACATTTCTGGAGGAAAAAAAACATTACATGAAATACTTTTTTTTTTTCCTCTCATGAAAATGCTTATATTGGAAGACACTTAAACCAGTTCTGCTCAACAGTATTCTCAAAGAAAAATCTGAGGTAGAAATTTAGTATAAAGAAGCAAATCCTTCATATTTAAATAGGCTTTTTATCCCTCTTTTGATTTAACTGTTAGTATGAGACTGTGTTCTGCGTGTGGAGATAAGCACAGTTTAGTTAAGGGACCCCGAACACATGAATATGTGGCAACATAGTTGAGCATCATATGCCACCACATTTCTTTCCCAGTCTGTTACACATGGCGCAGTTCTCTGTGGATAATCCAGGGAAGCTTGAAGATTCTACATGTTGGAATGGTGTCCTTTAGTGTAGTACCTTGTAACAGCCCTGCTATGTCAACTACATCATAGGAAGGCATCTACAGATCTGTTTGGAGGTAATTTTTTCTCACAAAGGGAACTCAGAGGAGCTTCCTAGCTCAAATCATTGGGAAAGGAGGATTTGAAAGGGGAGAAGGAGGGTTGAGGGAAGACACCTAATGGTAACTTTTTCTTTTTTCCACCCCCAGAAACCGATATGACTACAAACTGCATCAGTTTCTCGCTCTCTGATCAGTTTGTAGAAAAGTACATAGAGCCTGGAAATCACAACAGTGGCACGGATTTGAATCGGACTTGTAAGTGTCTTTCAGTTCTGGCAGATAAGAAAGTAGAATTAAAAAAAGATGTTTCTCAAATACAGTCAACAGCGAGGAAAGCTTCTGTGTCTTGCTCGCCATTTACTGTTTTTTACAGTAGCACAGGCAGTAGGTCAGAAGACATAAATGTGTTAGCAAGGGTTTTGCCTATGAATTTTTTGCACAGGAATTTTTGAGTTAACAAATTAAGTTCTTTATGCTTCAATGGAGTCTTTGGTCCTCTTTAGCTATGAATGTGGAATGTCTGATGAAGCAGAAACAGCAGGGTAGAAGGGAATGTAACATGGTGGGAGGAGATCTGTTTTTAGCACACCTTCAGCAAACTTGAGATGTGTGTTTCTTTCACATGCAGATCTCTGGCGATTGCAGTTTCTTCTGCCCTTTGTCAGCATCGGCCTCATGTGCTTTGGGGCTCTGATTGGGCTCTGTGCTTGTGCCTGTCGCAGCCTTTACCCGGCCATTGCCACTGGAGTCCTGCATTTCCTAGCAGGTAAGTGTCCCGCCATCCTCCTCCAGAAGCTGAGAGTATCCCCTGGAGCACTCCATGGGTGAGCTCACTGTGCTTTGCTGCTTCCTTCCCCAGGGCTGTGTACACTGGGCCTCGTTGGCTGCTATGTAGCTGGGATTGAGCTGCTCCATAGGAAGCTGCCTCTGCCAGAGGATGTGAGGGGTGAATTCGGCTGGTCCTTCTGCCTCGCCTGTGTGTCCGCACCTTTGCAGTTCATGGCAGCTGCTCTTTTCATCTGGGCAGCTCGCACCAACAGGAAGGAATTCACCCTCCTGAAAGCCTACCGTGTGGCATGAGTGCTGCTACTGCAGTCTGGGGTTTCCATGTTAGAGCCTCTTCTCCCCAGCCCTTACTACTTTTTTCTTTTAGTCAGAATTTTATCATGTACTGCATGCTTCTTGCCAGTCGACAATTTAGCCTGCAGGCCCTGAAGACAAAGACCTCTGGGCTAAATGACCAAACCCTGCCAGAAGTCTGCAGAACTTTAACAGGTTTTTTAATTGGGTTTTTTTAAGAATTGTTATTATTTTTTAAACTGCATTTGGTTGTTGACAGTTCCCCTTAGTTAGGTGTACAGGCCCCTTCCTAATTTTATTACCCTGTCAGCCTGGAGAAAATAGAAGTGGTGTTGTGAGGTGGAAGAGAGATAGGAAAAGGTGCAGGTATGCAAGAATGGGAACTTCAGTGCACAAATAATACATAATGAGGAGCTGTCTGCCATGTGACTGAAGCTGGCAGTACCTCCAGGGAGCACCCGAGAGACATGGGGGAATTCGGAAACCTCTGTTAAGAAAATACTGTAGCTAAATCAGTCTGTAGCTCAGATCTGGGTCTCCTATTGTCACTAGTTTGCTGTGTTTTGTGGCATCTGCCAAAACAGCTGGAGGGGGAGCAGGCAGCTGTGGCAGTGCCTGTACAGCACACCCTCCTGAATGCACACTGTGCACTTGCTTCTGCCAAGGAGTAGGATAAGATGGCCCTCATGGAGCTCTGTCCTGCTGTAGCTCCACTGCTTCCAGGACCCAAGCTAGTTTGGTATCTGCACTACATGTGATTGTGCACTCTACTCTTAATTTGTGGTGCTTTTGCTTGATGTGGAATAAGGCTTCTCTTTTGTTGAAAATTACTTCATCACAAGTTTTTTGGTTTTAATTTGGTTTAGTGTATGTGTGTATATGTACATATATAAACTTAACTTTTTTTAAACCTCACCTGTTTATCCTTTATAGCACACAACAGGGTTTTTTTAAAAGGTGCTGTTCTTTCCCCATCTTGTTTAAGTTAAATAATAATAATAATAATAATAATAATAATAATAAAGACTCAGAAATTTTCAGCTTTGCATGAATCTGATGGGAGGGTAAGGGAATGATCTAGAGCTGATTTTACTTGGGGAAAGAGGAGCCAGTGTTTAGATCATTCTCTCTTTTCATGGAAGTATCACCAGAAACCATGACATTAGATTGGATTTTTTTAAATGAAATTCTTGGACTCCTGCTAACTTTAAATTTTTTCCTGCTCATCACTGGTGGTCACAACAGCCCATAATTTCTAATTAATTCAAAAATGTTATATTTATTCTAAATCACTGCCACTCTAGCCAGACTGGGTTACATGTCATATCTAGGAAACAATGTTCCAAGACTAAACTGTTTAATTCTGAGGCCTTAGCTCACCTTGTTTCCTTACTTCATGCTTAATAAAAGAAGTATGCCTTAGGAGAAGTAATTCCTGACAAAACAAGTGATGGCAAGGATTCTGTGGGACTCTGGTGATGAGAATGATACAGAAATAGGCATTTTTATCTCATGGCTGTTTTTCTGTTGTGTTTTGTGCCTTTGTGCTTTTTTTTTCCTAGTAGGTGTTTCTACCCAAGCTATGTTTGCTGGATCAGCAAACAGCCCTAGTCATGATTTCCCTGAAGATCAGATATAACTGCTTGTGTAATTTCTTTTATTTTTTCTCTCGAGTGTGTGATAGGCTTCTTCTATTATCATTCTTGGAATCTTTACGAAGTAAAACAGAGATGATGATGAAAACCAGAGTCACTGAAAAAGCAGTGGCAGGCCATTCAAGATAATCCTCTTTCTCCTGCTGTTGAGTAGTTTTTTATTTTCCTCCTTAAACAGCCCCTTTCTCTCCCTATGGTGTCTGGGCTATTTGTAACCTCGTGAGAGGGGATGTGGTGCTTTTGTGCAGTATCTGAGAGTAAATGAAAATCTGTGCTGCCTGATCTGTATGATAAGGTGCTTTTTCAGAGTAATTATCCTGACTTAGATAGATAAGGCCTAACTGCTCAGCTTGTCATGTTCCTCATTTGCTAGAATTACTAGGGCATGCAAGCCTCATCTTGGGTCAAAAGGACTGAAGTTGCTGTTCTGCAGTTTGAGAGGAAACACTGCTGCTGATTTTATCTAGTACAGTTTATGAGTTTTTTTTCCTTTTTTTTTTTCAGGAGCTGGCAGAATATTTGTTTTATGTGATTTTAATCTGAGCAATGGAAATCCTGTGCCCTCACTCTCCTCTTGTATGGGACACTTATTTTTCTGAAGTGTAAATCTCAGTTGTCAAATGTTGACTTTCTTGCCTCCAAAAGAAGAAATGTAATAGGGAGAAAAGGGGATGTTAGAGGTGCTGTCAGTCCTTTCTTCATCATTTTAAATACCAGCAAAACCAAGATTGCCTGCTTGTGTCTATGCCTGAGACAAATGTTTCTGGTTTTCTCTGCCCAGAAATGAAGAAAAGAGGCTTTAATTGAGTCTTGATTTGGACCATTTTAACTAAAATGAGGGTCACCTTTCAGATTTGGTGGGGTTTTTTTCTGTTTTGCCCTTGTGTAAAGTTTTCTTCATCAGAGTGGATCTTGGTGAGAGGCAAATCTCACCCAGAAAGAGGGCTGGCCCTCTCTGTTTGGGGTGGGGGATCTGTGTATCAGTATTCTGCTTTGTAAATGTGTGTTTCGCTCAAGGTGAGCAAAAGGGAGCAAGAAGAGTTCTTGGACTGCTGGCTTGGGTCCACTAAATGGCATTGGATGACAGAACAACAGAGGAGATACTGAGGATGGAGTAATTCTGTAAAAGAGGTGATTAAACACATTAACAAATAATGAGAGACCCCAAGTGTGTGACGCAGGCTCTTCACACTGACAGAGCCTCATGCCTTGTTCAGAGGCTGCATTCAAGAGGAGCTTGAAGCGTGTGTGTGTCTTTGTGGTCACATACATGTGTGCAAATGCAGACACCCTTGCTCAAAAAACTGAGGAGTGCTTCAGCTTGGGAAGATAAAAGGCTGTATTTGTATTTCTCAGTATTTTGTGGTCTGGCCGTGCAGTATGTTTGCTGATACTGGTTCAGTGCTGAAGGTAGGGATGAGGCAGATACAGTTAGATGAAAATAGGTGAAGAAAGGGGGTGTTGTGGGTCCGTGTGCACAGGGAAAATGGCACACATCTCTAACACTTGTATGTGCCGGTGCAAGTGAAGAGAAGGAATATCAAAGGAAAAGGAGAAACGGGGAATCTGGACTGAGCGTGAAAACTGAGGACTCTTGGCACTACATGTGAGCGAGCTCCCAGAACTCCAGCATGAATTCCCCACATGGTATTTCATAGCCAGGATAGCAAAGGCCAACTGCTCCTGTATCACTCACAGCTCCATCACAGTGGTGGCTTAAGTGGGTGAATTGTCCTCTTGTGCTTATGAGAAGCTCCTAAACATTCTGTCGCCCAAATCTGAGGTCAGCAAGCTGCATTTCAAACATGCTGCTTATGACACTGTTTCTTCCTCACAGGCTTGGGTTTGTTTTCCTGCTGACTCTGTGAAACCTCTGGGAAAGCAGGACTAGCAGAAACTTTCACAGATCAATAAAGTTTTTAGTCTAGGTAGCAGCCTCTTATTTTCTTTCTTCAGATGGATGTTCTCCCCATTCTCTCCCCATGCTCCAGTAGTTCTGAGAAGGGACTGATAAATGAAGCTGCAAAGGGGGGGTTTATTGTGTCTGTAAGGACAGCTCCTGCTGATGTTAGAGATGGCTGAAAACAGAATAGTCAATCCCACTTCCTTGCTTTAATAAAAGAGTAAGGAAAAAGAAGTATAGAGCAGACACAAAAGATTGGTTTGTTGTGTAAAGGGGACAGTTTTCCATGTACAAAAGTAAAGATACATTTTGAGTGCAAGTGGCTGAAGATGATCCAAGAGTCACTTCTAAATCTTGTCATGCCAGAAACTGTGTGTCTTGATCTGGTTTTCCTTCTGGATCATGCTGGCCAGGTGATCCTTTCCTCAGAGAAGGTCTGTTGCAGTCTTTTTGCTATGGTGATAGTGAATGCCTCCTCTCTCCTCATCTAAAACGCTCTGAAGTATTTTTTTGAGGAAGGTGTTTGGATTTTGGGCTGGTTTTTTTGTTTTGTTTTGTTCTGGTTTTTGCCACTTAGGCCTGGCACCAAGTTATGTACCAGCTTGCAGTCAGTCTCTTGCAGTATTGTTCTGTGATTCAAAGCAATGACTTCTGAAAAGCTCTTTCCTACTCTCCAGCATTGTGTGTCCTCAGCCAGCACCTGTTACTCAAAGAAAAATTCTGAAATGTCAGCAGCTTGTTATCATTACATCTCAGACTGACTATCCAGCCCTATTTGTGTGTATTTCCTGCTTGAGTGAATTCTATGTCTGAACAGACAGGATAACATCTTGAAGCTGCTTTTTTTTTTCTCATTACCTCAGGAATAGCTGGAGTTTGTGCTATAGAACTTCTTTATAAACTGGTTTCAGATAGGAAAGGATCAAAAGTTTGCATGTTTGCTGTTAACTTTTCTATTGCTGTAGAATATTGTCCTGTGTTTTTAGACCATGGCTTTCAGGACTATGGAGTGCCAAGTGAAGCCTATGTTCAATTCATGGTTCAGATACGTGGCAGTGGAACAGTAGATTCTCCATAACTGGAAGATTGCATAGGTGTCTGGATATAGCAATAACAGCCACATGCAAAATTAACATTTAACAAGCACTTGTCTGCCTACTGATACAGACCAAGCCTTTATAAAAACCAATGAGCACTGAAAAAACCTGAAACTAATAATATATTCCACCCCCTTGTCTCCTCCTTCCTTCTAAATTTACCCCTCTTAAAAATAGCCATAGGGACAGTGTTTTATTTATTCCTCAGGTTAGAGCCATGAGTGTCAGATGTCTCTGCTCCATGCTTTCTGTGTACAGACAAAGCTAAAGATGATGGTGACCATGACAATACCTTTGTGAATTCCCTGAGAACCTTATTTTCAGAGACTTTGCCTGTGAAAAACGTGTATAAGAGCACCAAAGGTGGCCACCTGAAGTGTCTACACTAATGTTGATTTCATTGTTGATTGAATCCACCGGTTGATCACCAAGTTGGTGTGTTTTGGAGCACTGGCTGGGTGAGAGCAGGAGTGTGCTGGACTGGCATTGCAGAGTAGGTGCTAATTTTCTGTGGTGCCTCAGCTTTGCCAGAGCCTTCCTGCATGCTGGTGTTTTAGATAGCAGATGCTGGAGAACTGGTTCCACAGCCTTTCCAAATCTTTCCTGGGTCTCTCCCTTACCCCATTGCTAATTCCCTATTTTAAACAAACTGCTTGTGTGGGTGATTCTGTGGTCCCAGTGACTTCACTCAAGTCATTTCTCCAGCCCTCATAAAATTGCTTTGATTACAAAAGGGGTAGAGTTCTTCTTCCCCACAAATCACTTCTGCTTTCTGAATGCTTTCTGGGGCTGTAGCAGTAGTTTCTTCTGCAAACAGATCCCTTTTGTCTTGTGCTGAAGTGACCCATTCAACCAGCGGCTTTGATTTGCATTTTGATGTTTACTTCCACACAAAACAACAGCAGCAGTGGTGCAAAACCACGGTTTCTGCCCGGTGCTGGGACTGGTTGGGTTCACTAAAGGTCTTGGAGTTCTGGAAGGTGGTTACCCATCCACAAATGATGAGGATGTCGCAAGTGGTGTCAGTAGCAGGATGGTGCTGGCAGAGGCACCCCAGTGTCCCAGTGCAGAACGGGGAGGCGAGGCAGGAGAAGCTGCTGAGCTGGCTCAGGCTGCAGTGGGAAGTGAGCAGCCCTGGAGAGTGCGTCCCAGGCTCTGGAGCAGCTTCACCATTCTGCTTGAGCCACCGCAGACCTGCGTGGGAGCAGCACTGGGACAGCTCTATCAGTGGTGTGAGGGACAGCATGAACACGCTCTGGGATTTCCTCTGCATCGTGGGGCTTGAAGGGGAGGCTGCAGCAGCCAGGGCTGTCCTCTGCCGGGAGCACAAGGAAGTGTGCAGCATTATGGGCAGAGGAAGCCAAACCTGTTCTGCAGGAGATAAGTGTGCTTTACCTTCAGCTGCCTTTGTGAACTGACAGGAGTGGCATCATCCGGGTGGCAAACTTGTTACTGCCATTCTGTGTCTCCTTGCTTCCTTCTCCCAGCTCCCGAATCTCCCCTCACCGATTCTCCCCTCTTTGTTCTCTCTCTTTCACCACAATATATGAACTAGTTACTCACTTCAGAGGCACTTTGGGCCATCCTTGGAGGACCTTAAATTTGTCCACATCCCTATTCCACAACCATCTGGGTGCGTCTGGAAGCCTAAAACCAGCTAATTGGAAATGTGAGGCAGAGGGACGTGTTGGGGCATGCAACTACAGCCACTGGCACTAAATTTAACATGGCCTGAATGCTGTTGGCTCTGCCTGCCAGGTGCTCATTTTACAGTTTAAACTCTCTGCATCCAGTGTTTACACAATGAGAAATAAGAGCTTAATTTGCAGTAAAAGATTTGCATTGTACAGTCCAGGCTCTCTACTTCTGTTACGCTCCCTGCTCTGGGTCATCTTTACCCCAGGAGATGCCAGTAGGGAGCCGATAGCTTCTTGATCCATGGACATTGTTGCTGTTCAAACAGGCTGTCAAGGAACCAGAGATCAGCTGATGGAGCACTACAGAAAACTGCCAAGGTGGTGTCATACATAATACAAAGATTCTGGTCTACAGATAAAGACAGTACATGTGGAATTTTTTTCCCCTGTTTTCAGAGGCTGTATCATGTGTTTAGCTTGGGTTTTTCCTGTTGCCAGTCATTTTTAGATTAACTGGTAGAGTTATGGGAGTCACCTTTGTCTTCTTACTGGAAAGGAATATTTCCAACAAAGATGTCGTGGATTTCAAGCGCCCCAACTTAATGAAAAATTATGAGGGTCAGCTGAAGCAGTGAGAAGTAAGTGGACAAAGAAAGTAATTGAAAATGAAGATTCAGAAAGTTGAATTTCAGACAAAAATAATGTTTTCTGTAGGTTTCCTATTCTGGGGCATAGTAAATTGGGATACGTATAAAAGATGCAGGAAATAATTGTTCTTCACTTGACCACGTTCAGCCTTAGCTGGTGTGTGTTGAAGCTGTAAATAGCTGGGGGTATCCCAAGAGGAGTGAACATCACCTCTAGAACTTTTAGAAACCATAACCTACAAGATAGGGAGTGACAGAGCCATTATGTTGAAGGAAGGACTCTTTGGGTGGGCCAGGTGATTTTTTTTTACAAAGGAAATTGATACAGAGTTTCAATTGCTGGGAGTTGTCCACATCCACTGGTGAGAGGACAGGAGGTAACCAGCTTAGTCTGTAGTAAAGGAGAACTAAGCTGAGGGACAGAAAAAGCCATCTCAGTCTTGGCGTGCTTGGTTCTGGCTGGATGATTATTTGTCCTTTCAGCCCTACATTGTTCCTCATCCAAGCTATCTTCAGGAAAATGCATCACCTACCCAAGAGCTCATCTACTGAGTGTTACCAAGAGACACCATTTCTGAGGGACTTTATTTATTCTGTCACAGAATTATTTGCGAAATACAAATACCAAAACTGCTAATTGAACATGGACCCTCAAATGAGTGTTGTGAAATTTGGCAATGATTCAATTACTTATTTTACCTGAGACACTGGCTCAGGATGCATTCCAAAAAGTCACTTATATAGGTGTTTCCTAAAATTTTAGTTTGTTTTATTTGTTCAAGATGTGTTTAGTTTGGGGCTTGCTTAATCTGGTTTCTCAGTGAGACAAACCTGAGGAAACTAGGATGTCTATGTATTTATGTGTAGTGGTTTCTAAACCATGGCACTATGATTGTTGTCCTTCCTTCCTGTTTAGAATTTATTGGCCAGTTCAAGCCAGAGATGATGAAATACTGGTTTTGTTTCTTGTAAAGGAACTTTGTGGAGGACGGGACACTGTTAATGCCTCTATTGAAGGTGCCATTGCCATCTGAGTGCTTACTAAGATGTTCCAAGCAGAATAATCCTTTGTCTAGATGACAGTTCATGGTTTTCTTACCCTTCTTTTTTAATCACTGATGTCACTGTTATACGATGAATGAGAGGTACTAGGTATCAAGACTTTTTTAGGTGATTTTGCAAAACGTGAAAGAAATGCACTGGGGTTTGCTCTCCTGGATTTAGAACAAGCAAAAGACTAGCCTTGAAATCCTGCAGACATTTGAGTGATGTCATGCAGATCTGGTCTGTAAAATTCCCAGTAACTGATATGTAACTGTTTGGAACCTTGGTGCAGCATTCTAAGAAAGTCTGTCACTTGGTGTAATGAAGAACCTCTGTTTGACTCTACAGGATACATCTCACCATATTCTTGTCTCATTTATGGCATTTCCTGTAGGGCTGAAATGAGACCACACATTATTTGTAGCCCAGAACTGCTGTTTTTTAGGCATTGCTGGAGTAGTTCATAGGGAGTTACATTAAAAATTTGTCATAAATAGCAGAATAAGGGCAGATGTTTGATATGCAGTGAGATGTCTTTTTGATGTTTGTTATGCTGAGTCAGGCTGAAATGAAAGTGATCAAAGGAAAGCATCAGAAATTAGAGGTGATGCAGAACTAGACAAGAGTAAAATTTGGAAAATAAGTCTGAACTGTAAATAATGAAGCCGATATTCCTTCTGCCCTTGCAGGAGAGCAAACAGCTTCATATTAGTGAAACAGTCATACGTGTTCTGAGATAGTATTCTTCTTGAGCTTGTTCACACAGCAGTACTCATCAGCAGTTTCCCCACAAACTTCTTTGGAATTTACTTTGGAATTTTGTGACTGAATATTACGTTTGTTAAGCAAGATGTCTTTGTTACACATTCCTCTTCATTGTCATAAATTTCTAAGACAGATTTTTCTTTCAAATAGGAAATAACTTGTTTCTCATCATAATGTTCTAACAGTAGATTCTGCCCTATCTGAAGTCAGTGTGTGCTTCATTCTTGAGCTCCCCTTTGTTCTCTGTATCTTTATTTTTTAATGAAAATTCTTTCTAATGTGTGACTGACTTCTCTCAGATGAGTCCTTTGAACTGTTTCCAGCTCTGTTATCAAAAGATGCACAAATCTTCTCATAGTGACAAAATTTAACAAACAAGAGGAGAACATTAAAATCATGAGCAGGTAAGCCCACAGAGAGAAGAGCTGGTCCAACTGGAAATAATCAAATTTGAAGAGAGTTTCTAGCATCTCAATGCCACAAAGTGGTGGGCACTTTGGGTCTATGACGCTGATGTAGTAGGTCTCGTATTAAAAACTTAGAAGGAAATGCTTCTAAGGTATAACCAGATCACACACTTAAGGGTTTTAAATAAAATTTCAAGATTTTAGTGTTAGATGGTAATTTTGTTTCAACATACTGCCCTACATTTTATAGAAAAATTAAGGAGAAGCTTTCGGCCTTTGTTGCTTGCCTCGACTCTGCAGTATAGGGAATTTGTTTTGAAACTATGTTGTGGTTTTCAGTTCATGGGGTTTGCTTTGCTTTGAGGTTTTCTTTGTTTTTGAGACAAAGAAAATCTTAGTAAGAGAACTGTCTCCCCAGAGATCACTGCATCAACACATTTAATCTCTAGGATTACATTGCTTTGTAGATTGTCAGACTGCTTCAAGGTTGACAAATTTACTTTGTCTAAGGCATTATCCTATGAAGACTTACAAAAATATTAGATGAAGGGAAAGTGTCAGCCAGTTGAACACTTCCAATTCCTACTTTTTCACAAAGCATGTTAATATCAGGCTTCCAGTTAAAGCTCGGTATGATGGTACAGAGATAAGTGAGCAAATAGCACAACAGAGCCTTGAATATACAAGTTAAAGTAAACACACAAGTACACAATTACAGCCATGGGCAAAATATCAGTCTTGGCACTTCTCACCACATGTAGGTAGTATGAAATGCAAATTCAGAAATTTTCTTATACTAGCCAAGTACAATAATTGTAGCCAGAAAAGGTCTGCAGAAAAGAAAAGGAAAGAAATATTTTCTTTCAAAGAAAATAAGATGTGACTCAGAAAACAATCTTTTGGTCATATCTGGCATTAACATAAGCTGATAAGCAAAAATTAATTCGGCAGTAGTCTCAGAAAAAATACTCTCTATGAACAGTGAACAAAGCACCAAACACATAATTTGGCAGTGGTTGGAATGTGTGAAGACGTGCTCAGCGCTGTGCAAGAGAGGATAGCAAACTTGCCAAGCCAAATTTAAACGAAACAGTGGCCTAACTATCGTTCTGCCAGGGAAAGCCAAACTGCAATGCCAAGGAAAATAGAAAGGTTAAACTATCAGGGAATATAGTGATTACTGAGAAATATGTTTTGATTGATGGATGTATTTATTTACAGTTAAACTTGCTAAACAAGTGGCAAGGGATGCCCTCAGTAGATCTACAGACAAAACAATTGCTACTGGAAGAGCGTACATGTGATTTTGGCTTCTCTAGCAAAACTGCAGAAAAATGTAATGTTTTGGAAACAAAACAAGTAACATTTTCTGGATAAGTTACTCCAAGAATTAGACTGCTTGAGTCACTCAGTCCAGCAGAGCTTGATGGAATTCTGTTTGAAGAAAAAACCCTACAATAAGCTGTATTTCTAAAGTAAGAGAAGAAATTGGCAAATAGACAGAATCCTTGTACTGAAGTACATAAAGCCAAGGAACCAACTGACCAGTCAGCCTTGCCTCAGTCCCTGGCAAGGTAATGGAGCGCCTCGCTCTGGAGACATCTCTATTCACATGGTGAGAAGAAGATCGGGAGTAGTCAGCATGGATTCACTAAAGGTAAATCACGCTTGACCAACCCAATTGTGTTCTACAATGAAGCAATTACCTGGGTGGGTGAGAGGAGAGCAGTGGATATTGTCCACCTCCACTTCAGCAAGGCTTTTGATACTGTCTCTCACAGCATCCTCATAGGCAAACTCAGGAAGTGTGGACTGGATGAGGGCACAGGGAGGTGGATTGAGAACTGGCTGAACAGCAGATCCCAGAGGGTCGTAATCAGTGGCACAGGGTCTAATTGGAGGTCCCTAGCGGTTTCCCCCAAGGTTCAATACTGGGCCTAGTATTGTTTAACTCTTCCATCAGTGACTTGGGTGAAGGGGCAGAGGCCTCCTCAGCAAGTTCACTGATGACACAAAGCTGGGAGGAGTGGCCAATACCCCAGAGAGCTGTGCAGACCTCGACAGGTTGGCAAGATGGGCAGAAAGTCCCCACAAAAATGCCCATGTCAGGAGCTCTTGTCGTACTGTAATATGCTGCCTGCCCAACAGAGGAATTTGAGAACCAATAAATATCTGTATGCCCAATCCAACAGAAGTAGGAGTAAATATCAATGGAGTTGCCGCTGAGCTAATTTCCAGGCAGAAGCCAGAGAGAACCTGTGAGTAGGCAAAGACGTGGCACAAGCTTTACTAGTGTTCACACTCATTCTTCTGCCTGGAGAAAAGAGAAGCCTCATCTTCTCATGTGTCCCAAGTTATCACTATGGATTGAGTGTCCAATATAGCTTCACTTATGTTGATCCTGAAACCTTCAATAAGTCTTGTGTCAGAAAGTTCAGGAGCTGATTGCAACACATATCAGCTGTTCAGAATGACAAGAATGCCTTCAGGCAGAGATGGATGCTGCTTACTGTGCAAATATGACAGCGATAGAGATCAGGGACTTGATGTCCAGTGGGGTATATATGGATAGGAACAAGGTGTAAAAAGAGACAAAATACACAAGTTCCAGACATACAATGGAGTGAAGTGGGAAGGGTGTCTTGACTGTGAGAAAATGCACTGAAGTAGAACATAGCCATTTTAACTAGGGCTCTCCGGAACTGACCTACTCTTTGCTGCCCAGCCTAGAAGGCCAGACACCCTACATTAATTTATACACTTTATCATTGCAGATCTTTTTTCTGCTAGCTATTCAAATATTATTATTGCAGGCAGTTTCTGGGTGTGCTGGGAACTGGGTGAACTCCTGAACTCCCAAGTGATGACTGGCATCCATGAAGTGATAAGACATTTCATCAGGCACAGCCTGTTATCTCATTCTACCACCTCACAACCAACAGCATTCTAATCATACATTAGCAGTTAAAATTATAAATACACTGTGTCGTTCAGTAAAGTCTTAACTTCTCTGTAAGTACTATGTCTGGTATGAGAAACAGGCAAGAGAGCAAGGTAAAGGTTGAAAATTTCCTATACCTGTAAGCAAAAGAAATCATAATCATGAAATCATAATCAAAATGCCTCACCTGGATTATTTGCTGAATATAAAAGAGGCAGCTTTACTGAGAATTGAGGACATTTCATGAGCTTCAGGGAGCTCCAAGGGGGCTTCCTGTGTTGGCAGTTCCTTGCTGTGTCTCAAGGCACAAGTCACTAAGTTCCTCATTCAGAGCACAGCAGCATGTAGCCCTCACCAAACCTGCCCTTGGGTGCAAAGATACGGGCCTGGATCCGATAAACTCTTGTCATGTAAGGGAGGAGAGGACTTGCACTGGGACTGCAAATGTGGTCATTTACCCACTACAAGCACAAAGCCTGAAGAGGAGATGTAATACAGGCAGCATGCCCTCAGCTAGGGGCTGGCCAGAGAGGAAAAACCCACAAACCTACTAGGTGACCACAGTGACCAGCCCAGAGCATTGTGTAGCAGCAGAACAAATTGCAGATCTGTCTCCTCTCTTCTTCCTGGAGGGTGGAGCTCTTTTCGCTGTCCTGATGTTTTTTCCTTGTCTTTTTTTTTTTTCCCAAACCTTTTAATATACCCAATATGGAACTAATTTCCGCAGCAGCAGAGGCGGTGAGTCACGTAACAAAACAAGGTAGCAGTAGTGAATATGAGTGTTGGTGCAGATGTGTATATATAGAAAAGAAAGAGGTTTTGAAGGACCTGTGGAAGGATGTCAACAGTGTAAGGGACAGTATTTGAATTTGGGCTTGGTAACTCAGACTGTGATTGTGGAAATAGTGAAGAGGAGTTTCTAGGGTACTTTCATTAATGTAAGCTTAATTGTGTGTCTCTGTGTGGGTCTGATGAACAGCACAGAGATTCCAGGAATGCTTAAAATCTTGCTGTCATGGTTTCACTAGCCATATGCAGCACTGGTTGATGTCAAGAAAAGACAGCAGCTAAACCTTTGCTCTCTAATGTTTCTTCTATTAAGCCTGTAGCAGTACCCTTGAGCTCGTGGCCAACCTTCAGGAGGGCTACAGGAAAGATGATAGTGAATCATCATGGTAGTATCTTCAGGGGGTGATTTCACATTTCATGTAGGAGTAGCAACACCACCTAAAACTTAGCACATTATTGGCTTTCTCTTTATGTCTTCAGATATCAAACATGGGAGACATTAGCCTGTACACTTGATGCATCCTAATTTAGCAATCTGAATAATGGAGCAGAGGTAGTGCAACATACATCCTCTTTTCTTCAGGAAGACTCTAATTGCCCTGCTTCTTAAAAGTGGAAGATTCAGAACTCCCAAGTGCTCCCTGATGCAAACAGGACCAAGTGCTGTTATGAATGGAAGCCTTCAATAAAAAAAGCACTTTCCTGTGTCTGTTGCTACCTGAGGCTGGAGATAGTTACCAACGTGAGTCTCCAAGCTATTTATGATGTTGTAGGTGAAAGTGGTTGGTTGGGACAAAAGGTGGAAGGAGAGAGGTATGAGATGGCAAGTGTAGAAGCAGGAAAAGTTTTAGTAATTGAAAAAAAAGAAAATGAAGCCTGAATAGTGGGGAAATGAGAAACGGAAGCAGACAGTGCACAGCAGACTACGTGGAAAGGCAGCACTGGAATACACTGGCAGAGCTGAGTGAGGATATTGGTCTAGAGTTGTCAGGGTTGAAATGTACTTGCAAAGGTGGAATAAGAATTTTATGTGCTGATCTGTATCATACCTTCCCCACCCAGGCCATCCCTTCCTCTGTCTCCCAGGAGGATCTATGAACACACCTCTGTTTACATTTACTTTACAATCAGAAAAGAAAAAAAAAAGTACGATTTTGCTCTGTTGAGAACTGCCCATGAATTTAAACAACAGACTTCAAAACACTGACACATCAAACCAAGTATTTTGGTGGGCTTCAGAGTCTGGGTGAGTACCATGAATCTTGGTGCAATTGGTATGAATTTGTGTCATGGGTCTTTCAGCTTTGTCTCTAACAGGAGTTCCTGTTAAATGAGCACAAACATTTATGTTAGCTGTTCTTTTACGGGGAACTCAGAGACATTCCAGGAATTTGTCTTGGATACCAGACTGTATGTTCATCTCCATATGTGTGGGTGTTCCCTGGTCTCCCATTGGATGAAGCAGCCAAACCTCTTGGTGGATGTCACAGGCTAAAGCAGCGTGAGTATTGAAAGAAGACACCTTTATTCAACCTGTATCCATTTACTTCATCTTTTAAGTGGGAAATGCCACCAGGGCTCTAAAATGAAAGCCAGCTGTCTCAGGGTGCTCAGCTGATCATGTATGCCTGGTTTTCACTCCAGACAATGCTCAGTGTGGTTCCAAGGAGATGCTCTTGTCCGTGGTTTGTATTGACAGCAATGTCCCTGGGTGGTGATGGTAGTGGGTTCTGCACTGCCAGGGCAGGCAGTGTTTCTCATTCTTGACTATCTATGGCCAAGGGACATTGACTGCAGTCTTGAAAACCTTTTTGGAGTCATGGCTCCCTTGCCCTGGCACATGAAGCAGGTTATGTGAGTTCCCAACAGCTCCTGGAGGAGCTGTTGAGTTCCTCCAACAGCTTGGAGGAACACAAGAACCTCTCTGTTCCTGAGCAAGCCTGTCTCTCCGGTGGTAGGATGGCTACTTGCTCTACAGCAGAAGGGCAGAACAAACAAGGAAATGAGTGCTTCTGAAGGCCTCAGCATAAGACAGAGTGTCACGAACTCTTGGGAAAAGAAGGCTGTTAAAGTCAGAAAGCCTTGATGTTCTCAGTGACAACAGAAGAAGGCAACGGGGGCCTGCCACCACCTGCAGTGGCTGCACAACAATGGGACATCTGAACCCCATCTCCCTTCTGTGGATTGCATCTCCTCTCTCCATGGCTTGTGGAAGGAATGTGTGAAGGGATGCAATTCTGGGTTTCATGTGAAATGAATGGAGTTTGCATGGTTCCAGATCCTCACCAGGGCTGGATGGAGGCAGCCGTGAGGGTGGCAAGGCAGCCTGCTGGGGTGGTGTAGCTCTTCTCTAGCACACAGCCCACAGTGTTTACCCCACATTCAGCAACGCTGACAAGGAAGAAGCTGCTGCTCCCTCCACATATCATATTACTCCCCTGCTTCAACTCCCCATCATGCCCTGACTCCAGTCATCTCTGCCTGCCTGCCCTCCAGCAGCGTTATACATGCAGACCATGAGGTCCACTCCTTCATGGGAGCAGTGCAAGAAAGTGTGCAGAAGGGGAATGACACACGTAGAAATTACTTCAGAGGGGAAGGTCCCCCACAGTCAGCTCAGGAGACAGTGCCTTCGGAGACTGCTAGGAGAAAACTGTGACAGTGAAAGCCTGAGAGAGGTGGCCTTTTGCCTTTATCACCTTAGGAGGCGGTAGGGGGGGAGTGTGACTGACTATAGACAAAAGCAGGCACTGACTTTGAGAGGGTGCTGCAGGCTGGAGCCATCCAGCTTCACTATTCAGAAATGCCACAATCAAGATGAGACCAGCACACAGCAGCAGTGAAATGCAAGGAGATACATACCAGACACCCTCAAACCAGGAGCCACTCTTAGAACTCTTTTCAGGGCTGACTTAGAAACTGGAAATAATAATAATAATAATAATAATAATAATAATAATAATGTTGTCTTTCCTCATTAAAGACTGACTGGGCTTTATCAGCACTAAAAGAGGTGCAGACCTTCCATGCAAGACAATATTAAGCAAGACTGTTTACTTATTATATTACTGTGTTAACTCTGTAACTGGTTATGTCACCAGAAATCATGTGGCAGTCTTAGATTTACTTTTCTACCTCCAGACAGGTAATGTGGGGTTTGCTTCTCTTTAGCTTCTCTTTTTATTCTGACTACCCAAACAGTCATTCTGTATCCTTCAGTCTCTTTAGTCCTGGTCTCTGGAGGGGCAGATCCTTTAGGAAATCTCTAATACTCGTGGTATTGCAAGAAAGCTTCCTCTGTCCCTCAGAGGAAAACCCAGTGGCTGGGACAGCAAAAGCACCATTGACTCTGCTGGTGCTGAACAGAGATCTCTTCTTGAGGTTGGTGGCGACATCCACAGTGGTGGCTGGGTATTTCATCTGAGGAAGGACAGCCTCTAGGAGATGAAGGACAGCCCACCTTCTACAAGAAGATCTGACATCTTAAACTTCATTGGGTAAGCCTTGTTAAAAACTGTGGAGTCCTTACAAATATCTTCACCCCTTCAACCGAAGATTTTTCCCAAATATAGTTTTTCAACAACAAACCCAAGAGTATGAAGTACTATCATTCCTGAGAGCCAGCTGGTTTGGTGGTACACGCCAAGGGAACTGTTTTCAACATAGCCAGTTCATCTGAAGAAACAACCTCCCAACAGTACGGATTGACTGCCCCACACAAGTCACCTGAGGCTCAAAGTAAGTTTCTCGTGCCTGCAGTTTTGGACAGACTAGTCTGAGTCAGAGTTTGATGAGATGACACCTAAAATTCTCATATGCTGCCTCTTGCCACTAGTGAGGGTGGAGCTCAAACAGGTAACATGCAAAATTCACAGGAAAGGGTGGGATCAGGAAATTAATTTTATTTCCCTTAACAGCACTAAAAATGCCCTTGTGATCCCAGTGCATTTGTTGTAACATAGTAAGAATGTGATTAGCACTTAATACTATTTAATAAATATGCTGATTAACGTAGGCAACAGTAATCAGTACTTTGCACAGATTAACAAACTTGACCAGTCAGTGGTGTGAAACAATCATGAGGATGTGTTACATTAACTCTGCTTTGCGTTTTGGGGTTGAATTTGGGCATCCCGTCCTAATACCTGAAGAAACCTTCTTCAAAAACTGAAGATACATTTGGCTATGAAAGGAGTCTCTATTTCTTTATTTTGCATTTCTTGCTGAATGGGGGGGGCAAAAAACTAATCTGTTATTTGGGGTGCTGTGAGAATGGGAAGAATAGAATTAATTTCTGATCTGAAACTTTATAATGTCTTTTTTTGATCAGGTTTATAAATCAGCAAGGCTTTGAAAGGACAAGATTAAGTGTCTGTTTTCAAATCCAAATGATTCGGATAAATCCAAATGAGAGTAGATACTTTTGGTGACAGTTTCCCCCGACTTGGGGACCCCAGGAATCCTGTAAAGCAACTGCAGAGGTTCCTCACAACTCCCTCTTGGTCCCCGATTAAGAACTGGGACAGCCAAATATCCCTCAGGGGTGGGGTTTTCTCTAACAGGGCGTAGTTCAGCCAGACCCCACGTGATGTTTCAAAGCCTGCCTTCTTCGTGTCGCTTCTCACAGGCCCGGTGTCCATAGAGCCTTTGATCACAGCACATCTGTCCTCTGGCATCCTCTTTCTGCAAACTTCCATTCTTACGGTCTAACATTTGCCAGCAACAGCTCACACACACAGAACCCTGAGCACAAACACAGGCTGGGTGGAGAGTGGATTGAGAGGAGCCCTGAGGAGAAGGACCTGGGGCCATTGGTGGACAAGAAGCTCAAGGTGATCTGGCAATGTGCACTCACAGCCCCCAATGCCAACTGCATCCTGGGCTGCATCCAAAGCAGCGTGGCCAGCAGGTTGAGGGAGGTGATTCTTCCCCCCTGCTCCACTCTGGTGAGACCCCATATGAGGTACTGCATCCAGCTCAGGGGCCCCGGCGTAAGAATGGGGATATGAACCTGCTGGAGCCAGTCCAAGGGAGGGCCTTGAAGATGATCTGAGGGCAGGAACGCCCCTCCAATGGAGACAGGATGCTGGGGCTGTTCATCATGGAGGAAAAAAGGCTCCAGTGAGACCTTATAGCAGCCTTCCAGTACCTAAAGGGGGCTACAAGAGAACTAGAAAGGGACTTTTTACAAGCACTTGTAGTGACAGAACAAAGGGGAATGGCTTTTAAATGAAAAAGGGTAGGTTTTGGATTAGATATCAGGAAGAAATCCTTTACTGTGAGGGTGCTGAGACACTGGGACAGGTTTGCCCAGAGATGATGTGGATGCCCCATCCATGGAAGCATTCAAGGTGAGACTGGATGGCACTTGAAGCAACCTGTTTGAGTGGAAGGTGTCCCTGCCCATGGCAGGGGTTTTGAACGAGATGATTTTTAAGGTCCCTCCCAACCCAAACCATTCTATGATTCTGTATGATTTGGCATTATGACTTGAGTAAATTAATAATTACTGAAGGGGGTTTCCAAGGGCAGAAGTGTAAGCTTCTCCCAAGCCCCTCCGAGGTAGTGCAGAAGCCAGGGCAGGGTGTCCGAGTTGTCCTCCTCCTCCTGCTGCCAGCACATGGCCCATCATGGGGGTGGTGGTGGGCAGGAAATTTCAGGCTGGTAATTGTAATGAGATTTACTCAGTCCTGCTGTCTCGTTTGCCCTGTATCACAGGCACCCAGGATATACTGTATCTTGAAAACTTGCTTGACAAAGAGTGATGGCAGCTGCACTGGGGCAGGTCTCAGCAGAAGGGAGCTCCATAAATGACTTGCTGATGACCTTTGATTTGACTACCAATATGTAGCAAGCAAATATTTAAACCCGTGCCCTTAAGAAAGGAAGCACAGCTTTAGCATGGGGAGCTCAGGCAAGGTGTGCTGCTATGACAGTCCTGGGCTGTGCCCAGGAAGGGGCAAGCAGCCTTCTTACCCTCCTCTTCCCCTCCAGCAGAGCACCCTGCCCATCATGCCCTGTCCAGGGAAGGGGCAGATGCTCAGACCCCAAGTCGGGTGGCTGCTGTACCAAGGAAGGCAGGAGTTTTAAAGCTGTTTCAGGCCCAAAGACAAAATAAGTGTGGCCATTCCTCTTGCCCACATTGCCTGTGACCCCATACAAGCAGAGGCTGTGTGAGGGGGAGGTCACCTCTGGATCTGGCTGCCTGCTGTGAACTAGAGCCCCAGGGGGCTGGACCCAATGCTGGTCTTCTGCCGTGGCTGGCACCCACATACTGACGAGTCTTCAAGAAATCCACTGGTGTTGGTCAGGTGGAGCAACAGACCAAGAGGGTATTTATCCCTCAGAGTGGTGCTGAATTAGCTCTTTTGGTCAGTTTATAATTAGGTACTTGCACTTAACAGTATTCTTTCTGTTGGATGTTTATAGTTTTGTCTTTTCTTTTTTAAACATGAAAATAATCGGTCTTAAAATAA
Source organism: Corvus kubaryi (assembly GCF_017639235.1). NCBI lineage: Eukaryota > Metazoa > Chordata > Aves > Passeriformes > Corvidae > Corvus > Corvus kubaryi. The sequence continues at coordinate 9,030,796 of NW_024581112.1, read as the reverse complement.
AATAATTTTTAAAAAATACCCTGGGAAGTGATCTATAAAAGGAGAAAATCCTTGCCAAGGGCATGCCACAGCAGCGAGCCCAAGCCACAGAAAGCCCGGTTGAAGGCTTCGCTTTGCCGCAGCTTCTCAGAGGTTAACCAGGGTCTGTAAGCAAACAGCTTAAAGAAGGAGCCCGGCTTAGTGCCTGGGTCTTGGGCTGTCCCAGAGACTACCAGCCTAATGCCCTTCCAGCAGCCCCTCCCTCCCAAAGGCGATGCTGGGCAAACAGAGCCAGCCCTCGCCCTCTCCTCACGCAGCAAGGAGCGGGGACGGCCCGGACCCGCACTGGGGCTCAGAGGCATCGCAGGAGAGGGTGTTTCACTTCAGACGGGCGCAGAGCCATAACAGGCATTTGTGTATATAAAGCCCGGAGCAGCAGCCCGGGAGGATTGTTTAGCACAGCCACACCTCGGCTCACTCGGCAGCGCGGCGAGGCGCTGCCGGAGTGCCGGCAGGCGAACCCCGAAGTACGTGAGAGTGGGAGCGATCTGCACATGGGCCCCCGCCTGCTGCTCACACTGATGCTGCTTCAGGCAGGTGAGTACCACCCCTCGCTCCCTCTGCCCTGCCATGCCTCCCCCTGTGCAGGGACAGCCTCTCCCCTTGCCATCGGCTTTGCGTGATTCACGGCAGGACCTCCGTGTGATTTGGCCAAGTGAGGAAAAAAAGTGTCACTAGACAATCCTCAACCTTACAGTGAGGGACTGCCTAAGTGAGCTGCCTGCCTGCCTCACTTCCCAGCCCCAGCTATGGCTTGCATAAACTGTATAAACACAGGTCTTTTTATTTTTTAATAGTTTTCTGCTACAGAGTTGTTAGTGTCTGTTTTCATAGAAATACCTTCTTTTTATACCAGTGGCCATGGAGTGAGCAGTTTCCAACTCATCTGAATTTAAAATAATTTTTTAAAATTCTGTTTATAAAAGCCATAAATGATGGCTAACATAAAGCCCCTACACACAGAGGCAGCAAAACACTAAACTGGCATATCTGAGGTTATACCTGCAGTAGACTTTTGAAAGAAAAAACAACCTCCTGCCTTCATTTACAGCAAAGGCTGCCAGTTTAAGCAGGAAGTAGTGCTAAGTTGTCAGATTCGCCTCTGCTCACCTCTCTGCAGGTATGTTCTTCTCTAAGGTGCTCCATTAGTAGTTTAACTAATGATTGGACGTGCTGCTAACGGGATATTTGGCTAGAAGCAGGCTGCTGTGGAGACTCAGACTTTTTCAAGGCTTTCCGGCTGTGTTGGCTTGGCTGCCTAGTGTAGAGAAAGCAATTTCAGTTTTTGGTCAAGTTATTAGCTGTGCACCTGAATATTAAAATGTACTTGCTGGGGCTGACCTCTCAGCTGCAGCAATGTGCTGCTGGCTCAAAACCCAGACAGCTTTCAAAGAACAGGAACATCAGAGGCTGCCTGGATGCCTCTTGCAGAACACGCAGCCCTAAGCCCACTAATTGAGTCTTTTGGACTCCATTTCCTTTGGGGCTTTCTCCCACTCACTTTCATGAGCAGTTCTGCACTGTAATTACAGTTCCCTGATCCTCAGAGATATCCCCAAAAGAAGAATGGCCTTTCTTCTTCTGGGTGAGGTACAGTTACCTTATACCAGCCTTAGCCATTTTCAGCCCATGGCCAACAGACCAAGCCCAGCAGTCCTGGCTTAAGAGGCCAGCAAAAGACAGCTGAAAAAAAAAAACCAAGCTGCTTGTCAGAAGGCCGGAATGCCTACAAAGAAGTTTTTGTCTCCATTGGAACATTTTCAGGGTCTGCAAACTGCAACAGGTTGAAAAAGCATGATTTATACCCCCAAATCCAAAGCAGCTCACTACTTGTGATTTCCCCTGAGAGCTGAGCCCCCTTCTAACTCTGGAGCCTTGCTGTTTAGACAAGGAAAATAAGTGGTCTCTTTAGTTCTCAATAAAACCCATCTAATGTGTTTTTAGCATGAAAGCTGAACACTTAAGTAGTGTTCAGGTGAGAAGCCGCTTGCTTTTTCAGGAATGTGCATTGAATCCCCGAGGAATGCCCCAGGAAGCAGACAGAGGCTGTGTTGGAACAGCCTGAGGTGTCAATCCCTGGGGTGAAAATGGTGGCACCCGTTCCTGCTGGGGGGTCAGGCTGGGAGAGGGAGCAAAGCCTTGCCTTGTCCTTCATGGGGAGAGCCCCTCCTTGTCTTCACTGGCACTTGGATTGGGCTCGGAGGGCGAGCTAGCCCAGGAGATGCGGGAAGAGGCCCAAGCAAGGGGATTAGAGGCTAGGTTTTAAAAGGAAAGCAACTGTTTTAATAATAGTATTGAGTCCTTGGGTGGTTTAGGGGATTAATTAGCCCGTGTTTGCACAACACTTTGAAGAGGTCAAGCATGCTGCAATAGCCAGGGGCAGGTGGCAAAGCGACCTCAATGGCGCGTTCCCAGCTCCCAGGCATCACCTCCCTCTCCATCCAAGCATGCCCGAAGGTCCCCCTGTGTGTTTTTGGAGTGGCTGTGCATGGGTGGGATGAGCAGATGGGTTAGGCTGTCAGGCTGAGGATTTTCATCCTACCAATAGAGCAGTGCGAAGTGCATTTGGTCCTTCACAGTAAATCCAGGCATGAAATGCTCCTATTTGTCACTATAGCATGATAAGCAGCAACGTTCGCAACTGAGCATCACAGTGGGTTGAGTATTAGGGACAGGCTACTCTTGGTGTTCGTAACACTGCAGGACTGAGTCTGTGGTTTCTAAAAAAGTTGCAAATTAACATGCACAATCATGAGACTGTTTGAAAGACTTGTAATTCACAAATCTCCAGAGTGGCTTGGGTGGCCATCCATACTCTCCGGCTGACACAGAGCTCCTTTCTTCTTTTTTCTTTAAATTAAGGCAGCCCACCTGTTATGACTTAGGTGGAACATAATAACGGAAACAGATGCAAGTGTTGCCAGCACTTCCAGAGTCTCAAGAGAAAGAGGATACATCCATCTTGGCTGAGGGAGGCGCTTTGTCCTTGACAAAGTATGTACTCTTCAGGCTCAGGGACTCATAGCTGTCTCTCTGTGCAGATTAAGAGCACTGTCAGTACTTTCTGCCACCTGGACAATGGTTAAAGGATCCTGAATAGTGGGGGAAACTTTGATAACGAAAGAAATCTTGAGCAACATAGAAACCTCACTTCTTTCCACAGAGCCCAGGTTAGGTCTGGTTGCCTGGTTGTAGTCTGCTGCTTCATGTCCCAGTTGGGACCATAGCATAGCTGGAAAACTTTCCCAGGTTTGGGAGCTCTGGGGTGCAGGGAAGCCCAGCTGGCCCTGCATGGTGCTGGCACAGACCTTGCAGAGCTTTATAGCTTGGGCTCTGTGATGTGCAGGACCAGGCACACTGCTCCTGGGTGCAATACAGCTGCAATCACACACCAGTGCACCAGAACTAGTAAGTTCTGCTTGAATTGAGCTCCCATGGAAGAAAGAGCCTGCTCGGGTATTTTTGCATCCACCTTTTGATTATCCCAGGCCTCAGACAAAGCTCCCTGCGGAGTACCCTTTGCCAGCTGAATGTCACGACTAGTTAGATTGTCAGGGCTGCACCCAACCAACCAGTCAAAACCAAAACCATCTCCCTTTAAGGACTGCAGGAAAATCAGCAGCAGGCATGTTTAATCCTTGTGTGTAACCGTGTTCTGTCTTTGCAGTTTGGAAAGGTGCTCTGGGAAAATCCCATTCACTGCACACTCGAGGAATTGTGGAACTGGCTGGAGCTATATCGTGTGGCACAGGACGCTCTCCCTTGGCATATATTGGCTATGGGTGCTACTGTGGACTGGGAGGACGAGGTTGGCCTAAAGATAAAACAGATTGGTAAGAAAAATCTCAAGTACGTGTCCAGAAGCAGCACGGATCTCCCTACCCTTCTTTGTTTGTGCTACTGTGAGTCCACTGACTCATTTGCTGCCTTGTGGACAGGGAACTTAGTACATATGAACATACTGGGGATTTGTGAGTGATGACCCATGCATCTCTTGGGATGTGAATGAGGGCTTAACCTCCTTCTGGATGACACCAAAGCTCTTAGGACCTTGTACTATGTGGGGTAGAGGGCAAAGGAGAAACCAGGATGTAATTTCTTGAAATAACTGAATGTTTTTTTCATAGAGATCAAACCCTGCCTGACAAAAGGAGAGTAATCCAAGGTATTTGGAGGGTTATTTCACCCAGGTCCTTAAAATGGAAGTGATGGGAATATCACTGTTTATTTTCTTGAAGAAATCCATATTGATGCAAGGAGTAATCAAACCTGTTGCCTTAACTGCCTGTTAGTTCACATTGAATCAAGGTAGAATAAGAGAGGAGAACATGTTACTTCCCCTTTTCTTAGTTAGTGGGGCAGATGTTGAGCTTGTTATTCCCAAGGAGTGTTGGAGGTGTTGCAATGAAAGGCTTCTTTCCTGTACTGTGCAATGAGCATCCGAGTAAAGCTGAGCATGGTGAACTCTTGTCTGCTCTGAGCCTGTTATTTGCAATCTCACCAGGTTTGGAATATCAGAGTCAGAGCACACAAGTCTATCTTTACCTACAGTCAACAGGCCAGGTGCTACTAGTAAGCAAGCCCTGCTTTTAGGAGGGGTGAAGGCAATCTGCAGCTCACTGGGAAGGAAACTGAGCTTTCCAGAATACCTTGCTGCTGGAGACAGTGCACATTCCTACAAAACCAAATTTTGCTGAGTTAGCATGACAGCAAAAGCAGGGGAAAAGGAAGAAAAGGCATCAAGGTTAAAGGCCTCTGTGGGCATGAGAGAGAAGTTGTCCCTTAAAACTAATGGAGCTGTCTTCATTAATGCAGTGAGATGTTTCACTACCAAAGTCCTCTCATCATGTCCCTTTATTTGTCTGTGAAACATTTCATCTATGAAACAGTCAATATGGGGCTCACAAATGATGAGTAACTGCAGTAATACCTCTTGACCTGCTTATCACAGCAGTGTGTGTGAGGTGTTTAATTATTTTTTAACAATTTAAACAATTTAACAAATCTCATAACAAAGCCTTTAAAGTAAAACACGACTTCACTAATTTGGAGTATGGCTTTTATTGAAGGGCCAGCAGAGTGAACTAAAAGCTGTTTTCCATAGAGGCTGAGTGATGTCCAAATGTAGGTGACCCTGGGAGATGCAAGTAGTCAGCACTCCTGAAAAAGAGAGAGTAAAATATGGCCAGGTGTTCATTAGGCAGTGTTTCTGCTGTTGTTTAAATTCCCTGGAGTATGGATTTTATCCTAAAGGAAGAAAATGAGATTTTTCAAGTGGAAATGCCTCAAAATATCAGGTAGTTTGTAAAAGGGAAGCTTGATCCTCTAAGTACATTCATTATTATTCCTTACCTGCAATGTTTGGCTGCTGTAGAAAAACTTGAAAGATTTATTTAGGTTCTTAACTAGGAAGAATCAGCAATGCCACACTAGATTTGGCACTAAAAATTTCCATTTTCTGTTTGCTAGAGAAATTGGTATCTAAGAACTACTGCAATGAGTAGTGTAGTTGAGTACCCCACACCTGTCAAAGTGACCACATTATTTTCCATATTTGCCATTCTAAAAAAGAAATAGAGTGGCAAAACTACTGGCTGTGAGTGACAAACACTGTTTGAAATTAGTCACCCCCTTGTCACTTCTGGGTTTGTTACCGAGACCCTTACAAAAGGAGTAATTTTCTTGTGTGTAATTCAGTCAATCTGTCTAGACAGGGCTAGAGTGCTGCTAAGCACCTCTCTTTTATGTGCAAAAGGAAAAAATGCCATTGAGTGGGTAAGCCTTTTATAAGGTTTATTCCACATACTGACTTTGATGTGGTGTTGTCAGTAATTACCTTTTCCCTTTTGTTCCACTCTCACAGTTCCATCACTTCAAGACATCATGGCATTTCTTCCACATAGAGGCAATAGATTTGTTCCTCCTTCTCCTTTTTGTTCCCCTGGATTGCTGCAGCACCTGTGTTGTAAAGTAGGACCTGAGGGTGCTCAGCATTTCCCTGAAAACACCATGAAAGGCAGGGATGCATATATGACTCATCTAAGTCATGGAATCATTAAGGTTGGAAAAGATCTCTAAGATCATTGCGTCCAACTGTTAAATCCCGGCAAACTCATCGGGAAGAGTAAGATTTCCCCTCTGTCGCAAAGTTAAAGCAAAAGGAAAATATGCACAACAATGAGGGTGCTGTTGATGTGACACACACAACGTGACAAATTCTTACCTTAGTGGCTTTTGCTCAACAGCAGGGGTCTGGCCAGCTGATCCCTGCGGACCAGCCGGAGCTGTCTGTAGCCATTAGGGCTGTCTCGAGCAGGTTGTTTACTAGCCAGGTGACACAGTCGTGTTTGTTTGCCATAGCTGATGGCCAGTGCTCTGCCATGGTGTTGGTTGACTCTGTTTGTGTTGGTGTAACCGAGTGTTAGCGGGTTATTATACCACTCTGACCCAGGTGCAGCAAAGGGCATTTCCAGACAGGAGGAGACCATCTGAAGGTGGCAAAGGACAACAATAGGATTCCTTAGTCTTTGTTCCTTGGCGGTTCTTTCAGATGTTTGTAAAATAGGAGCCAAAAGTCTTCTCAGTTTGTGCTGCTGTAAGCTATCTGTCACCTTGCTGCAGCTGTGGGTATCATCAGGAGGAACTGCTGTAAGGGGAGCAGAATTGTGCCCCAAATCCTGTGGTCCTACAGAGTTTATGTTATGTCACTCTATGTTAGATCTCTGCAGCATGAAAATGTGAACTATGGTGCAGATGTGCATAGAGGGAAGATAGGTGAATGCCTTAGATGTAGATATTTTTAAGGTTCATAAGTTAACTGATACAAATTTCGCCATTGAGATGAATTAATTTGTAGCTAGCCCTCAGAACCTGGATGGGCCAAGGAGCATGTGGCCGGTCCAGGTGAACTGAAGAGATGAAGCTTCTTGATGATACTGAGGAAGGCAAGAAACATCCCAATTCCAAATTCTGGGATGAGTCTAAGCCTAAGCCAGTGAGCCACAAAAGCACAACTTACAGGAACACTTCAGCTCCCTTTCAGCCAGATCACCGTGTCTTGACCACACATGCTTTCATGAGGGCAAAAGCTCAGAGGAAGAGGTACAGTGGTCATGGGAGAAAATATGACATTAACGAGCTCCTGAGACACGTGAGCCTTCCCAAAGATGCCAGGATACTTGGTTCATCAACAGATGATTTACTGACAGGCCGGGGTGAACTCTGCTGTCATGAGCTCTGTGTGAGCAAAGCAGCCCTGGAGTCTGTGCCAACAGTGGAATGCAGGAAGACACCCAAACTCTATCCTTTCATGTCTCCCAGGTGCTGCCACAGGCACGACTGCTGCTACGACACGGCAGAGAAGGAGGGCTGCAACCCCAAGGTGCAGCGCTACCAGTGGGCATGCGAGCACAACACCGTGCGGTGCGGTAAGTAAAGGCTGTCTCCTGTCGGGGGGGGGGGTGGTTTCCCTGCCTCCTCTGCTGGCACCAGGCTGACCAAAGAACTCTGGGGCCCCCAGAGGCAGCTCTGTGTTTGTCAAGCTGGTTTCAAAGCTGCTTTAGGCAATGTCCGTTCTCTTCCAAGCTCTCTGCCCATTCCTTGCCAGGAGTCCCCAGCTGGAGCTGGGAGGAAAGCTGGAGCCCCAGCACAACCCATTCCAGATAACCTGAGATCTCCCCAGGCTGAAGAGTGGGAGTGGAGGCCATGGAGCCCACAAGCCATCTTAGTTTGGCAGGGATGCAGATGCGTCCCTGGAGACTTTCTGCTTGCTGGCGTTAAGCATGCCTGCTCCTCGCTGGCCTCTTCCCACAGCTGCAGGTCTTCAAGGGTGCTCTTCCCATTGCAATTCTGGCCCTACCTCCAGCAGGACTGTCCACTTTTTTACTATCCTTAAGCACTGCTAGAAAAGAGGCAGCCTACTTAGCATGGCTGCAAGACAGGTTAAATAGGATGCCAGCCTGCACCTCTGCCCCATGTGGGGCTCCAGCCTGAAGTCCTGGGGTTCCAGCAGGGATTTTGAACAGTGCAGAATCAAATGCTCTCGAGTGCTACAGGCAGACAGCGAGTGTGGGCTGTGCTCAGCTCTACAGCTGGTACCCAGTCAAGAAGGTTTGAATTGCAGTCACAGCCCGTCAGTGTCTCGCAGAGTTTGTTTTGACATACACCAGATGACTTGAGTTTTAGAACTTGTCACTTGTATTTCCAAGTCTCCAAAAAGCTCCTGGTGGTAAAATCCATTGTAAAACAAAGTTTGAAAAGAAATTGTGAGAGTAAAACGTATCCCCATAATCCTCAAAGCTACTTGCTCGAACATTAGAAGACTATTTCTGCCTTATCAGAAGACCATATTCTACTGGTGCAATCCTCAGCATCGCCAGCAGCTGAAGATCTGCCAGCAGATAGGGGATGGGACACAGCACATCTGCAGCTGGTCTTTTCCAAGTTCCAGAACAACCTATTAAATACAAAGTGCTGGCAAAGGAATGTGTCACTTTAATGTACAACTGCCCTCCCTCCTGCCTACCCATATTTCCATAGCTGACTGATATTTTTGCTAGTCATTTTATGGGAAAAAGCCCAGTTTCTCTTTGCTGTGAAGGAACAATCCAAGCTGCAGATATGTGATGTATCACTGAGTCCATGGCGCATGTGCCATAGGAGTGCAGGGGGCTGCAGTTGCTCTGACTTGGCCAACAAGCATGAGTTAAATGAATTCCATTAATTCCTTAACTGATGTCCAGGCAAGACCTGATGCATCCATCAACTGTTCTGCACAAGCCCTCCGCAGGCTTCACTTCCCCCGACATCCCCAGTGAGGAGGAACAATAGAAATGTGCTCTGAAGGCAAATCTCCAACCCCAGGCTACAGCACAGCAGGTCTTACTGGGATGTGAAGGTATAATGTCTGATCCCATTCAAACAAAAGGGATGAAGAGTTAAATTTCCAGGCATGCTTGCTGGGCCCAGAGTAATGATGTCCAGAAGTGTTAGAAGCAGAACTGTTTGCGCTGTCATTTCAGTGCAACAGGAATTAGATGCCTGCTGCCTGACACTGTATCATAAATGCAGGCATTTTCAAGTAAAAGAAATAGAAACTCATTTTACGTGGGATTTCTTCTCTCTTTGCTACCATTAGGTAGTTTTGTTTGTGGAATGAAATAACTGGCAGAGACATATTCTTCAGTCCAGATATGCGACTGCCTGTAGGCAAATTTCATTCAATAGATATCTGGAATATAGAAAAGGCTGTAAGTTGTGGGGTCTGGTCAAAAAAATCACTCTGCTCTAACAGAAATGTTGCAAAGCCAGACTTTTGCACTCACATTAGATGAACAGTGGCTGGCACAGCATGGGAAGAGCTCAAGGAACAGAGGGGCAAGGAGAATATCAGGCAAGACTGGTAGCTAAGAAAAAAGTGGCCTTAGGTCCTCATTGATGGGACCCTTGAAACACTTTTACCAGTAAATATGTGATTATTCAGACCAGCTTAGCAAACATGGGCTTTTCTTATTTTTCAGATACAGGGTTTATCCATCAGAGTCCAGTGAATTCTGAAAAAGTTCCTATACTTGTTGCAGTTGGTTTTGGAGTAAAGCCCATGTGCACTGGCTCATCAAGTTATACATTAAACTTTGCCTAGTGCAGGGTTTTGGGGCTGTTAGATAACCTATGGCAGCAGCCTCAAATAAACAAGGCACTGTGCTTTTAAATAATACTAACCCAACAACTGCATTTAAGCCACCTATAGGTGGGATGAGAGGTTCACTAACTCAAACTCAGTCATTTGCAATGTAGCCTTCTAAGCTAGTGGCTTTGATGTTCTTTATGGTCATGGAGTCATACAGTTGCATTCTATATAGTTCCATGTACGACTTTGATCACTTTGTTAGCTGCTGGCTCATAAAAATCAGGTACCTGGCCCTGCTGCAGAGCTTCTTGGCTCCTCTGCTGTGATCAGAGACACGTAACAGCAACTGATACAGCAAGAGTGAAGGACGCCTGGTGGGCACCCTGATGCCCTCAGGTTTCTGAATATCCCTCTGGGAGGCTCCTCCTTTCAAAGCTGGTTTTTTTTTTTTTTGCCTTTTGAAATCAGTCTGTTTTGCAGAGGGAGGAGTTAGAAAGGAAATTCACTGACTGAGGAACGGTGGAATATCTTTACCTCAGGCTAAGATAAAATAATTTTCCTTTTTTAGCTTTGGCTGCTGCATTAAACCCTCATAGTTCACACAGTTCTAGAAGGGAGTGCTCCATGCTGGGCAGATTTTTATAAGCATTGCCAATTTACATTTAGCTGCTACTTTCTGATGCTCTTGGTCACAATTAAGGTCAGATCTGTTGAGAGAAAGAGGGCAGGGGAGGGTCAGATCCACTCACAGCACAACATGTTGGTCCTGCTGCCACAGCCTCTGATCCCTAAGAGTTGCTTTTTTAGGGAATTATGCCTTCTAAAACTGTTTCTTGCCTTTGATACAGAATCTCTCATCCTTGGCTCACATTTTCTTTTGCAGATAACCTGACAGACCGGTGTGAAAAAATGGTGTGCCTGTGTGATCAAGAAGCAGCCAAGTGCTGGGGAGCAGCCCCATACAATCCACACTTCATCCTCTGGCCAGACTTTTTATGTGGACAGACTCATCCCACCTGCCATGTCAGATATGGGGGGCCAGAATAATATTTTTAGGACCTTTCTTCTAACAATTTGAACCTGAAGGTGCTGGAATAAAATTTTCCCTCGTTTTCCAGCTCTAGCAATGGTGTGAGAGAATTTCTCTTAGGCCAGGGTTTATGGGAAGGAGAGACAGACCAGGAAGGCACAGTGGTCTGGGAGGGAGGGATTTACCCTCTGTGTGAGACAGCACTTGGAATGTACCGAGCTCTGTCTTTGGGTGGACAACAAGCAAGTCAAGAGCTTATGGGTTAGGATTAAAGGGCAGACTAGTAAGGGTGACACTGATGTGGGTGTCTGCTACAGGCCACCCAAGCAGGAGAAAGTGGACAAGGCCTTCTACAGGCAGCTTGAAGCAGCCTCACAGTCACAGGCCCTGGGTCTGGCTGGGGACTTTAACTACCCTGACACCCGCTGGAGAAGCAAGGTGACAAAAGTGATATGGGGACTGGAGTATCTCTCTTATGAGGAAAGACTGAGGGAGCTGGGCCTGTTCAGTCTGGAGAAGAGATGGCTGAGAGGGAACCTCATCAGTGTCTACGAATAACTGAAGGGAGGGTGTCAGGAGAATGGATCCAGGCTCTGCTCAGTGGTACCAAGCAATGGAACAAGAGGCAATGGGGCACAAACTGATGCACAGGAAGTTCCACCTGAACATAAGGAAGAACTTCTTTACTGTGCAGGTGACCATGCACTGGAACAGGTTGCCCAGAGAGGCTATGGTGTTTCCCTCACTGGACATATTCCAGACCCACCTGGACCCAGTCCTGTGGCATGTGCTCTGGAAAGACCCTGCTTGGTCAGGGAGATTGGACCAGATGACCTATTGTGGCCCCTTCCAACCTTACCCAGCCTGTGATTCTGTGACAGGGTAACAAATATGCTGAAGCAAGGGCAAGATCCTGCTCTGATCATGGCCTTTGCAGAGGGTTTGTTCTGTGGTGCAGTGGGAACACATTTCCTGTCACCAAATGGCGCCTTTTTTTTGGGCAGGGGTCATAGAATCATAGGGTAGTTTGGGTTGGAAGGAGCCTTTGAAGATCACTTAGCTCCAATCCCCGTGCAATGAGCAGGGACACCTTTAACCAGACCAGGTTGCTCAGAGCCCTGTTGTCTTATCCCTCATGCTCCTGCCTCACAGCACTGGGGACACTTCTGAGCTGTGTTCAAGGGTAAGCAGAGTTACACTGAGCTATTGCAGTTGCAAGGTCAGCAAGGGTTTCTCACTTCTGCTTACCAGCAGGCACACCCACACTTTGCAAAAGAATATACACTCCTCACTGCTGCACAGGCTTCAGAGCTGATACGCTGCTCTCTGATACATATGAAAGATGATCTCCTATATAGGCATGGTCACTGACTGCCTGGGAATCAAATATTGTCATGTAAGGAAACGGTGGCTGTGGAGAACATCAGTCATGTCAAGCAAATCTTTCATCTCTGCTTTTTTTAGAGGGTATTAGAGGCTTATATTCAAACAACACATTTCCTTCTGTCAAGAGAAACCAAAATCCCATTCTTTTAGCCAGGAGTAGCTATGTACAAGTGGGCCTTCTTTGCCTCTTTGTTACAAGTGTTTAGGCTGGAGCAAGCCAAAAGGACAAGAGCTGCTTTCAGAACCAATGCTTTTGATTTCCTCAGGTAGGTGCTAGCACTACATGGGCACTGGGAGCACCTGGGTAGGCTGGGCTCCTTCTGTCTCTGCTGAAGCTCAGCTTACAAACTTCGAACCGCACCTTTAAATAAGAACTAATGGCATGGAAAGACCCAGGGTACCTCATCAGAGTCTAAATTCGGAGATATGTGGCCAGACTAAGTGGAGTTTTGGCAGGTGATAATACAAATTTCTTCACAAAAGGCTGCTTTGCTCCTTGCTGCAGGAGGATGGTGAATATGCCACTGTGGCTCTTAAAGCTGCAGGAAAAAGAAGCTTGCTAACAAAAATTAAAAAGCCGAGTCAACATGTAGAGGCAAAGGCTTTTATTCCATCTAGAACTCCACTTATGGGGCATCAGAAGTTGTTCCACCTGCAGGCTTCGCATATCCCAGCAACTCCTCTAATGCTGCACCTCAAGCTATGCTGAGCAAGAAGGAAAGGAGAGAGAATGAGTGAGCAACACAGAGTCAGGACAACACAATAAACTCCTCCTAGGCTTTCTGGCAAAAAACGAAGTTGTAAACTCTTAATGTAGACTGTTTGCAGAGGGATGATGCTCTGTGGGCAGCATCAGCCTATAGAAGGGAGTACGCTTCCCAGCAAAGGCTGGAAGATCCTCCCTGGTGAGAGAGGCAGAGCTCCCGGCGTGTCCCGGTCCCCGCCACGCTGTCCATCAGGTGGCGGCAGCGCTCCAGTGAATGGCAAGAGCAGCTCTTCCTTCAGCCCTTCAGGGAGGGGATTTTTTTCATCACGCCGAGCAAGATATTTGGGCGCCAGGAGAAGAGGTGCAAATCACAAGTCTCCTCACTGAACGCAAAAAGTCAGCTGAGCTTGGTTTGAAACGCATACCACATCTTGGATTGCTCAAAATGGGAACTAAACTTGTTTCAAAATGCAGTGTCAGTCTCCTCAAATTAGACCAGTTGACAGAACAGGAAAAAAAGCAGGCAAGCTTTTGGGTACATCAGCCTCTTATTGAGGCATTTCTTTGGCTCATGTGTGGTGAAAATGTCTGGTTTTCCCAACGTTATCAGCTGCTCTAATAGAAGAGAGATCTTTAAATACAGCTTTAAAAACCACACCTCACACACCTAAGCCATTAATAGGCTTTTTGTACACAAGCATTGCAAGAATACAGATGTAAGCATGAAGCTGGCAGGAGGAAGAACCATCCTTCAGCATAAATGTTAAAGAACTGAATCAGTCCTTGGTCTTTGTTAAAAGAAGCTGCAACATCTCACTGAAAAACTCTTGGCTGAAAAGTGGCAATTGAAGAAGATCCTATTATTTTCTTTATAGGTAACTCATTAGGCCCATTGGTGAAGCTCTACCCAATATAAACAAAAAACTATTTGAAAAAGTGATGGAACATAGAGCCAGCTCTGTTAGAGTTTCGTTCACACTGCTTATCTCCTGAACCAGATCCCATGTCTGACCAGAGGTAAGTAAATGTCTAACTCCTCTTTCAGTTAGAACACTGGTACCTTTGGCGAGACTCTTGTCCCATGCAGAGGATGCACTTCCTCAGCTGCGGGGTTAAAACAATGATCAGAACCGCTATGCCTCCAATACCAGCTGCCACAACCCCAATGATTGTTCCAATGGATTCTTCTATTCCAAATAAGCCTGGGGGAGAAAGAAAGGTAGAGAGAGTAACATAAGATATTTTCCAGACAAGTGCATGCAATGCAGCCAGCATGTTTTCTGCAGTGGCTGCAGGGGAACCTGCTTACTGTGATTATGCTGATGTCTTGTCTGACATGAAATCCCTACTAGAGTGTCTTGCACTACAGAGCTACTGATTTTTTTCATTCCTATGTAGGAATTCCTAAGCAGCATTCCTAGGCTGCTATGCTCTCTGGGGCTTTAGAGACAGGACAGCCTCATCACCCCAGCAATCTCCCTCATCAGCTAGGCACTATGGGATGGCAAAAGAAGCTGCTGCTTGAATTAATGGGACTCAGGCCTGTATGCTTTATTTTTGAAAAGAAAAAAATTACTCTGACAACTTTGAGAAAGCCATCGGTCTCCCTGTCTGCTTCCAAAGGAGACAGCACCAGAGAGCAGACAGAGCTCTGCTGAAGTCCTTTCCTTGACTGGCTGCTCTTGGGACTGTTGCATGGCAGAGATGGCATAGTGCTGAAATTATACATTTCATCATCTCAGGAACACAGAAAGGCAATTATGCTAGCCAGAGTGCAGACATTTCAGGAGTAACCTGTGCTACTGAGACTATGAGATCAAGCCAACAGCAGACCTTATTAGACACACAACCAAGCCCTTGCAGAGGGGCACAGTTTTCTTGCCTTGGTGTTATAGTTTAAACTGAGTAGTTTTATAAAAATTAGTAACTCAGGCTCAAAAGGCCAAAGGTTTAGTGAACCTTGGTGAGATAGAAGATTTGGTAATGAATAAGAGGGAAATGGCACTTGTGTAATTTACTCTTGACACAGAAGGAGGTATTTTTTCTTAATTAGATAATAAGAAAATAACCCTTCTGATGTGCTGACTTTTTGGGACTGGAATCTGTTGAGCCTACAAAAAGGGAAGGTTTGACATTTCCAGCTGATACAGGCATAGCAAGTTACTACTTTACTTAACACGGCTAGTGTGTATCTGTGGGGCTAAGAAAACATAGCATGGCCCTTTTAATGCTACTTTCATTTTGATGTGAATGAAGTTCATCAGAAATTATATAACGATGATATTATATACGATCCTCATGATTATTGTGGGATTACTTACGTCATTCGGAGTTAAGGAATGACTATGCAAGCTAGTGGGTTGGAGAGAAATAACATCAAAAAAAAGAGGTCTAGAGCTATTCCTTGAGATGGTACCTTGTCACCTGTCACAGGGCTTCTGCCAGAGCTGTGAGTACAAGGGGAACTTGTTTGATTGTTTCATTCTTTACAATGAGTTTATTTTTATGGATAATGTTATTCCTTCTTTTTTTGTTGTTGTAAATGCTCCTTCTTATAATAATACCTGTGATTGTTTATAGAGACAAGCTAATGAATTTTAGCTGGCCTTACAAAAATAATGAGAAGTGCTATAGAGCAATTACACTGCATGACACCAGGCTCTTAATGCCAGAGGCTAAACAGGCCAACTTCCCTGTTTCTGCAAATGTGAAGACCAGCTTTGGAGGAAAAACAAGGAGGAAAAAAGTAAATAATTCCAAGTATTACCCAGAGCCCTCCTGATCCTGAGCTTTGTGCCATCTCCTGTCACCACCTTCCCATCCGGAAGTGTAACCTCACAGAAATAAATACCATGGTCACTGGTTGTCACATTGAGGATAATCAAGGAAACATCCCCTTGGGACAAGTCTCCACTCATGAAGACCCTGGAGTTATTTGGCAACATGGTCACATTCTTTTCTAGCAGGTCCATCTGGCCCTTTTCATCTTCTTTGTACCACTTCACCATCAGGTCGGTCAGGGAGGGACACTGCGGACTGTTAAGATGACAGTTCAAGACCACAGTTTCACCCTCTTTGGCTTTCTCCTTGGCTGGCGTTTGAGTCACCAAAAGGTTCCACGGCTCAGGTGTCAACAACAAAGGCTGTGCTGTTACATGAGTTACAGCTGCTGCGTTCTCCCTGTTTGCACCTCTGCCAGTAACTCCTACATCTGTACCAGGGAAGAGAGAGAAGAGGACGGCTGAGGGTGACAGCATGCTAAATATGATAAATGTCCCTGCTGCTCCCGACCTCTAACCGGCACAAGGAATGGGTCCTGGAATTAGGACTTGAGGGCAGTCACTGTTATGGTGATAGGGATTTTCTTCCTAGGTCCTGCTTAGATTATGTTCTTAGGTCTTTTCCTGAATATCAGATCCTTTCTACTGCCATCCTAGAGGACAAACAATGCCACTGTCTAATGGCTTTGGGTGAAATTTTGAATCCAGTCAGCCACATTTCCACCTGCAACACTAATCTCTTTCTTCCCACCCCAAAAAGTCTCAGGGCCTGATGTCCCTGCTTCAACTGCTTCTGAGGCAAAGCTAAAAAATGCACGTACAGTTATACACCAGCAGTTCTATTCTGGCAAGTGCACTGAATAAGTGCGTAGCTGATGCAACTGCCTGCATCCCAAAACATAATGTGATTCTTAGAATTTCTGACATGCACTTTCATTACAGGACAGGAAATCCTGAAATTATGGGAAGAATCTCCAATACCAGAGACCGAATCCCCAGCAGATCCTATCAGCCGTCTGGGGGACTGAACATCAGCCTTGTGCACGTACTGAGGCTGAGGGTGACAGCTATGCTCTGTGAAGGAACCATTTCCTGCTAACTTTTGTTAGAAAAACATGAACATGTCTGTATTAGATATTTCAACCTGCCTTCTCATACTCAGGTGCTAATCACAGTATCATATGCTTGAGCTAAGAGTAGCGGGAGTGGATCTCATTTCTGGGAACAAGCCTGGGCACAGAAAATGAGAGGAATAGTTGCTGTCTCAAAAAGAGGGAAAAACAAACCTAAAAATAAGCTTTTGCCAAGAAGGAGTTCAGACCAATTTTTGGAAAAGCTTCTTCCGTTGTTTTATTTTCTTCAAGTGAAACAGTCTCCCTTGGAGTTAGTTCGTGTCCTGTCAAGGACTGCAGAGCACTCCAGAGTGAAGGTCGTGATTTCCCATTGTCTTGAGTCTTTCATTGCCATGCACAGAGAGTGAAACGCTATTGTGTGGGTCTGGTAAAGCATCACAATGACAATAGATGCTCTCTGCTCAGGGACAAATGTCTCGAGGCAATGGAAAACCAACCCTCTTTATGATCAGTTTGAGACTTACTTGAATGGCTCCTCCAGGCATGCTTGTACACAAAATTCACAGTTGTATTCATAGTTATTATTATTTATGCCTCTTATGGGAGTAGAGGATTTTTGTCAGACAGCAGGGCCCTGTTGTTCTGGGCACCTCAAAAAGGCTGGGGTATAGAGCTTACAGTTTAAATATGAGGCAAGAGATAACTCTCAGATGCAAAAATACAGGAACTGTAAACTGGCCACGAAACTAGGCAGCAACAGAGCATGTGAAAAACCTTATGAGCTGTTTGGTGCTCTGTGCTTTTACCTCCAAGTGAAAATTTTGGCGTTAGAACTGAAACGCCAATCCATGGGAATTGGATGACTGAGAATTAGGTACCCAAATACAGTTTTGAATCCAGTTCCCTAAAATTAGTAGTTCGTATTAAAGGCACCAGATGAGATAATATCCTTCCATTCATATGTAATCTTACCAATGAGCCCACTGGAGTTACCTGGGGAAATCTGAGGTCCAGATCTTCCCTGTCCAGTTAGATCCATGTATCGAGGCAGCAGTCATAAAAGTTGAAGTATCTTGACAAGATACTTTGACAAAATACAAAGTATAATCGAAATAACAGACAAAGCTTGACATATTACAATTTTTGTGCATCAAATATTCTGAAGTGATATATTTAGTTATTTATTACAGTGAATTTGAGCAGTTTTATAATAATGCTCTTTTAAAATCTCAGTTTATCAACCATTTTCTCCACGAGATAACTGCTGCTTTAGTTAGCGTGTGCTACTGATACCTTGTTTTCAAGGAATGGCCACAAAATTTCTTCTCTTCTGCAAGTATTCCAGCCTTGACATATGCACCCCTGTGACACAACTGTAATTTTTATTTCTTTTAGTGATGCAAAAGGTATAATTTTTGCACAGACACTTAATGACATAGAGAATGTAACTGAGTAGAAACAATGTGCTTTGACGCCGCTTTTGTTCATCATGAGTTTTATACACTTCTCCTATCATGAAATAACTGGCCTTGTCATCTGTTTTATTCCACATCTTTGGTTCAATACAAATCATGTAATTTAATTAGGAAAACCAAAACAGGAGAGGAGTAAGCTGTCTTGTTTCACCCCAGCTTTCTTTGAGGGTTTCACTGAGAAGGTCACAGCACTACCTCTATTTTTCTCCCTTTGTTTTCTTTCTTTTTCTTTTTTAAGGCTGCAAAACTGGAACATATTAGTTCACTGGTATTCAATTACACAATGCCCTTATCGTTTTGGCATCTGGGAGCATACCATGCCAAATGCTTTGCTGACTCTGCTTCAAAGCTCTTTTTAAGTCAATTGCTTCATTAGCAGAGTGATGTGTAGGTCCCTTGTTATGCGGGTTGTGGGGCTCAAGCCTCATGGAGAGGAATGCAAGGCTTTGTGGTGAAAGCACTTGAGCTAGACAAGGGTACAGAGAAATACAGCATGGATGATCCTGTCTAGACCCGGAAAAACGATTAGATGATCTAATAGGTCATTGTCATATGAAGTCGTTAGTTCACGTCCAATTTTCAGCCACGGGGGAGAAAGCTCTCCGGGACTCCCTGTAATGTGGGAATGTGCTCCACATTTGGCAGTACTAACAGGGCACCTACGAAGCCCTCAGCTTTCCCTTTATGTAATCTGCAGGTTGATACTTTCCCATGTAAGGCCATATCAGACCTGTAAGTGGGAAATACACAAGGCAGGCTAGAGGAGGTGGGGTGACAAAAGGAAAGAATAAAGTAATAGCTGCACTCTCTTCCTGTCCTGGAGCCTCACTGAAGTCTTTGGTGCCTGGAGTAAATCCGAGCAGCCCTGCAAGCTTCTTCTGCCAGCCGCCAACAGCATGGGGGAACCAAAATGGTGTGTGGAGCTCAGTGCAGAATTCTACCTTTCCAGTTCAACCTCCTCTCCTTCATTCACACTCAGTAGCTGGAGGAGGGGTTGAGAACAAATAGGGCCCAATTTCCAAGCCACAAAAAATCCTCTCCTGCTGAAATTACTGTCTTTCAGATGGTTTTGTTGGCTTTAGAGCTCAGCTTCGCACTCATACCATGCTGGTGCCATGAGGGTGCTTTACAAGCTGTATCCAGCTCCCAGACATCTATGATTAAGTGATCAATTGCTGCACATTGCTACTCTTAATTTATATGACTTTTGCCCTGGGCTAAGGTTGGCTTTCACAAAGGGATATGAATAACTACCTTGTGACAATAACTGGTTGCTAATATATCAGAGAAATAAAATAGAAATGAAACTTCTAGCAATGATGATACACATCTGGGAAAAGGCAGGCAAATACACTCTTTCTGAACATTTATATTAGATAAACACGAACATATCTAACAAGAAAAGTATGTTTTAATGCAATGCACAACACTAAATACAATTTCCCTGCACCCTGAGGAAGCCCTCAATGGAAAGCTACATTACAGAAAAAAAAGAAAAAAAGAAGAGAACCTCTCAAGCTAAGCTCCAAGAACAACCTACATTTCTTCTAATTAAGGAAGGTGGTTTAGTACTCACCCACCACCAAGAAGAAGATGAATGAAGACACTGCAGATCTATAGAATTTCCCAATGTGCTGGCTCATGGTTGCTGAAGTACATGGCCTCACCATCTCTCCCTTTGGTAGTACGGGTAAAAACATGTGTGTATTATAGCAACAGGACCTCACATTCTGCCCAGTGAATGTCACACTTCCTAAAGTTACCACAGCTTCGAGCTCGCAGTGCTCTGCCTGCTCCCTGGATGAGAGCCACGTTTGAAGTGACAACAGTGACTTCCCCTGGGGCTGTTCTGATCTCTCTCTGAGAACATGCCAAAAATGCTCTGAGAGCAGAGGGAAGATAATACATTGTTTTTCACTTTAGGCTTGTATAAACCACAACTTTGGGCCAAGTACAGAATATCCAGATACTCCAAAGGAGACCTCTCTTCTGCTGAACCCCTCCCGAGTGATGGTGAGAAAACAAAGAGCATTGGCTTAATTTTCTGAACAGGCAGACCCTAATGTACCACAGTATCACCCTAATGCACCACAAAAGGAACTCAGTATCTTTGTGGCTATATGCACATGGTGTTTATAGATGACCTGTATTCCCCAAGGTGTTTTTTTCAGTGCAGAGCAAACCCTTTTTCATCAAAAGTCGACTACTTAAACTCTATTTATATTTAAGTACAGCTTGTCTATATGACTCGGGTGAAGGGGAAAACTGCTGGAGAGGGTGGCCTATGTGCAACACCAGCAGGTGTGCTCTGAGTTAGCCTGTGTTTATACAAGGCCCACACAGAGCATGACTTTGTGAGAGGAGCTACAGCAGCTCCAAGCCCCACATGTACCACCCAGCTCTGCCAGCCGTGCTACCCCTGTACCAAGCATGGGCTACTGTCACTATTTGGCTGACACCTCTTCCCTCAACTACAGGATTAGGGATTATGGCACACTTTATCTCAGGATCTTGCATCTCTTTAAAACTCTTCAGGTAATGGAATTGTGCTTGAGTATCCAGTAAAGACTCAATTCCATACCTCTTAGAGCACAATGCAGCTGAGAGAGGCATGACTATTTCTGCTTTTCTTTGCATTTGAAAGCAAAAAGGACCCACACTTGATTTGCAAAACTTGGCTGACCAAATAATGTCAAGGTCCATTCCTGGAGTCACCAGTTGTCACTCTAGCTTTGGTGTGCTGATCCCAAAGCAGTGGAATCAGTGAAAGCAGGATAGGCTAGAGGGAGTACAGTTAAAGGAACCTGGGAGGCAAATTCTTCTCTGAAATGGCTTGGGAGAGCGGGAAGACCTGTGATTACCAGGCAGAAATCATATTAGGAAGGGAACTGGGACCAAGTGCAGAGCAACAGAGCACTTGAGAAGAAAGATGGAAGATGGTGAGGGTCTTCTGAAGGAAGTACTGCCAAAGTGTTAGTGAGCAAACCCAAAATATCCATGAAAGGAAAAAATCAGGGGTCCAAAACGATGAAGAGTTTGAGGAGGGAATAACCAGTAGAGTCAAAGGCATCTGGCAGATCAAGAGGATTTGGGACTGAGTTACCAGTTTTGAGTACTGATTTTGACTGTGTGTAGAGGAGTCAGCATGCAAAGATGGATCTGAACCAAAGGCCATCCAAACATTGCCTGATTTAAACCCAAGTACTTGGTGTGCTTCAAAAAAACCCTTCAAGTGTGTTGTGATGGACATACCACCACTGTTCCTGCAAATGCTACTTATGTTCATTTCATCCTGAACTAGCAATTCTCTTGTGAATCCTCCATTAAGTAGGTCATGCCTGAGCCAAAGTGCCAGGTCAGCCAGCTTTTAACCGAGGGAATACAAAGGGGGTTAGTGTTGTTGGCAGCCAGCAGCTGAACATGAAGCTTCTCCCACTTGGATAACCCAGTATGATTCAGTTTTTGGACAAAAAGAAAAATAAACTGGTACCCTGAGTATTGTTGAAAAAAGCCCTCAAAATTCGAGTTTCAGGTGCAAATCAAGAAAGCAAGGCAAAAAATTAAACAAAATGCACATTCCTTTTTACACTTTATTGTAAATTTTGGAGACTTGCCGTTGCTTGCATTAAAGCTGTCCTGTCTGGGCCAACAGCTGGGAAGGGGTGTCACCCATGGGGACTTCGGGCACCTTTGCTATTGTAGCAGTGAGCAGGTATCACAAGGCCCTGACATGTCCCTTCAGGGAGAGCCTCCACACACTTTCTAGGGAAGAGGTAGAGAGAAAGGGGACAACAGGAGGAAGCACTGTTGTCACAACAGGCTGCTCTACTCCTCCTTCCCTTGGCCATCCATCGCTTTTACCATCATCTACCAGCCTACTTCTTTGCACCTCACAGGGCTCTTCTTTTTGTGTGAGGTGACCTGAGGGCACAAATCTGCGAGCCATCATACCACTCGGCGCCGCTCACCAGCTTTAAAAACGAAACCCAGGGTTTCCTGCGATGACACTCCCTCTCACTGACTTCCTTTATGTCACCTCATCCTCTGCTCGGCCCGCAGCCAGCTTTCCCCCTCTCCCCCTAGGAGTCCCCCCGGAGCGGCCTCTCGGCGGTGTTTTCCGCCGAATCCCACGAATCCGGGATGTGGGAGCCGTTTTGCTGCCCGGGCGCTGTTTAACCGGCTGCGCTCACGGAGGGCCGCGGGCGCGGGACTCTCCCTCGGGCAGGAGGCAGCGAACGCCGCCCCCCCGCAGCCGCGAGTTTTTTCCTACTACAGCCCTCAAACTTTCCACCGGCGCGCAGGCTTCCCAGTTAACCCTTGTGGAAGGCGCAGAGGGGCTGCCGCGGCCGGACGAGGGGGGAACCGGCGGCGCCGCAGCGCTCCCCGCCCCCCATGACGGCTCCCCCTCCTCAGCAGCAGCAGCGGCGCCGCTCGCCCCTGGCAGCCTCCTCCCGCCGCGGGCCGCCGGCCCCTTTAAATGGCGGCCGCGGCCCCGCCGTGCGCCCCGCGGAGGCAGCCGGCGGGTGCCGCGCCGTCCTCGCCCCCCTCCATGGTAAGCGCCGCGCTCTGCGCTCCCCGCCCGCCCCTCCGGCGGGCTCCGTGCCCCCGGCCGCCGCCCCGCCGTCCCCCGGGCCAGCGGCGGGCCGCGCAGGTAGGTGCGGGGGGCGGCAGCCCCGCTCCTTCCCCGGGGGGCCGCACGGGCGGGCCCCGGACGCGGCGGCGGCGCGGCTCCGCCGGCAGCGCCGGGAATCTCTGCCGTACCCACCCACCTCCCCGAAAGTTTGTGGGGCGAGGCAGGGCCAGAGGCAGGGTGGTCCCCGGGGCTCCCCGATGAGTGGGGGTGGCGAGCGCCCTGCGGGCTCCGTGCAGGGAGGGTCTGGGCTGCCGGGAGACCCAGCGCGGGGGCGGCTGCTGCACCCCGGCGTTATGGTGGGGCGGGAGCGGGCGAGCAGCAACTGGTGGGGATTGCAGCGAGTCCGGGTGTTTGAGTGGAAAAGCCCCCCGGGGGCAGCTCTGCTCTCACGCCACGTAGCCTGGAGTGTCTGTGCCTTTGCCTCGCCCCGTGTCCCCTCCGCAGCGTGTCCCCAGCCCGGGCCGCAGCCCCGGGGCAGCGCTGGGCGGGGATGCGCGCCCCGGGCCGCCGGGGGTGGCCCAACACCGGCTCGGTTCGGAGTTGGAGTGGAAGCGCAGCGTTGCCTCGTCCCGGCGGATGCGGTAGTACAGGCGGGGTTACTGGTTAGGGCCCTGGGCTGGGTTTGTACCGTTTGCTGGGTGGAATGGCACAAGTGACTTTCAGTGGCTCGGTTACCCTTCATAAAGTACAACTGACCTCCAAAGCGAAGAATACTGATAACAAAGGAGTCTACTACAGAATTAGAAAACAGTACTGCTTATATCTTCATAGTAAGTGATGTGAGTTAAATTATTTGCCTCTGAAGTGTTCGGCGTGTATTTATATACAACTTACAGTGTAACTAGCAGTAAGTATAAACATTTCATGTATCGATATTATAATAATATGTGTCAGTCCTCTGGTAAAAATGCTACACCTGTATGACCTTTCTCAGGTTCTGAAAAGTCTCACAGATTCCTGAGACGTGCTGCAGGCTAGGCACTGATGTCTTGTGTTGATGTTATTTCAGTTCCAAGTATCTGCAGCTTCAGTGTACAAGTTGGGGGCTGCAGTGGAAATAAAATACTTTGATAAAAAATGTAAAAGAAATTTAAATATAGTATAGTCTAGGGGAAAAAAAAACCTCCAGTGAGAAAGCTGTCAGTGGGAAGTGTTTCCATACCACTCACCTTGGTGAAGCTACCATGTCAGGTTTCATTTAATATGCAGCTGTTAAGTGGACTAACCATCTTATTTCACCTTTGTTCACAGGAAGTTCATGAAGTGGATCATGGTCTTATTAACCAGCTACTTGCTAATTCAGAGGAGACTCTTAGTTCATGCACAGAGAAAATGCAGGGTCCTGCTCAGTATAGCTGGAGTGCTGACTGGAGCTTTTGGGTAATGTGTTTCATCTCTTTTCTAACTTGGTTTCAATTTGTAAATGTAATATACGTCTATTTTAATTTACATATGTGTGTATATGTACAAGCTTTATATCCACAGTTCTCAAGTTGCTTTGTGGTCATGAATTAGTAAAGTGTTCTCCACCCATGTAGTGAGGCAGGTAATTTTATCATTACTGGCTTACTAAAGCGTAAAGTGAGACTGAGAGGGGCTGAAGTTGTTTATCTGATGTCACAGATCAAGTTAGTGACAGAACTTCTGCCTTCTGTGTCCAGTCCTGTCTCCCAGTCTCTGGCATGGTTCATTGACCCACCTAGTGCCTCTTATGTCTATAGAAAGACATTTTTGGAGCTCTGATGCTTTTTAAGCATAAGGGCTGAATTTTGATTCTCGTTGGTGGTTCTGAATTGGATTCCTAGTGTCTGTTTTTGTCAAGTAAACACATTTGTTTTCAATAAGAGTAGATAAACTTCCTGTGTTTTCTGTAAAAATGGGATTTGTTAATAAGAAAGACAGAAAAGGAGGAGTTTAATTTTGTTCCTTTCCAGGAAAATGCCTGACTGAAAGCAGAGTATGTAATAATAAATGCTGATTTCAGTACTTTTCTTTTGGTAGATTTTTTTTTACTGCCTTGAGAGAAGGTGAATATATGTATGTGGACTTGGAATATACGTTTTGTTGCTAGTTTGGTGAATGGATTGGTGAATCCCTTTTGTTTGATAGGAAGGAGACCACGTGTGCATGGAGCCACAGGCAGGGTGACAGCTGATCTTATGAGAGACTTCGAGTGCCAGAGCTGTGAGGAGGGGAATCTGACTCAGGTTCTGTATCGGGTGTCCTCAGTACATCTGTGTGCTTAAACTCCTAGGAACATCATCTGGACTACTGTGTCCTTCTCCTGATGAGGTTGTCAGAGTGTTCACTATGCTTAGCAGGTGAAAGATCAAGTAACTAGCAAAGGCCATAAGGAATCCGTGGCAGAGCTGTAAGCAGAAGTGGGGGTGGATCAGATTTCCCAACTCCTTATTTATAAACCTAGCTTGTATGTTTTCATCCCTCCTGTTCACAAGTAGATGTCCTAATGGTCAGGACATCTGGTTTTGCATCTCAGGCCATATGATAAACACTCTCCAAATGCATGTGTACTCTTAAACTGAGCATCAGTAGTCTGAAACTGATGGAAATGGGACAGGCCTAATAAAATCCCAGCAGGTTGTAGACTTGTGTTACTAGAGTGAGTACTTGTGGTGTTCAGTATTTCCTTCACTATCCCTACAGAGACAAGGATGGTGCAGGGCTGTCCTGCCTGTGCCCAGCTGTGTCTCTGCACTCGAGTGGATAGGAAGTTGTGCTGTGCAGACATTGTAACTGCCAGCTATGCTCTTGTGAGGTGGCAAATTAGATTGTGCAAACTAATGCTTGATGGTTTGTGTACAACCACTACTGCAGCTGGTATTTTGTGTGAGGAATAAACCTGTCAGGTCTCGGTGTCAGGTTGTTGGACCTGCAGTTAACAACTCAGTGTTTCCTTGATAGGCTTGGCAATTGAAAATAAAGTTATTAAAGTATTCTATGTGGACAATGTAGCTGTGCTTTTGGCTTTGCACTCTCTGGTTTGAGACGTGCTGAAGGCTTGAAGTTTCTTTGAACAGAGCTTTGAGCCTGCACAGTGCAGGATATTGTGTATCGTCCCAGTGCCACTCTGCTTCCTGTAGTAATGTGTGCCTGTAACTTCATGGGAGTGGCATTCTTCAGTGCAGTGGCAGGTGCTGTGTGAGGTGTTTTCCAGTATGATTAAATTATTATCTTCTGTCTAACTTCAAGACCTTAGTATTTGTTTGATGTTGGTGTTTATCTGGTTCTGCAAATATGACCTTGCAGTTAAAACAAAGTCATTGTATAATACTTCCCTCTTGTAAGATAATGCTGTGGCTTGAAATGTTGTAGCCTTACAGCCTGTCACTGATTAGTTTTAAAAACCTCTACCAGCCTGGTTATAGGAAGCCATTATTTTCTCAGCCTCAAGGCAACTGAAGTGTAAAGTAGCAGGAACCAGAAAGTCAGAAATTCGAGGCAAAAATTAAGATCTTCTATTTAAAATGTTATGTCATTGGCATCTCTTCTTGACAGAAAATGTTTCAATAACTTGCATGGTTGATGATCAGCTGCTGAGTATTAAAAACAAATCATTAAAACTCCCAAAAGTCTGAGTCATAGTAAATGTGTAGGTGATAGCATGGAAGGCAGCCTGTTGCAGTGTGTGAAGCATGTGTCACTGACATTTGATGAAGATGATCTGAGTTTCCTGTGGCAGGTGGGGACTTTTATGCTCATTCCCACTCTTAAGTCAGTAGAATGGAGGGATTGCTACAACAGCAGGACTAGCCTGTGGTAGCAGCCAGGGATCAGCTTTGTTGCCTGGGTTATTTGCTTGGAGAGGCTGCACGTTTCCAACAGCTTAGGTTTGCTCCAAGGGTTCATTTCTTCTGAGGATGATGTACTCGTGTTTTGCTGATGATAGAAACCAAATGTGGATGTTGGAGCCTGACTGGTTTGACTTCAATTTTTCATGGATTGAGTGGGAGTAGGCAGTTGTGCCATGCCTCTGGAAGTCAGGCCAGGTATCATGAATGCTCAGTAGGTGCTGTGAGCACATGTAATTAGCAGCAGGCTAGGGCTGGCAGCCTCTGGGATACAATCTCTCTCCTGGCTATGGTGAGTGGGGAGAAGGAAGGGTAGCAGAGAAATACCAGGGAGGGAAGAAGAATAGCCTATCACTATCCTATGTGAAATTTTTCTTATCTCTTAAAACCCAAACCTTTGGATATCTTTATTGAAAATTTTTGAGAAATAATTAGTTTTCTCTGTTACTGTAAGCAGTTCTTAAAATGATAGTGTTACTAACTGCTGTTTGTAAGGTTGATAGTGTGTCACAGGATGTTTTTTGGTTTGGTCCCACCCCCCCACCTGCAGGTGGACAAAGCTGGACTTCTACAACCTCACTGGAGGAAGAAAAAAGATTGCTTACAAACTTAATCTTGGGGCTTTCTCTCTGTGCTGGAAAGCGTAAAGCTTGTATCTCCATTTGATTAAATAGTCCTAGTTTTGGCAACTGCAAATAGATTATGAAAGGCAAAGATGATTGGAAATTAAGTTATATCTGGAAGCCCTATCTCAGGATTCTGAATTCATCTTTTTATCCTTTTTTATGCCCTTCATACTGAAATATGGTTCAGTTTAACATCTTTGGAAGAAGAAACCTAAAAGCCTTAAGTATTCTACCATAGTGAAGAAGGTAAAGGTGAATGAGAAAACTAATGAAAAGCATCCTTGCATCAAAAGTGAGCCCCTTGTGTCTGGGGACTCTAGTTTACATTAATGAACAGTCAAAGAAAGTTCATGTATGTCTGCAATAAGAAGAATGCCTGTGGAAAAAAAACCCAAAAAGTAAGTCCTTCCCTTGGAATGAAAAGGTAGGTGGAACGACTGGAAATCAAATGAGCATCTCAGAAAATTACTTGTATTTGGGAGGCTTCGTTAAGCATTTGGAAATGTGAGGTGTCAAGGAGGTGTTGGAAAGAAGATAATAAAAGAGGGTTTAAAAAAAGGCAATTGATTGGAGTGTAATGCCAGTTTAAAGAGTTGGTCAGTGTGGAGGAGTCTGACAATAGAAGCAAATAACTGATACAATGAAAAGTGAAAATAAGCCTTTTACTTTTCATAATAGAAGAGCGAATGAGGTTGCACAAGATTGAGAAAGTATTTTGAATTTTTACACACATGGATTTGGTTTCTACAGGAAAGAACTAATCTGGGAGTATGTGACAATATGTATGGCAAGAATACAGTAAGCATGTGTGACTCAAACCTGCACAGGAGGGATGCAGATAAGTGTCACAATTTGGAAGAGAGCTTACTGAAGCGCAGTAAATTGGGGTACTTCAAGGCCCAAGACTGGTAGGGTTAAATGAAATATTTCTTGTATCTGTAGTTGTTTGAATCCTCCTTCCACCTTTCTCTGAGGATTCACACCACTCTTGGAATGGCTTGCTGGGCTGGTTGAAGTGGTAATTGTTTTGGGGGTTGATATTTAAGGCCTTGTGACAGTAGCTCTCTCTTATGTTGTATGCTTGGTATGTTGCTTCTTATCTGTGCCTCCAAATGTTTGGGATGTGCAGGAGATAGAGCAATTCTCTTGACACTGGAGGAGGATTTTTAGCCTCCTTTTTATTTGGTGGTATGGAGCAGTCTGCTAAAGAGGATGAGAATTGATTGAATTAATTGGGTAGGTCTACAAAGAGAATAAAAGCCTTTAAGCACATTAATGCTGCATTTTGGTGTTTTGTTGGTTGGTTTTTTTGTTTATTTTTTTTTTTTAAAAGTCCTAACTTTAGTACAAATAGCTTTTGCTATAGTTGTAGCACTGGTGTGTTGTTTGTTTACCTACCTGGAATCCAGAAACAGGTGCCTTTTTTCAGCCCTGTGATAGCACTGATTATACAGGAACAGTGTTTTAAGGTGGTAGGAAAAGACAAACTGCAGTTCTAACCAACCCTTGAACATGGGTGGTTAGGCTAAAGGGGTTTTTCTCCCTTCTTTTCATGCTGGGAATGTCTTTATTGCTGTTGGTGCAGCTCCAAACTGAGCACTGGGGTAGATCTGGCTGGCATCAAGTTTTAACCAGTTCTGAACAAAGACTGACGGGGGTGCCCTATTGAAATAAGCTTTTGCCAGCTGCAGCAGTACGTAGTTCTATATAATATAAATTATTAGTACACACATGTAAATTAGTCTAGAACCTGAAGATCAAGTTTAATAGGTCAGAAAGAAAATACTTCAGATTTGTGTGATTTAATTTTTTTTTTTCAAGTCACTGGGAGCAAAACCATTAGAAATGCAACATGGTTCAGGAAATCTTCATGGGGTTGGAACAGTGATATCTTTTTAATGAAAGGGAGGTCCCTAAGTTGCAGAATGAGTGCTTTAAAAGTCAACTCCAGGAGATGGGTATAAGATTTTTAAAATATTTCTTGGGTTTTTTTGCCTTGTGGTTCGTTTACAGCTTGTATTTCTGCAAACAGGTAGTGGTGTAGCACTGTCTTTCAGGTCTGCTATGGATGAGGCACTTGTATTTAAGAAGAGGGAAAGAAGACAGGAAGATGAAACTGTGCAGGATATGATTGTTTTGTGGTATATGAAGTTATTAGCAGCAGCCAGGAGAAGCTGTTTTGGGGCAATTGTTTGGTCAGTGCCACTTTCCATGGAATTTCAAGTGCAGTATGGCTACTGGCAGGCTTAATGAGATGACCAGAGCAATTTATAGCAAAGCCACAGTCACTCCTACATTACTAACTAGGTAGTGTTGTGGTTTAATATGCTCCTTCAGGTCTTCACTGTAGTCCTGATCGAAAGTATTTATGTATCCTTTTACGAGTTGCTGAAAAGTAAATGGCACCAAGGGGAATTACTACCATGGTGATTGTTTCCTTCATGATGTTGTTTTCTGATCTGTATTTGGGCACTGTTACTAAAATACAGATCAGAGATGCAGATACAGAGAGACAGATTTTACTGGCAGAGTAAGGAGGGACATGTCCAACTGAGATGTGCCATTCTTTTGCTTCGGTATTTGGCTACTTTGGCATCAAATAATCTTGGTGGGACTTGGCTGCAGGTAAGGAAGGTGAGTTGAGAAGTTATGTCTTGTAGTTTCTGTATTGTATAAGGTGTTTTTCCTCACCCTGAAAGCATCTGGATTTTCCCTGTTTGTTAAATGGATCAAATAAGTCCAAAGACAGGCATTTTGAATTTTTTTGTTTTACTTGGGTAGCCTGCAGTGAAAGATCAGGTGAAAAAACAGATGTTCTTAACCAATAACATTGGCTGCTTGTTTCACACACGTGCTATACAAGCAGCTGTGAGTCAGATGAAACTGCTGTTCAGAAAGGAATGTATTTCGTTATCCAAAAGGAAATAATCTTGATTGAGCTTCTAATTGCCATTGCATCATAATACTTAGTACACTTGTGGCTGTTGAAACCTGGACAACATAGTTACAGGACTCAAAATTAGGCTGGGGAGCAGACAAATTGACTTGAGCTAAAGGGTAACTTCCTGCTGGAGAGTGACAAACTCACTTCAAGTACAGAGTTAAAACAGTAACTGCAGAGTTCATCCAAACCCTTGGTTTATTTGTATTAAGTTTGTTTTAGAAGTTGATGTATCACAGGACTTTGTTGTTCTATTTTGATTTACCTTTTTCTAACTCTTCATGCGGTAGACAAAATTACTAAAATAGAACAAAAAGAATGCTTGAATGCTGCTTTTTTGAAGTCGAGAAAGTAGGTACAGATGCACAACTTTTCCCTAAAATGAGCAGGGCTGTTAAGAGCCTTGTGAATTTGGCTTGTGCTAGTGTCCTGGGGAGGCTGCCTGAGACATTGTCTTTGGTCAGGGGCATTACAGGCATAGTTTTACTACCAGGTTCAAAGATGTTATTGCCAGCTAGGAGGTGTTGATGAGGATGCTGAGTAAATCTGAGATTGGGACATCTTGGCTCTTGGAAGCTAAAAGCACCCTAATTTCTAATTCAGAACTGAGGAAGAATTAGAATTAGTTTGTCAATGAATTAGAATTAGTTTGTCAGTGGAAGCATCCAAATCTCTCGCACTTTTTGTGTAACTGCCATCCAAACTCAGAGGTGCTTGGTGGCAGTTATATAAATTATTATATTTGAAACTGAAATAATCTGCCTTATTGCTAATTGCAGATGTCCACAATCAGGTGTTCAATCAGCTGCAGATGGTGTTATCTTATAAACAGGAAATGCACTTAAAACAGTCTATGCTAATGCTATTTTGGAGACTTGAGTCACACTGGTACCCAGGCTCTGGTACAGCCTTTCTGAGATCACTTTGAATCTTCTTAATGGCTTTCTGATGGAAATAAATTGCCAGTGAGTATTTTTATGTATGGATATGCTTCCCAATATTTTGCTGCTCTTTCAGCACACGGCGATTCCCCGTGATGTATCCTGTCTTTGCTTTGGGAAGGCAGAAGAGTTACCTCGTTTTTCTCGTGAAACCAGTTCCTGCTATTTACATATGTAGCTGATCTTGACAGCAGAACTGCGGGCCATCCAAAGCCACCACCCAACTAGGTGCACAGAGACAGCTACTTATCCTAGCCAGCAGCCCAGGCTGCAAAATGACTGTAAATACAGCCTCTTTGTGTTCAATTACCTTCTTTCAGACTTGCAGATTTAAATCTGAGTGATTAAAATGCCTTGAAACACATTTTTCTGTTTCTTCTGTCAGCTTTCTCAGTAGGGCTGTGCTGGGAGAGGGATCTCTCTTTGCTGCTGACTCCGTGTAGTTAGCTGTGGAAATGTAGCAGCCAGCATAAAGAAAGCAGAGTAGGTGCGTGCCTGCTGTTCCCCTCTCAGAGCAGGCAGAGGTCTGTTGGACATGCAGAGCCCTGGATCCCTTGCCTTAAAGTGCCTCTGAAGAGCTGAGCTCTGGGCAGCTGGTGAAGGGGTGGCTGGTAATGTTCACATTTTGGGGAATTTGGGTGTGCATGAAGCATGCCCTGATGTTCTCCTCCCCTGTGCTGGAGCTCAGACTGAGAAGGTGTCTTAGCAAGGGCTTGACTTAGAACAGGGGACAGTGGCTGAGTCTTGTGTGAGAGTAGATTCTTCTCCATGCTGAGTTGCCAGGTACAGATGTACTCTTAAGGCTGGTTCATGGATTGTAGCCTTCAGCGATGCACAGAGGAGGGGTGCTGGGCATTAAGTGCTTCTTTCCCAGCTGGTGTTTCCCTGGTGATAGTACTTCCCTCTGCTATTCCCTTTGGGACCTCTGTGAACTTGAAATGATTTATGCTACTGCAGTCTGCTTCCCAAAATCAGTTCTGATGATGGCGGTTCTAGATTGGAGCTGGGCAGCTCTTAAATGTTACCCCCTGCGGAAGTTTCTTTGCCCAGCTGCTGCAGCATTTGTGTGCCTGTTCTGCAAGGCTGGGGTGTTTCAGCCTGTTTTCCAAGCTGGCATACAAGCAGAGGCTGGCAGAATGCTAGCTAGCACTGCTGGAGGGTGTCCAGCAGCTCTGAGCAAGTGGGTGAGAAGGGGGGAGCTGTAGCGGCTTTGGCCAGGGATTTGTATGGTTTGGAACAGGCTGCAGGCAGTTAGAGGAGGAGGAGGTATGTGTAGGGGGGTGTGTGTCTTCTGACTTTACATTAGCTTCATGCCTCAGTCAGTTTTATTCTGGAATGGAGCATATGCTTCGCTCTGCACTGTTATGTGTCAAGCTTGAGATTTTTATTTCCAAATCAGAGTTGTTCTGAAAGTACATTGGCTTCACTGTTAAAATGCTCTAAAACATTTACTTGCAGAAAAAAAAGTACTGAATACTACGAAACCATTGCCTCAGAATAAGCAGGGGATATTCTCAGTCCAAACTCTTGTTATTCAGGAAAAAAATATATAGTACTGCTAATGGCAAGAGGCTTTCTTATAATTGATAAGAAGCTTATTCCCCAAGCACCTTGTTGGAGTACCTTCATTTGAACCCTATTTCAGTGAAACGTAATGGCTTGTGAAAATGAGCTAATTCTAGTGTGACCTTGAAGGAGAAACTTGGGAGAGTTCCTTACATGTTCTAAACTGAAATATTGTGTTACAAAATTCTTCCAGGTCTGTTCTACTGTTTTTTGGTTTGGTGGGGTTTTTTTGGGGTTTTGGGGGTTTTTTTGTTGTGGTTTTTTTATGTTTGTTTGGTTTTTTTTTTTCTCTTTTCTCCTTGGATTGCTTTTTTTTTTTTTTTTAAAGAGCATTAAAAATGTAATCTCTAACTGGTTATGCAACTCAAAGTTCTCTGAAGAAATACCTTTATATTTTCAGCTCTAAGTCTTTGAATCTTCTTCTTGGGAAGGATGCCAGATTTTAAAATTCTTCACAAAAATGTTACCTTTGTTATAATTATATAACCTGATGTTAGCAGCATAGTATTTCATATGATGCTAAATTTTCTTGTCTGTCAAAATCATAATTGTAACAATTTTGGTTGTGGATTTTCTAGGCTGTTTTTCAAGCCATGCTCCACCATGTTTTGATATCTGTTCTTACACAGGTGAAGCTCAAGGATGAGACCTTCCTTCCTGCTTTTGGAAGGACACTGTGAGGTGTGGGAATGACCCAGGCCTTCTGTGAGCAGTATTCCAGTTCAGCTCAGTTCATGTTACATATGGGGAAATGCTTGTGATCAGGTCTCCCTGGTCACTAGTTGACCAGAACTGCTTTTCAGGAAAACAGACTTGCACCACGTGTCAGGCCAAGGATGGCTTGTTAAAACTGATGTCCATCTTACTTGGTGAGAGCTGGGCTACTCTTGTGGGACACAGTGCTTGGATGTACTATATCCAGTCTTTAAAATAAACAGAAGCAGTCTCCCTTTCAGAAGCACCTCATTCAGTCACTTTTGTGACACTGGGTGTCAAATGTTTTTTAAGTGGGCGTCTAAGCAGCTCTCCATAATGAAATAGTTGTGAGGAGTTTCTTTCTACGTGGATTTTTGGAAGCTCCAGGCGTTGGTGGTAAATCATAATCTAACACTTTTAGTATGCCTGCCTGTGCGTATGTGAGAACTAGTTAATAGTAACACTCATTTTGGGAGAACTAGGTACTCTGTCTTTAGCCTTGTTTATGGGATCTCATGGGCTTAAAAAGCCACAACCACCACCCCTCACTCCCCTATCCACCCCAACCTTCTCTCCCCAACCAAACTGATCCCTAGAAGATACAGTAGCTGAAGTATTTGCCAATGACCTATATTTTAATATCCCTTTCTTTAACATCTCTTAGTGACTGAGGAGAAAATCAACAGCATCCTCCTTCAGTGGCATCCAGTAGAACTTTGGTGAAAGTAGGTCTTTCTTCTGATGGAAATACAGTATGTATACTTCGGAGTTTCTTTCTCCTTCAGCCTCTACAAAGAAGAGGGGGGCTGGGCCACAGGAGTGGGGACATAATGACCTTAGTGCACAGCCCTGTGCCTACCAGTGGCCCTGTGCTTATGAGACTCCCCTCTCCACAGGTAAGGCTGAAGGGAAAAAAGCCTATAATGAATGTAAGGAAAATAGTTGTAGCTCCCTAAACATTTCCCCCTCCCACTGTGATTGTGAGCTTGTTTCACATTTCCTTGAGAGCATGGGAGCTTTTGGAAAGCAGTCTCCTAAGGAATACAATGGGTGAGCAAAGCCTGGCAACAGTTGCTTGGTTTCTTTTTTTTTTAGTTGGTTGACATGCCTCTCATGACCTGTGAATTAAATACAACTGTGTGAATAAGCAGATGTGATCAAATATCTCCTTATTTTAAAAAAACCCAACAAAAACTCCCAAACACATGCAACACCCTCCAAAAAAAGAAAAAAAACCACCTAAACCAACAAAAGTGAACCAAAGTGCCCAGTATTCTGTACACAGCACAGTAAGTCACCCTAAGTAATGTCATGCTGCTCTTCAGGTCCTGTGAATTTTTTTTTCCCTGTGTAAGTTAAATGTTTTTGCCCTTAAAGAGAGAAAAGAACAGAAGTCACTGCTAGTAAAGCTTTTGAGTACTCAATGACTGAAAATTGTTCCTAAACAATTTTTTTTCTGCGATTTTGTCAAGAAGTGGTTAGTGGAAATAGATCACTGTAACAGAGTGGATCTGGACTTTTTACATGTGACAAGGTAAACAGAACAAGTCTGACACTTCCAACATACAGCCTAGTTCTTGCTGTTAGCAGAAATGGTATACTGTGCCCTGTAACAGCAAAAAGATAAGGCAGACTGCTAGTCATGTGGATGTGAGCTTTCACTGTGGTTCTGTGCCTAAAAGCAATCTGTGATTCAGATTTCTCTGTTTGTGGTAACTCCTGCAATGCTATATCTAGCAAGAAGAACACTGAAAATAAGAGAGGATTCAGAAAAGCCTTAAGAATAATTCTGGAAAAAAAAAAAATCTTTTTGCTAGTAGACTTGAGAAGCTTAATCCCTACCTCAGAAGGAGATATGGAGTAACTTTCTTAAAATTCAAAAAT
Source organism: Corvus kubaryi (assembly GCF_017639235.1). Classification (NCBI taxonomy): domain Eukaryota; kingdom Metazoa; phylum Chordata; class Aves; order Passeriformes; family Corvidae; genus Corvus; species Corvus kubaryi. Next base: position 8,995,583 of record NW_024581112.1, on the reverse strand, counting down.
AATTCATGAAGTGAAGATAAAGTTAACCAACTGGACTAGTAGAAGAATCCATAGCTAGGATGGATTTTTCTATCCAGAGTGACTTTTAATTTAAAAAGGTAGAATATATATTTTGTTCTTTGCCAAAGGGAAATTTGGTCATTGCAGATCTAATTTTAAAGCAGGAGAGCTGTGGCTTGTGTGTTACATAGATTAGATTGGATCATTAATGAACTTTTGTGGACTGAAGAAATGGTTGCAATGGAATCAACATTTCTGTGATGGAAAGGTTGTCAGACTTGGCACCTTTTACAGGTGAGAGACCACCATCTCAGTGTGCCATGGGAATTGTTCCTTTGTTAATAAGGGAGTCTGCCCAAATCTGTTTTGAGGTATGTGAAGTCTTAAGTGTGTCTGCCGTACACTGTTTAATGAGGCTTTTGTTCAGGGCTGTTAACTTGGTTCTCATCTACCCTAGTGGGGCTTTAATCTGAGTGAAAGTGGGATCTTGGTATGTTTTGTTTAGTGGGTTTTTTTTGTAGGTTTTGGGTTGATGTTTTTCCCCACTATATCAGATAAGTTTGAAGAATATTTGCAGTATAGAGGAGTGTTGTACAAAATCCAAACTTCTCTCTGAGTGTTGTTCTTCTGGAGGCTGTTTTCTTTTTCTTTCTCCTGTTGCTAAGAAGGGTTTTTTATGAATTTGAATAGGTAAGAAATTGTTATTCAGTAGAAATGCAACAGCTTTTGCCAGAATACTTAATGTTTGTTTTAATATGCTAATGTAAGGTTAAAATGTACTTTTATCCTAACCTTACTAATACCTCCAAATTTGTTTTTGACCCTGTCTAGAAATTTCATAGGAAAATACAGGTCTTTGGGGAATAGTCAAGTGATCTTTAAGTGAGATTTAGAGTTAGTGGCCTGGATTTACATGCTGTTAGACAGAGGAGCAAACCTGTGTGTTCCATGGGCCATATTCTGGTGGTTAAGTGAGGCTTCTGAGCATAAAAGAAATAGTAGTTCGGGCAGCTTGCTTTATAGGCCTGTTTGATTCTGGGACCCCTAGCCCATGGTGGTAACTGATACCAAGACTGAAGCTCAGTGGGAGACATCTCTTGAAATGAGGTGTGTACTGGTTTGAAAACAAACCAGTGCGAGATCGTAAATCAGAATTATAATTTAATAGGAAAATTAAATAAAAGCAATAGTACAAGAACACTGACAGTCAGGATACAGCCTGACACCCTGTTAGTCAGGCTGGTGGTAGCAGTCCAGCTGAAGAGGTCCTGTTGAAGCGGTGATCATACAGAAGGGTCTGGTCTTTGCCTGAAGGTCCAGTGGTAGCTCTTGTCCTCTAGGAATCCAATACGGCTGCTTGTGCTGTTCCAAACCCCGGATTGTATCCAGGTGGGACTGCTTGGCTCCTCCCCCCTGGGCAGGGCATCTCACAATGGGCTGATGTAGTTTTATGAGTCATGGGGTGGGTCCTTGATGGCCCATTAACAGAGATGGTCTCCGGAGGGAGTTATCAGGGATGAGTCACGGTAGGAGATAACACTGTCCCGCCTGTTTTAACAGCTTGTGAAGATGATAATAGAATACATCTTACATTGTAACCTAGGACAGGTGACATCAGAGTTGTTACCCCACTGGTGAAGTCAACTTACATGTGATCTCAGCTGTTGTATTCATGGCTGCATGTCACAACTACAGACTGCAAATTGTCAGGTAACCTGTGTTTTGTGGTGTCTCAAAACAAAGGGAAAACACTAACGAAACAAATGCAAAATTATTGCAGCCATTAGTGATAAAAAATGTGCACACCATTCTGCTGAAGTTGATTGCTTATTTGCATGCTTAGTGATATCTGCAATCAAATACTTTCCCAATGATTAGGATTTTTGCAGTATTCCTGGGAGAAGGTGTTGCTTAATTTTCCTCTGCAGTTTGCTAAATGGCTCAAATTGTTTGCAGTGGCTACAATTTGAAGATGTGAATGTGAAGGGAAGCTGTTTTTTTAACAGGCCTCTATCCTATAAATAACTCAGCGTAGTCCTATTTAGGTTTACATTTTTTTTCTGGAACGTGACTTTATATAGTTGAACTGGTCCATTTCTAAAAAAGGTATGAGAATCACTTGGTTATGTGTCTCCAATATCTTGTTCTTACATAACTGTCTTCTGTAAAACTTTCTGGTTGTCACTGAAAATGGTTTTCTGTTCATGCTATTTTACAGGTTTCTGGTATATTTTGTGGCTTCAGATGAAAAATGCTAATAAGTTGTCGGCTGCACTTAATAATTTCCTTAGTGATTAAATATAGCATAAGCATAAATGCCTAAGATTATCCTCAGGCAAAATGTTTGCCTGATGACTTATAATTAAACTTAGAAACGTGTATGTATTAAAAACAAGTTGCTGTTTTCATCTTGTGCCATACTACAACCTGATTTATGCCTTTCCTCTTTTAGTATTTGGTGCTAGATTTTGTAACCCAGAGGTGGCAACCTGCTTCAAATGCTGCCACATGTTGGACATTGTAGTAGTGATTAGGAGAGATGCTGTATTCATAGAAATGTCTTATTTTCTTCACTTTAAGGAAGTTGAAATTACCAGTAGTGTTAAAATTGCCCTTCTTGTTTCCCAGGTCTGTTGAGGGATCTCTCCGTTATCATCAAGCCACATACTAAGTAGGTAAAAAGTACAGATTTAAGTGAGCTAGTTTCCATGAAAGGTAGGGAAAAGATAAGGTTCAAAAGTTTCAATGTACTCACATTTTTTCTGCTGATTAGATGAGGATTCAGAGCAGACTCTGCATAAGTGTTCTAAGAGCTCAGTAGAGGATTTCTTATAGTGTGTCACTCATGACAACATTTCTAAATGCCAGGAAGCGTTTCTCAGACAAGCTATAGCAGGTTTTATGCTCTAGAAAAATTGCATTTCTAAGTAAAACTCAGTGTCTTGAGTCTTGACTCTCAGAGCTGTTGGACTGGCTGATTCAGGCACTAATATAAATGTGTCTGTGATGCTCCTATTTTCTTTGATTCCTTTTGTCGTATAACCACAGAAATGCTGAACTTCAGTGTAGCTCCCATTTCTTGTATACAGCATGTTTCTCTGAGAAACTACACTTCTCTTTAGAAGCATTGCTTCCTAAATAATGATTTCACAAATTTTGAGCTTTCAGTTTCCTCTCATGGCATACCAATTCTTTTATCCCCTGTATGCTGGCATTGGCAACACAAGTCCAGACTTCAGTCAGCTGAGGTAGGACTGTGTGTAAACCACAAGGACTCTGGAATTACAGGTGGAAACTTTACAGATGTGAGTTAATTTTTCATTTTTCCCCCACAATTCTTTCCAGAGTAATTGCAAAGAACTTGGTTTCTTCAAAGCAGTGCAGACACTGGATTCCTGTTTTGGATGATCAATTAAAAGCGTGCATTTCAGGGCTGGATGTTGCGAACCAAGAAACCATAGCCCACCTATTTCAATAGATTACATGCTCTCCAAGAATGTTATTTTTATAATCTCAGAAATAACTGCAATATAACTGGAAGCATTACATCTTAGAGGAGACATGTCTAACATGTTGCCCTTTAACTGCACCCAAACCTTTTGTGTTTACTTTTCTCAGAAGGGGAGGGGTGGATGTATTTGGATGTATTTTCTGTCTCCATCCCTTGCTGGCTTTTTGCATTACAGTACTCAGAATATCAGTGGACAGCAAATACTTACTCAAACAGAGGTCAAACATAAAGACTTTCTTTTATTCATGGTAATAGAAGGTAACATTGACTTACTTTTTTTAAAAGCTGATCTGTGTCAGGGCAACTTTGTTCTCTCCCGTGTTACATGCACTTAAACACTTGACTTTGAGGTTGCACTTGTGTTCTTGTGACCTAAGAGCTCAATTCTCAAGTGTAAGTAGATGCTAGACCATCATAGGATGTGAGTGTAGGGTGGTGTTCCAGGATCTTTTGAACTGTAAGAAGCCAGAATGTCCTCAGTGAAAAAGAGCAAAATGTGGGACTCTTGAGGAGATGGGAGCACTATTGGCTCTAGCTTATTAAAAGACCCTCAAGCTGAAGATAAGTCTGTCATGGTCCTGAGATTTTTTTGGACAAGCACAAACCTAGTGAAAGGGTAGTGGCTGACTAACATGCTGCAGGAGTGTGTCAAAAGTAGGTGTTTTGTTAGTAAGCATGCTGCAAGGTCATACAGTCGAAAGTGGTTCTTTGCCTCCTTTCTTCTTTCTTTTCCCCCCCTCAATATAAGTAGTAACTAATCTTATGTAGATGGGTTTAATGGTGAATGTCAAGTTTTGGAGTAATACAGTTGCTCAAGTAGAGAACAGCATGTATGTGCTTAAAATCTTTAGGAAGGTTTAAAAAAAAAAGTGTGAAAGAGGCTTTTGTAGTATATTTATACCTGGTTCTAGGAACACTTAAAAGTGATTTCTTCCTGTAATAGCTTTAGTCCAGCTGAGTCATGGCCTTATACACCATTTAGTTAAGACCGCCTCTAAAATAAGTGTCCAATATCTGTGAAGAAAAAAAATACAATCCTCTTATAACTGCAAAATGAAAAGCAGGGCTTTTACAGCAGAATATTTTATGGAGAATGTGCTGAAGCTCTTCATTTGAATGGGAGCAGGCACATTTGTTCATAAGAATGAGGAGTTAAAGTCCATCAAGATAGTCCTCTTTCTGTGAATTTACTGCCCAGTTTGAATCTTAAGAGAATCATAGACAGACAGTGATCTCTTTAAATATGGGGTGAACTGTAGAACATCACAGAAAATCAAGAAGTGATGGTGATGCTGCTTACTGGAGGAAACTTACTACCTTTATTCCTGCGGATCTGGTTATAGCACCTGGTGAGAAATCCAGTGCATTGTAGTATTTCTGAAGTGGTACTACAAATAGACATTGATGTTCTAGGTTGTGTCTAGCTATTGGCCTCTGTGAGAGCTTGATTTTCTCTGTCACCTCAGTGTTGTGGCCTTGCTGCAAATATTTAGTCCCAGAAGGGCTCTCATCTCCTTATGGGTGGAGCAGGTTGCCATCATAGCACTGTAATGCTTTGTGACTGACATCTGGCCTGATACAGGGAATAGTTTGGCTCATGCCAAATAAATACTCTTACATAAGTAAGCATAAAGTTACAGTGATGATCACATTTAGATACCACCTATTCTTTATTGCTCTTCTGAGGTTCATTTGTTCTTCAAGATAAAATTACACATGCAGTATGAAGACAGTTGATGGCTGAAAATAAATCTGTTTGCATAACCTTTTACTGTTCTTTGTTGCAGCTCTCAAGTTCCACTTACAAATATAGGAGTGAGGAATTCAAGAGACAGTTTTCTCATCTGCCAGACTCAGAGAGACTCATAGTAGGTAAGAAGCAATTACAGCAAAAGTCCTTGTCTTCTGGCTGATGACTTCAACTTGCAGTCATGTCAAAGCATTTTGGGTTTTGTATGGCAAATTCTAGCTACGCCTGATAACTTCTTATTCTCCTCTCTCTGAGCTAGCACCAGATACTTTCAAGGAAAAGCCAGGTCCATACTCCTTTCCTCTACTGCCTGCTTTGTGGAAAAAAAAAAAGGATGTTGTTTTTGAGACCCTGTTAACTAGGTAAATCATCCTTAGCAAAAACTTTCCCCTTGCTCTCTGGAACTAGCACCCTTGCCCAAGGCACCTTGATTAATGTGACTCCTGGGACTGAGTGACACAGTGGGTGGCTGTAATTTAAAAGACTATTTTTCAGATGAATAGGAGAGGAAAGAAGCAGATGTCAGAGAATATCAAACTATGATGCATAACTTTTCTCAACACTGAAATGTTCCCTTTGAGCTCCAGCTCGGTTTCACTCCACTGCAGAATCCAAAGCAAGCATGTAGCCCTACCTCCTCTGCATACAGTGATGCACCTTATTCCCTTCTTTATCACCTGCCTGTGTTATATTTGTGTAACAAATACACTGTATGTTTTCATACAAAAGAGGCACTGTGACTGTTTAAAGTTCATCTCTCATTTTATGCAACTTCTAAGGAAGTGAACATTGAGAGGCTGTTAGCATATGCTTGCAGCATGCAAGCAATGGCTCTGAAGCAGTTAAATCCCTGTGTCTTTTTCCAGCCTCAGGAGGCAGTTATCCTCTGAAATGCCTTCTGCATTTTTAAAATACTTCAGTAGGGAAGTAAAGCAGAAGGAAAGGATATTACTTCAAAGCATTGTTTTGATGTTTCTCCTTACACTTGATGGATAATGAAAGCCATGGAGTAAACTCTGAAGCAGTTTCAGAGAAGAGACTGCCTAGGATTTAGAGAAAGATGTAGTAATGGGTTAATCTCAATCTGTTCCATCAGAAGAAAAGCCACTACTTTTATATAATTTTTTTTTTACCCCACGAAAAGCAGTGCTTTAAAGGAGTTTTTGCATCCTTCAAGCAAGGAGCTTTTCCTTTGCTTGGTGCAGAGAAACTTGGTACAGGCTTTACAGTGCTCCAAGAACCCATTGCCTGCTGCTGTTCATTAAAAGAATTGTTACTGCTTCTGTTCTTAAATTAGCTGTTAAAAAGAAGCAACTATTCCACTGTAATGAGCACAGTATGTAAAGATTATATGAATATTTTTCTGTTTTCTTAGAACTATTTTCTTAAAATGAAAGGAATTACTTTGGCTGTCTAAATGGGAGCTTAAAGGAGTGCCACTATAATTTGCCTGAAAATGTTTTCAAGCAACATATTAAGTTATTGGTTCTGAAATCTTAGAAGGAGAAATGCTAATCTCTTCCTTTTGTTTTGATATTTGCTTTTGTGTAGGTGGGTCAGAGTGGGGTTGCTCATCACTTGCTCAGTGATGACCTTTATAGGTCTGAATCCCTCTCTTAATAACACAGAAGTCAGATGCAAACTTCTTACTAATGCTTTCCTCAAGTCCTTAACCTTGAACTCCTGTTGCCTTCTTCTCTCAGCATTTTGGTATCTGACTGTTCTTTAAGCATGCATTTACAACTTATTTATTTAGATTTATGTAGTTCTGTGTGTAGTTATGTCTCTTAGGGCTTGTATACACGTCTCATTCTTGTTACAAGAAACTTTATTTCCACTTGATTATTTGAGGGGGGAAATGCTAGAGAATTTAAAAAAATATAATAAAAGCTTCTGTAAATGCAGACATAGCTTGAAGTTAGGATGTTGGGGATTTCTGAACTTCTTGATATTTGAACAAGAACTGTATTATCTTCTCGTAGTACACAAAACCAAAATTCAGGCTCAGACAATACCAGATACAAAGCTATTTGATACCTCTAAGGGTAAAATCATTAATATATTGCATCAGTACATACATTCTGTGTATTTTCTATATATTAGGTAGCCTTCTTTAGGTTGGAGCTTCCAAAAGAGGTCTGTCTTAATTATTTAGCAGCAGTACTTGTGAAAATTTTTTTTGTTTGGATCTTCAGGCTCTGAAATTGGGAAAGCTCTCGGAGACTTTTAAACAGTGCAACCAAATCCTCTGCTCTTGTTCTTAATTAGCAGGTATCTGATGATGGGTAATTGCATTGTAGATGAAATCCGTTTTTCAATATGGGTGTTTCAGTCAGAGACAGTATCATAAAAACAACAGTCAACTTCTGGAAATATCCCCTGCCTGAAGAACTGGATATCTTCAAGCTGCCTGTTAGTGTCTCACTCTGCAGATAGTTTTAGCTAGTGATAGGATCTGTTTAGTGGTAAACTATTATCTTACTACAACATACGAGCTACTGTTACATAGGAGTTGACAATATAATCTGTTGTACTAAAAAATGTTTGTGTATTCTGTTGTTTAGGTGCTTTGAAGTTTGACTAATGAATATTTCTCCCGTGTACTGCTGGTCTTGCCTGATACCTCTTCTCTGAAAACCTAAGATAATGCACAGGGGTTAATACATGGAGTGCTGTCCTCACACGGATGTACCATCAGCTCAGACTTTGGGCTGTTCCCAGAACAATGGTCTGGATGCAAGCCAGTACAAGTCTGCCTTCATAGTCTTCTTAAGAGTGAAAGAAATGGCTTTTTATTGTATTGTAATAGCCCATCTCATTTTAGGTAACAGGTTGGGGTCAACTGTGCTGCAGTCAGTGGGTGAGTAACTTGCTCTTGCTCTCTGTACACAGATTACGCCTGTGCGCTCCAGAAGGATATCCTGCTGCAGGGACGCTTGTATCTCTCTGAAAACTGGCTCTGTTTCCACAGCAACATTTTCCGATGGGAGACCACAGTAAGATCTCTAAGCTCACTTGAATCCCACCTTTTCTCTGTCCTATCCTGTCAGGATATAGGATTAGAGTCTCTCACATCTTACCCTGTCAATCTCAGACTAGTAACTTTGGGCTGTGAAGAAAGAGCCTGCATCCCTGAGTGGAAATGCAGATCCGTTCTCTGTAAAATAAGAATAGCAACGGAGGCATCTGAATGCTGAAGTAAGCCTGCTCAGTCAGTCATTCAGCATGGGGAGTTTAGGAATTATGCTAAAGATGGCTTTTAACATTTCTGGATGGCAGTTTGCCTTTCTTTACCATGCAGTTGTCCTATAAAGGCATGTAACACACAATCTTCTACTGTTAGACCTGGGGCATGACATGGTATGTGGTGTTGCCCTATTCAAGAGCTCTCCAGCATTGAATCTTACTTGACTTAGCCTCACACGTAACTATCAGCATCTGAGAACAACAGAAGGGAATTGATAAATTACTTCTGCAAGTTCTCATATTGTGATCTGCGGCTTTTGAACAGTATGAGCAAAGGTAGATATTTGTGATCTGTTGGCCCTTTATTTCTGTCAGATTAGGTTTGTGAGTTAAAATTTTTCATTCAAACAGTTGTTGCACTTGCTGTAGAACTTGCATGAAGCAGTGAATGAGAAAGGGAAGACAACCTAGCTAACAGGGGATGGACATGTCAAAATGTTCTGTGAGCTGTGAGACTGCTCACGCCTTAAGTTAGTCTCTTAGACTTAAGTGCTCTGAAATACACAGGACAAACAACAAATAGCTTGTGTATTCAAGATGGCAAGGGGCTATAGAAATACTTAACTGAAAACCAAGCTTACTTTTGTCAGATGGATTTGGTGATTGAATATATCTTATTTTAGATGTGAAATTAATTAAAAAATAAACCCTTTGAAATTATATGCTTGAATATATAAACTGTTCAAAGACTGGGTTTTTTAGCCAAGCCAGCATACATCCAGGTAACCTGTTTCTGCCTGTCTAGCAGAGTGATATATTCAGCAATACCTTTAGGCAATCTGAGCTCATCAGCTACAATGTTAGAGCCAAGTTTGGGACCTCATTAGCAGGCTGTGTTGTTGTAAAGAGAGATGGAGTAAGTGGAGAACCTTCTTCTCACTGAGGAAAAAACAAGATAGAGCTGTATGTTTCTCCTTTCTCTAAGCTGAATGGCAGCACAGCCTCATACTCAAGAGAAGAGGTGGTAGGCTGGAAGGAAATGACTTGTTGCAGGCCAGATAGACCATATTCTTCAAACACAAACATTTCAACTACTAATATACAAGTCAAACATGTCTAGGCAAGAAGAATTTCTTGCTGTGACTAGACTGCAAATAAAACTCTGAAGATGGACTATATAGTAAACTTCTGTGAGATAACACAGTCTATTATCTTATCTCTCTCGTCTGTGTCCTGCTTTATGTGTAGCATTCTGATTGGGATTGACTTTCAGATCTGTGATTTGTATTTGGTTGGGACTGTGGTGTGTGGCTGGAGGAGTGGAAGAAAAGAAGAAAGAACCACTTCCTTCCCTAGTCCTAATGTGAAAGAAGAGGAGATGACTCTTAAGTCACCTCAGCTTCTACTTTGAAATGCTTGCTGTTAAAGCAGCAATTAGAGACAGTAATTGCTTTTGTGATCTCATCTGAATTTCATCCCAGGGTTTGGGGTTAGTTTGAGTTCCTCTTGCATGTTCTGTAACGTCTAACTTTTTAGTCATAAGTTTTTTTTAATATGTCTTATTAAATGTGTTTCTGCTTAGATTTCTATTGCTTTGAAGGATATCACTTTCATGACAAAGGAGAAGACTGCTCGTCTCATTCCAAATGCCATACAAATAGCAACAAAAGGAGAGAAGGTGAAAATCTGTGTTTAAATATGTTCTTGCTAAATGATAGAGTCCAGAACACAGCACTTGTTCTAGTCTATATTTGCATAAGTAACTTCCCTGTCAAATGTTTAAATGTGATTGGGATTAGAAGGCAGACTGTGGTTTCGTGCCTGTGCATGTTGGTTTGCTAATTGAACTCCAGTTTGATTGCAGAATCCCTTAGTGGTGTTTATACAGTAACCAGAAAGTAAAAGTTTGTCGCACCTATTCCAAGGAAATCTATTTTAAAACTAAAATTCAATGCATGAATTCAGAATGTGTATTCTTCATATTGGAAAAATATCAAATCACTGAATTTCAAGTGCTCCTGGAAGAAAACTACTGGAAACAAAAGGAGTATGATGTCATGGATGTCAAGTCATGGAGAAATTTACCCCAGAACATGTGCTGGGAAATGAAGTTTTTGAGTGTGTATTTAAAAAACTGAAAAGCATGATGCAGAGTCTTCTTATGTGCAACACACTTTGTGATTAGTTCTTCTATAAATGCCTTGAAAATAATAGTTCTTTGCAAAGAACAGAGAACAGCTTATCACAGTGAACCTGGAGCAACTGTTCTTTGTGAAGGAACTGTGATTCCTCATATTTGGCTGGTCCCTCTCAATTTATCCAGTATTAACTTTCATAGACAAGGAAGATAGACCTCTTTGCTAAAAAGCCCCCAGCTTTCCAATGGGAAAGATTTTAACACTGCAAATGATGCATATAATTTGATCTCCTATTTTAATCATTTTAATTTCACATCATCTTGTGTGAAAATGTTAGTAAAAGGCATATGTGGCAGAAGAATGGAAATAGCTGCAGCCTGTAGGAAACAGGCATGTGCTTTTCTGAATTGTTCAACCTCCTATTTGCAAGTGGGGGAAAAATTTAAGTGTGTAATTAGTTGAGGAGGGAGGATCTCTTTCTTTATGCCAAGGGTAGCTACGTGGCCAGAACAGCAAGTGTCTTTGTATACTGTGTGGACATTGGGGAACATATCACTCACTGAAAGTGATACAAAGTGTGGAACATGAGGAATATGACCCCAGGTTTGTTGAATGTGAAAGGAGGCATGCTGTTTCTGATAACCTTGGGATATTCAAGATACAAGGAAGCATTTTGGGACTCTTGAAAATAGCTACATGTGAGCTTATTTTTTTACCTTGTTTTTTTCTGCAGTTTTTCTTCACGTCATTCAGTGCAAGAGACAGAAGCTACCTCAGTATCTTCCGTTTGTGGCAGAATGTGTTGCTGGATAAGGTAAGCTTGTCTGCATCAGTACCTGTGGTTAAGCAACCAAATAATCTTTTTCTAATGCAGACAGATGTGCCTCTGGAGAATAAGAGACTTGAAGTTAGCTTTTCCCTTCTGACTTAGAATTCTAATCTGATGTTCTGCTTTGGTTCCTTGTACTTTAGATCACAGATGAAATTCTCATCCTTTCCTTCGCAGGCTGCCACCTACAACTCTGCTGTTGATGGAGCATTTTGCCTTTGCATATAGGTTGCATGCTTCTCTTCACTACCAGCTCTAGCATATGTTACTAAATTGATATGCATTTGCTTCGCATTTTCTATGCCTAATTTGTGATCAAAAAAGCAAGAGGTTTTCTCAGTGAAAACTTTCAAGGAAAAAGGCCAAAACTCCTATTCAGATAAGTTAGCAGCTAAGAACCTTTGCCAGCCAACTCATTACAACTCTGCTGACCTTGAATAAGTGCAACAAAGGCAGGCTGTATGATATGGAAGTGTATTTTGGCAACTTCTGCTAGTTAGCTTGATTTATATTGCAATTTGTGGATACTTAAGGTAATCATCTTACTAAAAATGGACTGACACTTTTGCAGAACATCACTGCAAGAAAGACAGTTTTTGTAAACCAATTCCTTCCTGTTTATGGCTCTCGTTGTTTAAATATTTTAACACAGTTGCAATTACACACTGAAATACCCATATATAATGCTGCAACGATCCCTAAAGGTTTAAAGCTGTTGTGCTACTTACACATAGTAGCTACACTTTTTTTTTTCTTGTGTTAGATGAATTTTAAGGTAGACTAGAGGCACTTCTTGTCAAAACAAAAGCTGAAAATAAAGGGAAGTGCTATTTAAGGCAAAACCAATGTTTCTTGCAAATCTCTTGTCCCTCAAATCAAATACGATATAACTGTAACTTCATAACCATCTTGTCTTGAATCCAGCCACAGAGTACTATGTCACCTGTTGACTGCAATGTGCAACTGGAAGTAACCTTGCTTTCTTTCATTGTGCAAAATTTGTCAGAAATGGCACTTACATTATTCAGTTGATTGGTTTGTGGTGCTGGAGGGTCAGTCTATGGACATTCAGGTATACAAACCTATTCTAGGGCTGGAACAGAGGTAACTAGCTTAGTACTGTTCAGTATTAGTTTTTCTTGTGTGTTTCTACTCTGTGACACTGAAATGAGTATCACATTAGGATCAATTTTTCACTTTAGAGCAGTAGCTAAAGGATAGATAAGAAAGCAGGAAGCATGAACTGCATGCAAGATGAGATGAATTAAGCCAGCAGGTTTTAGGAACCAGTGCATTTGAGTAGCTTGGGAACTAGCCTTATTATTTCTATCAAATTGTGCTGTTAGCTTGCTTGCATCCTCACTGAAGTATGTTAATAAGATAAGTCTGTTTGTGAGAATTTCCCCTTGGGGTTCTCAGTTGTAAAATGGAACACTGTCATAAGGTGTCTGTAGGGCTTTTTAATGTAGTATGTTTGGAACTGTTATTGAAACAGGATTTCTGTTAGGTTGAGTGCTTCTTCTGCAATGTAGTAATGACTTCTGATTCTCTGCTAGAATGTGTTTGAGTCACCTGTCAGCCTTCTTTAGATCAAGCTATAGAGGGGCACTGTGGAGTTGAAAGTAGAAATTGAAGTTGCTAGAGCTGGATCCACTGACTCCACTACAGTAGCAGGTGTCTACTGAACTAATACTAAAAGAGAGCCCTTGGTGTTTTCAAGCAGTTTTGCTGTTTTCTCCCCACCACCCCAATGTCAGGACCAGCATACATTTGGAAAATATCTCATACATCTGACGCCCTGCCATGGTATGCAATGCCTGAGTATGTGAAGCTTGGTGTTCCTGATCAAAGGGATGCCATCAGAATCTACAAAGCTTTTGACAAAAAACAAATCTCACTCTGGAACCAGTTCCAAAAGGAGCCGGTTTTAATGTTTCCTCTACAAACAGCTAAATGCTTTAAAGCCTGTGAATAGCTTGGTTATATTCTGGAGCACATCTGCTAGACCTGGAGATGATACCCAACTGTTAAATGATGAAATAAACTAATTCTGTTGTCTTCAGAAGTATAACTGACTATGGTGTCACAGTGCTGGTTTGCGCCACCTGACGGTGAATAATCCCCAGTTTTCAGGATTTGGATCCAGGGGACTGGAATTGCATTTGCTTCAAATCATGTCTGCACAGAGGTAATTTCCAGTCACTGGTGTCTTTAACACTTCCTGGGCATAGATTTTGTTCTGAGGTCTCACCTCTGAAGTGACCTGTCTGCTTTACCTGATACACCTTAAGCTTTCACCACCTGTAGAACTTCCCAGTGGGGTCAGCCTCATACCCTTTCCCAGATCTCCATCTGGTGGCCGTTCTGCCTGGTACCTCCCAAGTATTGTGTGTCCTACATGGTTGAACAAGTAGTCCTTTGACAAGCCTGCCTTTCTGTCAGAAAGTGACTTGCACAGTGCAAGGAAACCCGTAAATGGTTACATGCTATTCTGTGCCCAAACTTACTCGTCTGTCAAGATGCTCTCCCCCAACTCTGTACCACTGTTTGGACAGGACTCCTGGTCCTCTTTAGCTGAGTTACAATTTTCTAGCTCATAACTTCTTCAGACTTGCTCAGAATACACTACAGTGTGTTTGGTGCCCTTCAACTTTTGTTCCTCTGTGAATCAGTGGGTACTTTCCTCTTAAGATGGGCCTCTCTTAAACTTTTTATTCTTTAAATGTTCATGTAAAGGCTTTTTTCTTTGAAGGAAAATTCCACTTTTTTTTTCCCCATCCCTGTTGCAAAAATGTGTGCAGAGTGAGTCTCCTAGGCTTTTACCTTGCCATTGTTTTTTAAATGATCCAGCATCATGGAAAATAAGGAATCATTAATGCAGGTCTGGAAGAGACATGACACCAGTCTTGATAAAACAGATAGCTGCTTCCACATCCACTGCAGCTTTCAATAATACATCTGTTTATAAAATCAGCCCAAAATCCTGTTTTGCAGTGAGCTTTCCAGATTGGTACAAGAAGTTTATTCATGGCTGCTATTGACAGTAAGAGCAGTGCCATTTACAGTTTTGCTTTATTTTCCTAAACCTTATGGGTGTCAAATATCCCTCAAGTTTAAGGGAGAAGGAACAAATTAAAATGTAATTAGGCAGGTCATTCAAATCCCAAACAAACACAGCACTCCTTATTTCTAATGGAACAAGATCTTAACTTAATCGGTCTCAATTCCCATGAGTCCTCTTCCTTAGAGTTGGATTTATTTTCCTATTGTTCTTCTTATGCTTTGCTGGGTAGAGATTTGCACCTGTCTCCAGAGACATTGTAGCCGGTAAGTCTAGAGGTGTGAGTAGGAACAGAATTTCTGGTCAGCTGGGCTTCTTGTGGCAAACATCTACCAGGACAGCAGTTCTGCCTTCCCCAGCAGTTTCTCAGGGAAGGTTGTGAAAAGAGAGATGTTTATTTGTACCTTTGTGTACAGCAAGATTAATTTTAAAGCTAAAGAAGGCTTGGTTTGATTCTGAGCATCGTGTTTGGGCAGTTAGAGGGAGAGTTTGCTGTTTTCCTCCCCTATCCTGCAAACAATCAGAGTTCTGTATTAGAGTTGCCTGGCAGGAGTGTGGTGTGTGGTGGGGCTTGTCTCTTGAGTCAACCTGTATGGCATGTCTTGTTCATATTTCTGCATTTGTCCATAGAGGGTAAAAATCAGCAACTTTGCTTCTGTCAGTGGTATTCTGTAGTATTGCTTGTGCCATGACACCGCTTTGTCTGGCATGAAGCAAAGTATTGATGATCTATGCTCTGGTTGAAAAGACAAAAGTGTATCCCAGCTGCTTCTTGTAGCCTTTGTTTTTGTATACAAAGAGAACTGAGGAAGAACCCAGTGTAGACCATCACCTTGAATGGGCAAAGTAATTCATGTTCAGATTTAGCCTTTCAAGCTTCAAAGCTTCTCTAAGCCATCCTCTCAGAAGCAGAAGTCTGACCCAGAAAATTTATGCCCTTCTTTGCTTTCAGAACTGGCTCTTTCTAACACAATAAAGCAAGTCTCGTTTGATCTTGACTTGTGACCATTAAGAACTTATTATATCTAGCTGAGCTAGGAATAATTGAGCAGAGTGCAAGAATCCTGTTTTAGAAGCAGAAGTCAGTAACATTGGCTTTACAAAACAACAGGAAACAGCTTTATAGATTCCTTTACAGAAGCTGAAAAGCTTCTCTGCTTTCCTCAAACTATTGAGCTGACTGTACAAGGGCAGTCTGATTTGCCCATAGACAGAACATACCAGTGAATTTCATTAGCAACATTAGCTCTGACCCATTATGACTGGAAATCAAGGCATTGGCAATACTGGGCAACAGAAATTAAAATGGCTTTGTTTCTGTCCTTTGATTCCTGGTTGGAAGGTGTGCTAGCTAAAAATACACCTCAGTCATATTTTGAAACCATGTAATGCCTGCCCGTTTTTTAGCCATATAATAAGAACAGCTGTAGGTAGTTGTTTGTGGTTATTAGTTTGTTCCAAAGGACAGCATGCCTGGGGAAAGTAAGGCCAGCTGTAAGTGGATGCACGTGTTTCAGCAGTGCATTGCTCTGTAGAACAAACCCCCGTGCAGGGGGAGGCTGGCGTTAGCTGCTATGACCCTTGCTTTATTGCTGTGTGTTTTGTGTTTTAATGTTTACTTTGCCCTCGCTAGGATTAAATACCTTGAAACTGATCTCTGCCAATAGGGCGCTTGTTGCCAGCTGCTTTCTGAAAAGCCCGAAACCGTGTTCTGCCGGAAAACACCCGAGGGAAAAACCCTTCCTCGTCTCCCGCGTTGGGCTGTGCTTGCCCCGGCCTCGGGGGGAGCGGCTCCCGTGCGATGCTTTGCGGGGGCGAGGGGGCAGCGGGACCCGCGTGGGGCCCGGCCCGGCGGCGATGGCCGGGACTGCCCCGGTCCCGCCCCGGGCCGGCAGC